>NC_137103.1:963500-1322500 GCF_949357685.1 Gobio gobio
ATATCAAATATTATGAATTCATCTTTATTCAGATGATGTATAAATGGTGGTCCAGGGTTAAAAATCATTTCACTCATCTAGTAAAAGCATCTTGATTTGAGAATGTTTAGATGTTTGGACTGGAAAGAAGGCAAAAGTACTAAATAAGAAAGCCTTTTTTGCAGAGTAGAGCTGCTTTAGTCTCATATTTGATCAAGTTTTCATGACTGGTTCTGTCATTTTCCAGTTTATGAATCCCTCCGCCCTATAAAGCTGACTTCAGTTCTCCACCGCTGATATACGCACAGACTTTGGGCCGCGTCAGAACAACATGACGATGGATTTCCCCGTCAGCAGCCTGTGATTCATACAGCAGCTGAAGCAGGAAGAACACAATCAGATAAATAAGTGTCAGCGGTCAGTGACAGCACATCTATCAGCGGCTCATGTCCGCCTCCGCGCGGCTCCAGCTGCGCCGCTAATATCGCCTCGCTAAATCTGGCTGTGCCCTCATCATTCCTGAGCGCCATGGGCCGAGACTGCTGACAGCGGTTTGTTAGCAGGATAGATGAGCGCTCGCACGCCGTGTTTTCCTGAGGCTGATGGCGTAAAGGTAATAGCAACTGTCAGATAAACGCTCAAAACACTAGTTCATCACTAGACTCTGTGCCACGGGGGATTTGTTAGTTTTACAGGTGCTTTACAACGCCAATTTCACAACGGCCATTACATCTCAACATCATATTTCTTCCACAAACAGGGCTGTTGTCCCGTGTATGACGTGTGTAATGGCAGCATAAATAACACACACTTCCCCCTCGCTGTGTGTGTGTGTGTGTGTTTACTACTGCAGACATTCTCTGAGCAACTTCACACCCGATGTGCTTCTGTTCACTGCTTTAACTATAGTAGTGTTTACAGATATTCATGATCTTGAATTTCTCATCTCCAGTTATTAAGTGCTACTGTAATAAGCGTGTGTGTGTTTCTGCTGTCTTGACCGCAGGACTGCATCTATAAAGGGCCAGTGACTTGATTAAAGTGGATATGAATGTCCTGTCTCGAGGCCGGAGATGTTGTGACTGCAGGTGGTGAGCAGATGCTCTTCTCTTTCCTCTAGTACATCACAATCGTTGAGCTTTATTTAACCTCAGGATTCAACCGATCACGCAAGCACACTTCTGTTAATCCAGCCACCAATGATGATCAGCGCTTTAAGACGATTAAATGATGGCAGCAAACCTCACTCTCGTTTACACGCAGATTTTCATTATTCAGATTATTTGCTAAGAATTGTGGTTATTTTTACCACCATTATTTACATATCCAAGTGCACAGGACAAATGATGATAGAGTAAGTTTGTTCCTGGACACTGATTTAAAGGGTCTTTTATATATATATACACTCACCTAAAGGATTATTAGGAACACACACTAATACTGTGTTTGACCCCCTTTCGCCTTCAGAACTGCCTTAATTCTACGTGGCATTGATTCAACAAGGTGCTGAAAGCATTCTTTAGAAATGTTGGCCCATATTGATAGGATAGCATCTTGCAGTTGATGGAGATTTGTGGGATGCACATCCAGGGCACGAAGCTCCCGTTCCACCACATCCCAAAGATGCTCTATTGGGTTGAGATCTGGAGACTGTGGGGCCATTTTAGTCCAGTGAACTCATTGTCATGTTCAAGAAACCAGTTTGAAATGATTGGAGCTTTGTGACGGTGCATTATCCTGCTGGAAGTAGCCATCAGAGGATGGGGACATGGTGCTCATAAAGGGATGGACATGGGCAGAAACAATGCTCAGGTAGGCCGTGGCATTTAAACCATGCCCAATTGGCACTAAGGGGCCTAAAGTGTGCCAAGAAAACATCCCCCACACCATTACACCACCACCACCAGCCTGCACAGTGGTAACAAGGCATGATGGATCCATGTTCTCATTCTGTTTACGCCAAATTCTGACTCTACCATCTGAATGTCTCAACAGAAATCCAGACTCATCAGACCAGGCAACATTTTTCCAGTCTTCAACTGTCCAACTTTGGTGAGCTTGTGCAAATTGTAGCCTCTTTTTCCTATTAGTAGTGGAGATGAGTGGTACCCGGTGGGGTCTTCTGCTGTTGTAGCCCATCCGCCTCAAGGTTGTGTGTGTTGTGGCTTCACAAATGCTTTGCTGCTGACCTCGGTTGTAACGAGTGGTTATTTCAGTCAAAGTTGCTCTTCTATCAGCTTGAATCAGTCGGCCCATGACCTCTGACCTCTAGCATCAACAAGGCGTTTTCTCCCACAGGACTGCCGCATACTGGATGCTTTTCCCTTTTCACACCATTCTTTGTAATCCCTAGAAATGGTTGTGCGTGAAAATCCCAGTAACTGAGCAGATTGTGAAATACTCTGACCGGCCCGTCTGGCACCAACAACCATGCCACACTCAAAATTGCTTAAATCCTCTTTTTTTCCCATTCTGACATTCAGTGTGGAGTTCAGGAGATTGTCTTGACCAGGACCACACCCCTAAATGCATTGAAGCAACTGCCATGTGATTGGTTGATTAGATAATTGCATTAATGAGAAATTGAACAGGTGTTCCTAATAACCCTTTAGGTGAGTGTATATACTGTTGTCTGAGGTCCACTTATGACCTTGGCGTGGTTTTCACATTAATAAACATCATAATGAATACGTAATAGGCTATTCTGCCCTTGTTTTGAGCCTCTCTCATGGAACGCTCTGTTTTTATGGGCGTGTCGCACTGAAGATTGGAAGTAAACGCCCACTGCTATGATTGGATACCAGTTTTGCATATTATAATGAGATCGGCTCCACCGTCAGTAGATGTGGGGAATTGTTTTGAAAACTTCCAATGTGGAAAAATGGCAACTGGAATGAATGGCCCATACATGTTCGAGTCTGATCCCGAATCACAGCACAAACCAACAACACCTCAAACACAAAGGATACTCCAGCCTGTGGCAGCGTGGAAGTTATGGTTCATTCGGTTTAGTCAGGCATACACATAATCAGTAGATATCAAACGATCTGTAACAATGCAATACAGTCACATATTGTGTAACCTTCAACGGCATGTTTATTGCCTGGTAGCTCGATCCAGTTTAGCTCCACGTAGGTGTCACGAATCAGACCTCTGATCACCAGAGTATTAGCTTTTCTCTCCGACTTCATTCCCCATGACCCGTACCTGGCCCTCTCATCTGATCCTTATTCCTGGGACTATTTAAGCCACACACACACACACACACACACACACACACACACACACACACACACACACACACTCGTGGTGGGTTCGAGCACAGGGGCCATTACGAGGAGGGCAACAGCTGATCTGTGACTGGAGTGTGAATGGTAGGAAGTGGTGTAGAAGCGATCCGGAAATGGAGGATGAAAATCTTGGCACAGATGGTGGAAGGAATGGAAATAATGAATGGAGTATAGTAGAGAATCGGAAAAGGTAGAAAAGTAGGAGTAATGCATCTGAAACTGACAGTGAAAATGGATTACACATGGCATGGAGAAGGAAAGAAGAGTTTGGGTCTTTCAGTATCATTAACCCGCTGAAGTTCTCTAAAGCGATTAAGGAAAGGATAGGACTGGTTGAAAGTGTGGAGAAGTTGAGGGATTGTAGATTGATTGTATATTGTAAGGACAGTAGGCAACAGAAAAAGGCTCTAGAAATGAAATCGATCATGGGACAAGGTGTGATTTGCTGCCAAGTAAAGTCTTTTCAGGATTTATGAGCTTCTCGGCTAGCTCTTACCCCTCCTCTAAGATGAAGTTTGGGCATGTTTGGGCTGTGTGCGGAGGTTAACAATGCGGCCTGACTGAAAGAATTAGATTTCTAATTAAAACAGCTGAAATATCTAGAAATGATTAACGAGAAGTTAAAGAAGCAATTAACACATACTCCAGCAGGATGTGGTGGCTCATAATGGGGCTTTTAATATTCCAGTGGAATGCTTATATAGCTCAATAACTAATGGCCAAGAGTTTAATACATTCATCTGTGATCTGGATAAGAGACCTGATATAATATCTATACAAGAAACATGGCTCAAACCTCAGTTCAATTAGTTTGACAAGGATATCAATTCATTAGGAAAGACAGGAAAAGGGTAATGAAGGTAATGAAGCCACCTTTATAGACCAGTGTAGAAGTGAGGGAGATCAGGAGGTGCTGGGGAGGGAAGTGTGGGACTCAAAGTAGTAAAGTTATACATTTTTACAATCAATGTGAAAGTTAAGAGAGAAAGTAATGGAAAATATAAGAGGTAATACAAATCAGAAGGTAGATTTCAGTGTCGTTAATACATTAAAACAGATTATAATGGGTTTGATAGTGGAAGAAATGCTAGATTGGGGACGGATGGTGTATTAACAATAGATGTATTACAAGAATAGATGTGATTCTCAAAATTTCAACTAATAAAAGTCAGTTTAATATAATATAAGTTGAAAAACTGCAAAAAATGCTTTTCTTACTTAGTATTTTTGTCTTCTTTTCAGTCCAAATATCTAAACAAATCTTACATTAAGAAGCATTTACTAGACACGCAAAAGTTTTTGTCTTATTTTGGGGGAAAATAACTCAAAATTAAGGGAGTTTTTGCTAAATTATTTTTGCTAAATAAATAAAATAAGCTAAATAATCTGCCAATGGTGTAAGCAAAATAATCTTGTTTTCTGTTTGAATTAAGATTATTTTTCTTACCCCATTGGCAGATTATTTAATACATTAAAACAGATTATAATGGGTTTGATAGTGGAAGAAATGCTAGATTGGGGACGGATTGTGTGTATTAACAATAGAAGTATTACAAGAATAGATGTGATTCTCAAATGTTCAACTTTTTAATGCTACACAAGATTCAAGTAATTTTCAACTAATAAAAGTCAGTTTAATATAATTTAAGTTGTAATGACTTAAAGATCCAAGTTGATTGTGCAGTATAATGAGTTTGTACGGATGTAGCGGATGAGAGCAGGACACACACGTCTTACGGTAAAGATAATGTGTGTAGTGTGGTGTGTGTGAGGACAGCCTTCACTTACAGAGGGACATATGAAGGCAAAGAGGATCAATACGAGCTCCCGCAGGCCTGTCCATCACCTGCCAACATTCATAACACCAGCCCGCTTCTGCCCCGTCCAAACACATGAGGAACGAGCTCAATCATTCATGATTCAGGAAAAACTGGCCCATATCACTGTCAGAGAGCATCATTCATCAGAGGAGAATCACAGTCAGCAGTCACAGCGAGTCAACCAATCAAATGAAGCCGTAAAGAAGGACCAATGCCTGAATTAGGCAGAAATGACCTGTCAGAGCCACTAAACCTCTGACGGACAGCGTCCATTTACAACAGGAACTGATAGCAGCGAAATGAAGGAGACGAGATGCAGACGTCACTATAAATGTGCTTGTTTATCATGTGAGTCCAATTATCACGACAGCTGTGACGTAAAACATCTGTGTGTCTCACTGACCTTACTTTAAATCACACAATAATGCTCTGCAGACATTTTATAATTACAGCGAGGCCATTGTGCGCTATAAGGGAATACACACTTCACAGCTCTGAGTGTTGAGGACGGGGGAAGACTGTGTCAAACTGCTGTTATTGTGTTTGAGCTCATCAGCGAGCGATCGATCTGAGCAGTGCTGAGATGTGCAGAGAGAGCGGCCGGTTTAATTACAGACGGGCAGTGAGGAGGACGAGCTCCATCCGCCACAGCAGGACCCCACGCTGACCTCCCTCAGTCCGGTCAGAAACTGTGTCTCATGGGCTGATCAGATGAAGAAAGCTCAAATGAACGTCTAAGATGAAGTTATTCCCCAACAGTAAAGCCACACTGCTGTATTCCCAGTCTTCACATGAGCACTTAGTCTGAAGCCCTCCAGGCTCTTTATCTCCACACATCTGCAGCAGAACAGCTAATGCACTGCTCATCCGCTCCACCTCCGCCTTTGTGCGAGGCTTTAAAACAAGACGGAGCAGTTCTGGGTCAGTGCTTGTGTATTCAAGTCTTCTGCTCCTCGAGAGGAAGCGTGGTAAAGTGTGCCGCCGCTAGCGCTAACCTTGCTACCAATTCAACCGTTCAGAAGGTCTCCGTTCTCTGGCAGACCAAATCTTTCTCACAATATAGATGGCCAAACCCCCCAATAGAACACATCTACTCTCATGATTAGCCTCTGATAGCATGTCCAGATGATTCCTGATACGGTAGAGCAACGGTGTAGACTCTGAAAGTTGAGAAGCAGATTCCTGTCCTTCAGAGCTGATGATAGTCCAGCACATCTTTACTCTTCACACCGGTAAGCCATCCATCAGCGTCTGTAGGTGTGCAGGAGAGGACGGATGCGGTCGCGGTGTTGCTAAAGGACTCTGGGATTGGATCAATAGAACTGTTTTGTGTTCGTCTGCTGTCCTCAGCGAGGTTTGATAGCCCTTCATCAACGCCTCTCCACAAGTGTTTAACTCCAGATTCTCCCTCAACCCAAAGACATGCAGTGTGTAGGTGAACTAGAGACGGTCCGTAGGCGTGTGTGTGTGTGTGTGTGTGATGGACTGTTCATCCGTCCAGAGTGAGACAGCGAGATATAGAGTCCAGTGACCCGATGAGGACGAGCGCTTTGAGGATGATATTATCAGTGAAAAAGATGAACACTCATATTCATATTCCCACACAAATGAGCTAAACGTGCACATGTTGTTTTCTTTCCCTTAAAAGGACCTAAAACACCAGGGCCCGTATTCATAAAGATTCAAAGAGTCCTCTCAGAAAACTCTTGATCTGAGAGCAACTCTGAGCAAGGAAAATACAAATACTTTAATCTTAGTGAAGAGGCGGGGCTAACCCGTTGCTACGCATGACATTCTTTTGAAGACTGTGATTGGTTGGTTGTCCAAAAAGAGGAAAAAAAGGAGCGCTTTTAAGTATAGGGTCTATTCTAAGCCTTCACTTTGAAATTACAAGCGCAAATTGTCCTATTTTACCGTTCTCTCTCTCTCACTCACACACAAATTATATATATATGTATATAAATCATTTTATTATTGTTAAGGTATTTGATTGGCTTAGAATTATAAACATTGCTCCACTCTTTCCAATTACACTGATTGTTGGCATGTCTATTTAATTGGTGGTTTGAAAGTTGGGTTTAATGCAACACACATGATCTAATCTATAGCGTCTTAACTCACGGTCCTCCATCGTCTGCAACACATTTCTTCTCTCTCTTCGTCTTTCTGCCATTTTCTCCGCTGCTAAAGAAACTCTTAAGCCTCTTAAAAGTCCTCGTCCGTGCTCCTAACAAATCTGACCTTAAGACCTCTTTTAAGGGTTAAGATGCTTTCTGAATTACTTTTTCCTTTACTAGGATTTTTTTGTTAATTTTAAGAGTAAACGCCCACATTTCTTAGAATTTTGTCACTAGGAGCTACTCTTTGCATTAAGATTCTTTATGAATACGGGCCCAGATTGATCCCAGATGCTCATCCTTCTGTCCTCAGAAGTGGGAAGTTCCCAGTAGGAGCTTTTATCTGACTTCAGAATCCAGTATGGCTGCCCAGCTCATCAACCGTAGAGAAACAGCAGTGATGTGTTAGAACAGAAGTAACCGCGAAGACGTGTAAACACAGTTTTGTGTCTTTATCAGCTCTTCCTTATATACACAGAACACACAAGAACACTTCAAACTAAGAACACTTCAAACTAAGAACACTTCAAACTAAGAACACTTCAAACTAAGAACACTTCAAACTAAGAACACTTCAAACTAAGAACACTTCAAACTAAGAACACTTCAAACTAAGGGCTGTAAGAGGTTAATCAATAAAAGAAACAAGAAGCAGGTGTGGCGCATTAATCCAACAACCAATAATCACAGAAACCAACGCACACACAGGAAACTGAACAGAAAACAACAAAAAACCAACTCAGACAGAGCTGTATTCAACCACGTTCTTCAGCGAGGCTGTTTGCGAATGGAACTATGATTTCGGGAGATGCCGAATTGTTGAACTTTGTTGGTAACGACGGAGTTTACGATCATAGTTTGTTTTGGGAAACTCGCCCTGTCTTATTCTCCCCTGCAGCGTCAGCTATATTTATATCTGTTAGTTCACTATATACACACGCTTACATCAAAACACACACACACACACACACACACACACACACACACACACACACACACACACACACACACACACACACACACACACACACACACACACACACACACACACACACACACACACACACACACACACACACACAGCCAGTGATGCCAAACAATGCCATTTAATTCCTACAGCAGACATATTCATCACATTATTAATAAATAAACATTTCCTCCAGAACTGGTTTAAAAATTAAACTTTGACCATGTCTTCTGAAGCAGCTTTGCTAGATATACTGTACATATACATCTAACACACAAAAATATATTTTACAGATAAATAGGGAAATACATAAATACAAGACATCATTTTAGGTCACACAAATGAGATTTCCTTCAGATGTGCAGATGTACTGGAAATATCACACACACACACACACACACACACACACACACACACACACACACACACACACACACACACACACACACACACACACACACACACACACACACACACACACACACACACACACACACACACTCCTGAGGGCGGCCCATTCTCTCACTAATGTGTGTAGAAGCGTCTGCAGGCCTAGAGCTGGAGTTACACACCTGTGGCCATGAAGGGGTTCAACACCTGATGGGGCGTCCCAATACTTTTGGCAATATAGTGTGTGTAAGTGTTATTAAATGCTTCCATGAGCTCACATGATGAATGTACAGCGGAGAGCTCCAGGACCTGTCCAGAAAACACTGCTTTTACCAAGAGACAAAAAGGTTTCCTGCATGTTTGCAATTGGACCCCAGAAAATTCCCCTCAGCCTAACACATGAACCCTACTGCAAACGTGGACGAGTCAGTAACTGAACGTTAGTCTATTCGTCTGGCAATAGAGTTATCTATGGTGAGTCTGAAGGAGACCTGTGGGACGGTTCTGCTTGACACTGATGCATTATGAGCGTTTGAGAGGAATATACTGAAGGGCCAGTCACATTAGAGCTATGGGAGATAAATAGGGCTTTAGTAGAACTGGTCTTGGTATACAAGATCTGCTTATGCTGAGCGAATACAAGCTAAAACACACACACACACACACACACACACACACACAAACAAACACACTATGCTGTGGCCGCACAAACAGACAAACACAAACAAAGTCAACCAGCGAGACTCGTGTTTGGCTTCTGCTGATCTAAACCACATGTTTACTGGCTATAATTGTGCTTTCTACGTTTACCTATCATAACCAAATGTATTAAATATTCTGTCCTGACCAAAGATATGACAGGATTGCTGATAGAATCCACAAAAAAATATTATATATAGTTATATATGTGTTGCTGGGCTGGCATTGCCTTAAGGTTCCATCCCTCATTCCCTAATAAAGAGAGAAGGTCCTGATAGCAGACACTGCAGCTTCAGCAAACACTGGAGCGGGACTAAATCAAGCCCATTGGCTGACAGATTACAGAGAGACCACCTATCAGCTGGTGCCACGCTGGCACATTTCTGAACATAAATATATATGTGTGTACATACAGTTGTCAAGACTGCCACTGTGACGTTTATCACTAAGAGCTACACATGATGTTCCTCAGCAGTGAGGTGAGGCCGGAGCGGCTGCTTTGGATAATAGAGACGCTTTACAGACAAACTTCTGATTCACTCAAACAAATGACCTGCATCTAATGACCCACAGCCAAAATACCACACATATCCATCATACACACACAGTTTCAGGAATATTTAAACGACTGTCATCCTTTACTCACCCTCATGTAAGTCCAGCTCTTTCATCATTTTTATGAAATGAAAGTGAATCGGCACAGATGCTATTAAGCTCCAAAATATAAAAAAACAAGACTAGTAGTGGTAAAGTCTTGCAATATCTTAAACCGCCCCATTATGTTATTTTAAAGGCGTCTCCTATAACAGGTTTACATCAACCCCAGCTCAAACACACTGTGATGTTCTCCTAATCTCCAGCATCAGCTCTTCTCTCAGAGTCTGAAACGCTTCATTAGAAGATTCAGCCTCTCTAAGCCCCGCCTCTCTGAGAGCTGCTCTGCTGGGATTGGTCAGAAAGCAAGCGCTCATTATCATATCTGAATCTCAGCTCTTGACACACAGTGATACGAACAGTATCGATGGCGAGGGTTTGGGCGTTTTAATCTCAGCAGAAAACAGCGTCACATGACCAACACCAACCAAACTCTACAGTCTCAGAGACGACTACAGTGAGTGAGGGCGGGGCTAAGAGGCGCTGTTCAGCCAATCAAGACCAGAGGTGGGCAGTGACTACAGTGAGTGAGGGTGGGGCTAAGAGGCGCTGTCAGCCAATCAAGACCAGAGGTGGGCATTAACTACAGTTAGTGAGGGCGGGGCTAAGAGACGCTGCTCAGCCAATCATGACCAGAGGAGGGCATTAACTACAGTGAGTGAGGGCGGGGCTAAGAGGCGCTGCTCAGCCAATCATGACCAGAGGCGAGCATTAACTACAGTGAGTGAGGGCGGGGCTAAGAGACGCTGTTCAGCCAATCAAGACCAGAGGCGGGCATTAACTACAGTGAGTGAGGGCGGGGCTAAGAGATGCTGTTCAGCCAATCAAGACCAGAGGCGGGCATTAACTACAGTGAGTGAGGGCGGGGCTAAGAGGCGCTGCTCAGCCAATCATGACCAGAGGCGAGCATTAACTACAGTGAGTGAGGGCGGGGCTAAGAGATGCTGCTAAGCCAATCAAGACCAGAGGCTGGCATTAACTACAGTGAGTGAGGGCGGGGCTAAGAGACGCTGTTCAGCCAATCAAGACCAGAGGCGGGCATTAACTACAGTGAGTGAGGGCGGGGCTAAGAGACGCTGCTCAGCCAATCATGACCAGAGGAGGGCATTAACTACAGTGAGTGAGGGCGGGGCTAAGAGGCGCTGCTCAGCCAATCATGACCAGAGGCGAGCATTAACTACAGTGAGTGAGGGCGGGGCTAAGAGACGCTGTTCAGCCAATCAAGACCAGAGGCGGGCATTAACTACAGTGAGTGAGGGCGGGGCTAAGAGACGCTGTTCAGCCAATCAAGACCAGAGGCGGGCATTAACTACAGTGAGTGAGGGCGGGGCTAAGAGGCGCTGCTCAGCCAATCATGACCAGAGGCGAGCATTAACTACAGTGAGTGAGGGCGGGGCTAAGAGATGCTGCTAAGCCAATCAAGACCAGAGGCGGGCATTAACTACAGTGAGTGAGGGCGGGGCTAAGAGACGCTGTTCAGCAAATCAAGACCAGAGGCGGGCATTAACTACAGTGAGTGAGGGCGGGGCTAAGAGACGCTGTCAGCCAATCAAGACCAGAGATGGGCAGTAACTACAGTGAGTGAGGGTGGGGCTAAGAGACGCTGCTCAGCCAATCAGGACCAGAGGAGGGCATTAACTACAGTGAGTGAGGGCGGGACTAAGAGACGCTGCTCAGCCAATCATGACCAGAGGCGAGCATTAACTACAGTGAGTGAGGACGGGACTAAGAGATGCTGCTCAGCCAATCATGACCAGAGGCGAGCATTAACTACAGTGAGTGAGGGCGGGGCTAAGAGACGCTGCTCAGCCAATCATGACCAGAGGCGAGCATTAACTACAGTGAGTGAGGGCGGGACTAAGAGATGCTGCTCAGCCAATCATGACCAGAGGCGAGCATTAACTACAGTGAGTGAGGGCGGGGCTAAGAGACGCTGCTCAGCCAATCATGACCAGAGGCGAGCATTAACTACAGTGAGTGAGGGCGGGACTAAGAGATGCTGCTCAGCCAATCATGACCAGAGGTGGGCAGTGACTACAGTGAGTGAGGGCGGGGCTAAGAGGCGCTGCTCAGCCAATCATGACCAGAGGAGGCATTAACTACAGTGAGTGAGGGCGGGGCTAAGAGACGCTGCTCAGCCAATCATGACCAGAGGCGAGCATTAACTACAGTGAGTGAGGGCGGGACTAAGAGGCGCTGCTCAGCCAATCATGACCGGAGGCGAGCATTAACTACAGTGAGTGAGGGCGGGACTAAGAGGCGCTGCTCAGCCAATCATGACCAGAGGCGAGCATTAACTACAGTGAGTGAGGGCGGGGCTAAGAGACGCTGCTCAGCCAATCATGACCAGAGGCGAGCAGTGACTACAGTGAGTGAGGGCGGGGCTAAGAGGCGCTGCTCAGCCAATCATGACCAGAGGCGAGCATTAACTACAGTGAGTGAGGGTGGGGCTAAGAGACGCTGTTCAGCCAATCAGGACCAGAGGCGAGCATTAACTACAGTGAGTGAGGGCGGGGCTAAGAGACGCTGTTCAGCCAATCAAGACCAGAGGCGGGCATTAACTACAGTGACTGAGGGCGGGACTAAGAGACGCTGCTCAGCCAATCATGACCAGAGGCGAGCATTAACTACAGTGAGTGAGGGTGGGGCTAAGAGACGCTGCTCAGCCAATCAGGACCAGAGGAGGGCATTAACTACAGTGAGTGAGGGCGGGACTAAGAGACGCTGCTCAGCCAATCATGACCAGAGGCGAGCATTAACTACAGTGAGTGAGGGCGGGACTAAGAGATGCTGCTCAGCCAATCATGACCAGAGGCGAGCATTAACTACATTGAGTGAGGGCGGGGCTAAGAGACGCTGCTCAGCCAATCATGACCAGAGGCGAGCATTAACTACAGTGAGTGAGGGCGGGACTAAGAGATGCTGCTCAGCCAATCATGACCAGAGGCGAGCATTAACTACAGTGAGTGAGGGCGGGACTAAGAGATGCTGCTCAGCCAATCATGACCAGAGGTGGGCAGTGACTACAGTGAGTGAGGGCGGGGCTAAGAGGCGCTGCTCAGCCAATCATGACCAGAGGCGAGCATTAACTACAGTGAGTGAGGGCGGGGCTAAGAGACGCTGCTAAGCCAATCAAGACCAGAGGCGGGCATTAACTACAGTGAGTGAGGGCGGGGCTAAGAGACGCTGTTCAGCCAATCAAGACCAGAGGCGGGCATTAACTACAGTGAGTGAGGGCGGGGCTAAGAGACGCTGTCAGCCAATCAAGACCAGAGATGGGCAGTAACTACAGTGAGTGAGGGTGGGGCTAAGAGACGCTGCTCAGCCAATCAAGACCAGAGGCGGGCATTAACTACAGTGAGTGAGGGCGGGGCTAAGAGACGCTGTCAGCCAATCAAGACCAGAGATGGGCAGTAACTACAGTGAGTGAGGGCGGGGCTAAGAGACACTGTCAGCCAATCAAGACCAGAGATGGGGAGTAACTACAGTGAGTGAGGGTGGGGCTAAGAGACGCTGTTCAGCCAATCAAGGCCAGAGGCGGGCATTAACTACAGTGAGTGAGGGCGGGGGTAAGAGACGCTGTCAGCCAATCAAGACCAGAGATGGGCAGTAACTACAGTGAGTGAGGGCGGGGCTAAGAGACGCTGCTCAGCCAATCAGGACCAGAGGAGGGCATTAACTACAGTGAGTGAGGGCGGGACTAAGAGACGCTGCTCAGCCAATCAGGACCAGAGGAGGGCATTAACTACAGTGAGTGAGGGCGGGACTAAGAGATGCTGCTCAGCCAATCATGACCAGAGGCGAGCATTAACTACATTGAGTGAGGGCGGGGCTAAGAGACGCTGTCAGCCAATCAAGACCAGAGATGGGCAGTAACTACAGTGAGTGAGGGTGGGGCTAAGAGACGCTGCTCAGCCAATCAAGACCAGAGGCGGGCATTAACTACAGTGAGTGAGGGCGGGGCTAAGAGACGCTGTCAGCCAATCAAGACCAGAGATGGGCAGTAACTACAGTGAGTGAGGGCGGGGCTAAGAGACACTGTCAGCCAATCAAGACCAGTGATGGGCAGTAACTACAGTGAGTGAGGGCGGGGCTAAGAGACGCTGTTCAGCCAATCAAGGCCAGAGGCGGGCATTAACTACAGTGAGTGAGGGCGGGGCTAAGAGACGCTGTCAGCCAATCAAGACCAGAGATGGGCAGTAACTACAGTGAGTGAGGGCGGGGCTAAGAGACGCTGCTCAGCCAATCAGGACCAGAGGAGGGCATTAACTACAGTGAGTGAGGGCGGGACTAAGAGACGCTGCTCAGCCAATCAGGACCAGAGGAGGGCATTAACTACAGTGAGTGAGGGCGGGGCTAAGAGACGCTGCTCAGCCAATCAGGACCAGAGGAGGGCATTAACTACAGTGAGTGAGGGCGGGACTAAGAGATGCTGCTCAGCCAATCATGACCAGAGGCGAGCATTAACTACAGTGAGTGAGGGCGGGGCTAAGAGACGCTGTTCAGCCAATCAAGACCAGAGGCGAGCATTAACTACAGTGAGTGAGGGCGGGGCTAAGAGACGCTGCTCAGCCAATCAAGACCAGAGGCGAGCATTAACTACAGTGAGTGAGGGCGGGGCTAAGAGATGCTGTTCAGCTAATCATGACCAGAGGTGGGCATTAACTACAGTGAGTGAGGGCGGGGCTAAGAGATGCTGTTCAGCCAATCAGGACCAGAGGCGGGCATTAACTACAGTGAGTGAGGGCGGGGCTAAGATACGCTGTTCAGCCAATCAAGACCAGAGGAGGGCATTAACTACAGTGAGTGAGGGCGGGGCTAAGAGACGCTGTTCAGCCAATCAGGACCAGAGGAGGGCATTATGCAAATTGGTTACAATACTGGAATTACTGACGACTCGTTTCAGTTCAGAATCGCCTCTATCTTTTAGGAGACAAAAACTCAAATAATCTGCACTTTGATCTGTGAAACTTTGCAGAGCTGTTCCATTCACAGGCCGCTGTATGACACACTACATGAACGAGTGCAGCATCACAGGGGCACTTTAAAGGGATAGTTCATCCAAAAATGAAAATTACTCCATGATTTACTCTCCCTCAAGTCATCCTAGGTGTATATGGTATTCTTCTTAGTTATATTACATAGAGTTATATTACAAAAGTCCAGGCTAATCCAAGCATTAGAATTTGATTCATAGTTGCTCTGTTTTTGAAGTCCATAAAAAGTGCATCTGTCCGTCATATAACTGCTCCAGCGGCTCTGGGGTGTTAATAAAGGCCTTCTGAAGCGAATCGATGCGTTTGTGTAAGAAAAATTTCCATTTATAAAGTAAACTTTCGACCGACCGCCTTCCCTGTTCAATTTATGGAAGTGTTGACAGTTCCCCTGTGGATGGAAAGACTAACGCTCAGCTCCGCTCGTCATGACGTCACACACACATCTGGAGTTTCACTTTCAACATTCAACACTTTTCCACGGAAGGCGGTCGGCCAAAAGTTTACGTGATAAAGTTTTAAATATGGATATTTTTCTTACACAAACGCATCGATTCGCTTCAGAAGGCCTTTATTAACACCCCAGAGCCGCTCGGAGCAGTTATATGACGGACAGATGCAGTTTTAATGGACTTCAAAAACAGAGCAACTATGAATCAAATGCTTGGATTAGCCTGGACTTCTGTAATATAACTCAGATTTTATTAGTCTGAAAGAAGAATGTCATACACACCTCGGATGACTTGAGGGAGAGTAAATTATGGGCTATTTTGGGTGAACTATCCCTTTAAAGACAGCTAATATAAAGCAGGAGGTCATGATGACTTCTGTTCTATCCTCTTTGGAGCTTGACAGCCACCGTTTGCTTTCACTGTATGCCAACACGAGACATGAGGGCGAGTAACCATGAGCCATTTCCTCAAAACAAGACGACATACAGGCACATAATGATCAATGCAGTACTTGATTCGTCACAGTTCTCCTCTGATTGGTCCTCAGCAGTCTCAGTGCTGGTGCTGATCGTTGGCGTCCTCGTCCCTCAGGGCGTCCGTGTTTATGAAGGTTCCCGCTAGAGAGCCCCCGTGCCTCGGCTTCACCGCGGCCAGCTCCGACAGAACGATGTTATCGTGCGTGACGAGCGTCGTCTTGTCCATCGTTTCCTTGCTGTGTTTGGAAACTACCGCGTCCAGGAAGTCATACTTGGGCGAGAGAGTCCCACTTTCGAACAGGTATTTGGCCAGATAGGAGAAGGCGGCGTTGCTCAGAAGCGAAGCGAGCATGGAGATGGTCTTGTAGGGGAACCTCTGCTCCACGTAGCGCTCCACCTCCTGCGTCAGGCGGTGCTGCTTCTCCCGCGGCCGCCAGCCGGGATAGTAGATGAACGGAGGCAGGCGGAGGTACGGCTCCCCTCCGCCCACCCGCAGCAGCAGGCCGAAGACGTACCCGGCCACCGAGCCGTAGGTGTTGGTGCCCTTGACGAACAGCACGCAGAGCAGCTGTGGGAAGATGATGACGTACACCAGGTCCGAGCTCAGGTACCACAGGCCGTACACAGAGCCCGTCAGCAGGGCCATGGCGGTGGCCAGCGCTCCGAACACGAAGATGGTGATCCTCATCACCCACACGATCTCTCCGTCCGACGCCTGCCGGAGACACGCAAACACAAGACATGGAGTCACCGCGGACCCGAGACATTATTCTGAAGAAGAAAGGCTGATTCATGTGAAGTATTTGAAGATCCAGTGCCCGGTTGTTAAAGCACCTTAAGTGTAATTTTCCCTTAAGTTCGCCCTTATGTTTCCCTTAAACCTAAGGGTGTTGCAGAAAAAAACCCTTAAGTGTTACTTTAAGGGAAACGTCATAAACACTTAGAATTCCCCTTAAATGCAGTTTTTTCACTCAAGTAATCCCTTAAAAAGCGTTAAGTGTTGCATAAAACCCCTTAATGGTCATTTCCCTAAGTATAACTTAAGATTTGGAAATCGTAACCTTAAGAGTAACGCGGACAAAAATAAGACAACATGGCTGAACCAGCTGAAGATCATTATGTGCCAAGAAGAGTTTTTAGGGATAGGGAGAACCCTTTGGACCATCTTAGCAATGGTAATTGGTACCATTGGTAGCATAACGCTTCGAAGCTTCATGAGGCCGTGTTTTGAAATCCGTCATCACTATATAAGTCGTTATTGAGGTTTTTTTTGCGCACAAAAACTATTCTCGCCACTTTATAAAGTTATTGTAGAACCTGCACTGTAGTGAGATGGATTGTAATGACGTCTTTAGTACCTTTTAAGGGTCTTGAGAGTGTAAAGTGCATTGTGCCAATGGAGGCCTTTCAGAGCCATCGGATTTCAGCTAAAATATCTTCATTTGTGTTCCGAAGATGAACGGAGGTCTGACGGGTGTCGAACGACATAAGTAAGAGTAATTAATGACAGAATTTTCATTTTTGGGTGAACTAACCCTTTAAGTTCATACTTGAGGGAAAAACTTAAGGTGCTTTATGCAACCGGGCACAGGTCTTTTTCTGAAGCACGAGCTGTAAAGCCCCCGCCCTCTTCTAGAAAGGGGGCGGGGAGCAGCAGCTCATTTGCATTTAAAGGTACACACAAAACTGCATGTTTTTCTCACACCCAAATAGGGGCAGATTGGACATGTTATAATAAATGATCTGTGGGGTATTTTGAGATGAAACTTCACGGACTCTTTCTGTGTATGCCTGAGACTCATATTGCATTTAGTAAAAAGGGGTATAATAGATCGCCTTTAAACAAAGACTGAAAGAGTTGTTGAAGCTTAGTCATGGTGATGTTGAGGTCATGTGACCGTGGTGTAGTTCGTTTATAGCTTCTGAGTTCTGACGATTGTATTTACGCTCATAAAAGTTGTGAACAATACATTTGTTTCTAGAAGACTGATATGTTTATTTTACAGTACATGTACTTCCAGTGTACTCATCTGAGAAAGTACTGGTAATATAAGGTTAGGATCAGGTTCAGGGTCAGTAGCTATTTATAACAGTTATTGTTATAGCTATAATAAGGACCTAGTACGCACATGGGGAACAGGACTGTAAAATAAAGTGCTACCATATAAAGTCCTTATCTCACATCATTTTAATGGTTTATTTTCTTTAGCAAACACACACTGAGTAACGCACTAAAGATGCAGCCTTACCTCTGATCCAGACAGGCAAACGCAACAAACGCCTTTTATACAGACCTGGACTGCATCTCAATCAGTTCCCTAGTTCAGGCACTGATCAGGGAGTCAGCCCATTGACTTATGTCCTGATCAGTGCCCTGACTACTGAACTAGGGAGCTGATTGAGATGCAGTCCAGGTCTGTATAAAAGGCGTTTGTTGCGTTTGCCTGTCTGGATCAGAGGTAAGGCTGCATCTTTAGTGCGTTACTCAGTGTGTGTTTGCAATAAAATACGTCAACACATTGCAGGGTCACTCGACACTTCAGTTTCTAATAATAATATTCATACAAAATACATTGTGTTTTATATTACTCTCATGGTGCGTTCACACTGGACGCGAATGAAGTGATTTGCACGAGTGATTTACATGTTAAGTCAATGCAAAGACGCGAATAGACATATTCTGCGGTGCGATTCGCGCGAATGAGGCGGAGCGAATGACGCGATTCACACGAATGACACGGTGCAAATTGAGCGTTTGACGCGTGTTCGCCCAAGTTGAAAAATCTGAACTTTGGCGGATATTCGTGCCACGTTAACCAATCAGGAGCTTGCTCTAGTAGTGACAACAATGAGGAGAAAATCTGGTTTATATTAATCATATATTAATATCTGGTTCAGACAATATGATTGTCACTCTGATAACATTAAATGACATGAAACACAACACAGTCTCTTTTTGTTAAATGCAAGTTTATGTTTGATCAATAATACAAAAGTATAAGTAAAAGGTATAATAAGCTACACATTAAATAAAGCAAACAATTCAGTCAGACATTCAAAGTCAGTGCTAGTCGGCAACAACTGTAATGTAAAGTTAAATAGCCTAAAAATAAACAAGTTATGTAACTTCTCTTTGCCCTCAGCCTAAACGATTTGCCAGGGAACAAATTATAGATCCATGAGAGCAAAGATCAGCCATTAGATCAACACAAGACAAATTATAGCTGGAGACGCCACAGAGACATCAGAGCCAGCGGCAGAAGGACTGGCTGAGGAAAGGCTGATCTCACTGGAGCTCACAACTCCACACTCACCAGATCACATGATCAACTCCACACACACCAGATCACATGTTCAACTCCACACACACCAGATCACATGATCAACTCCACACACACCAGATCACATGTTCAACTCCACACACACCAGATCACATGATCAACTCCACACACACCAGATCACATGATCAACTCCACACACACCAGATCACATGATCAACTCCACACACACCAGATCACATGTTCAGCTCCACACACACCAGATCACATGATCAACTCCACACACACCAGATCACATGATCAACTCCACACACACCAGATCACATGATCAACTCCACACTCACCAGATCACATGATCAACTCCACACACACCAGATCACACGATCAACTCCACACTCACCAGATCACATGATCAACTCCACACACACCAGATCACATGATCAACTCCACACACACCTGATCAACTCCACACACACCAGATCACATGATCAACTCCACACACACCAGATCACATGATCAACTCCACACTCACCAGATCACATGATCAACTCCACACTCTCCACACTCACCAGATCACATGATCAACTCCACACACACCAGATCACATGTTCAACTCCACACACACCAGATCACATGATCAACTCCACACACACCAGATCACATGTTCAACTCCACACACACCAGATCACATGATCAACTCCACACACACCAGATCACATGATCAACTCCACACACACCAGATCACATGATCAACTCCACACACACCAGATCACATGTTCAACTCCACACACACCAGATCACATGTTCAGCTCCACACACACCAGATCACATGATCAACTCCACACACACCAGATCACATGTCCAACTCCACACACACCAGATCACATGATCAACTCCACACTCACCAGATCACATGATCAACTCCACACACACCAGATCACATGATCAACTCCACACACACCAGATCACATGTTCAACTCCACACTCACCAGATCACATGTTCAACTCCACACACACCAGATCACATGATCAACTCCACACACACCAGATCACATGTTCAACTCCACACACACCAGATCACATGATCAACTCCACACACTCCAGATCACATGTCCAACTCCACACACACCAGATCACATGTTCAGCTCCACACACACCAGATCACATGTTAAACTCCACACACACCAGATCACATGTTCAACTCCACACACACACCAGATCACATGATCAACTCCACACACACCAGATCACATGTTCAACTCCACACACACCATATCACATGTTCAGCTCCACACACACCAGATCACATGTTCAGCTCCACACACACCAGATCACATGTTCAACTCCACACTCACCAGATCACATGTTCAACTCCATACATACCAGACCACATGTTCAACTCCACACACACACCAGATCACATGTTCAGCTCCACACACACACACACACCAGATCACATGTTCAGCTCCACACACACCAGATCACATGTTCAACTCCAGACACACCAGATCACATGTTCAACTCCACACACTCCAGATCACATGTTCAACTCCACACACACCAGATCACATGTTCAGCTCCACACACACCAGATCACATGTTCAACTGCACACACACCAGATCACATGTTCAACTCCACACACACCAGATCACATGTTCAACTCCACACACACCAGATCACATGTTCAACTCCACACACACCAGATCACATGTTCAACTCCACACACACCAGATCACATGTTCAACTCCACACACTCCAGATCACATGTTCAACTCCACACATACCAGATCACATGTTCAGCTCCACACACACCAGATCACATGTTCAGCTCCACACACTCCAGATCACATGTTCAACTCCACACACACCAGATCACATGTTCAGCTCCACACACACCAGATCACATGTTCAGCTCCACACACACCAGATCACATGTTCAGCTCCACACACTCCAGATCACATGTTCAACTCCACACACACCAGATCACATGTTCAACTCCAGACACACCAGATCACATGTTCAACTCCACACACTCCAGATCACATGTTCAACTCCACACACACCAGATCACATGTTCAGCTCCACACACACCAGATCACATGTTCAACTGCACACACACCAGATCACATGTTCAACTCCACACACACCAGATCACATGTTCAACTCCACACACACCAGATCACATGTTCAACTCCACACACACCAGATCACGTGTTCAACTCCACACACACCAGATCACGTGTTCAACTCCACACATACCAGATCACATGTTCAACTCCACACACACCAGATCACATGATCAGCTCCACACACACCAGATCACATGTTCAACTCCACACACACCAGATTACATGATCAAGTCCACACACCAGATCACATGATCAATTCCACACACACCAGATCACATGATCAACTCCACACACACCAGATCACATGATCAACTCCACACACACCAGATCACATGATCAGCTCCACACACACCAGATCACATGTTCAGCTCCACACACACCAGATCACATGATCAACTCCACACACACCAGATCACATGATCAACTCCACACACACAAGATCACATGTTCAACTCCACACACACCAGATCACATGTTCAGCTCCACACACACCAGATCACATGTTCAACTCCACACACACCAGATCACATGTTCAACTCCACACACACCAGATCACATGTTCAACTCCACACATACCAGATCACATGTTCAACTCCACACACATACCAGATCACATGTTCAACTCCACACACACCAGATCACATGTTCAACTCCACACACACCAGATCACATGTTCAACTCCACACACACCAGATCACATGTTCAGCTCCACACACACCAGATCACATGTTCAGCTCCACACACACCAGATCACATGTTCAACTCCACACACACCAGATCACATGTTCAACTCCACACACACCAGATCACATGTTCAACTCCACACACCCCAGATCACATGTTCAACTCCACACACACCAGATCACATGTTCGGCTCCACACACACACCAGATCACATGTTCGGCTCCACACACACCAGATCACATGTTCGGCTCCACACACACCAGATCACATGTTCAGCTCCACACACACCAGATCACATGTTCAACTCCACACACACCAGATCACATGTTCAGCTCCACACACACCAGATCACATGTTCAGCTCCACACACACCAGATCACATGATCAACTCCACACACACCAGATCACATGATCAACTCCACACACACCAGATCACATGTTCAACTCCACACACATACCAGATCACATGATCAACTCCACACACACCAGATCACATGTTCAACTCCACACACACACCAGATCACATGGTCAACTCCACACACACCAGATCACATGTTCAACTCCTCACACACCAGATCACATGTTCAACTCCACACACACCAGATCACATGTTCAACTCCACACACACCAGATCACATGTTCAGCTCCACACACACCAGATCACATGTTCAGCTCCACACACACCAGATCACATGATCAACTCCACACACACCAGATCACATGATCAACTCCACACACACCAGATCACATGTTCAACTCCACACACATACCAGATCACATGATCAACTCCACACACACCAGATCACATGTTCAACTCCACACACACACCAGATCACATGGTCAACTCCACACACACCAGATCACATGTTCAACTCCACACACACCAGATCACATGTTCAGAGAGAAGCTCTCTTTAGAAACCACAGATATGAGCTTTAAACAACTACATTATCGCCTGAAAAACTCTTAAAACTACGTTTTGTCACACATTAACAGTAGATTTTAACAAAAAGACGTGTAAACACAGCCCATGTCAGCCATTTCTCAACGAGACGAGCCTCTGGCAGAAGCCCCGCCCATGAGGCGAACTCACGTCTGTTGTTAAGTGAATGTCACGCGCGAATGAAGCGAGTAAACTCAAAATGTTCAAGCGTCCAACTTCGCGTGAATTATTTGCGTCATTCGCGTCTGGTGTGAACGCTACATTACAGTACGTGCATACGACTGAATAAGACCGGTATGAGAACTTACTGACTGGCGGAAAGCGAGCTGGTAAATATTCCGTGCGAACATGGAGCTGGCGGAGAGGATGGAGGAGTCGGCCGATGACATGACGGCAGCGGAGACGGCTCCCAGACCGAAGAAAGAGACGGAAGACGGGCAGAGGTGCTGGAGCACGATGGGCAGGATCATGTCCGACTCGTCCTTCTCCACCGGAGGAACCGGGCCGTACGACGTCTGGTTCCAGTCTGAGGCCGCACACACACACACACACACACACACACACACACACACACACACACACACACACACACACACACACACACACACACACACACACACACACACACACACACACACACACACACACACACACTTATAAGCTTTAATTATATACTACTGAATGCAATACAATCTATAATAGGAAATAAACATTTATCTGTAATGTAATAACTGGTTTGTGATGTGTTTTGTGTATCAGTAAACATCTGCTGATTAACTGAGGCTCTGCGATCAACAACATTAATGAAGTCCCTGTAGATTGAGGGAACATCTGGAATCAGCCGCGCGTCAATCCCCTGATCTCAGAGCTTCTCTCTCTCCTCTACCTGTGGAGGCTCCGATGGCTCCGATCAGGACGGAAGGGACGGCCATGACGAGACAGCCGAAAGCAGCCAGGAACGACAGGACTTGAGCATAGCTAGCCGAGGAGGCTGAGAGAACCCGCTGGAAATACACCTGCCACGGGATCCCGCCCAGCATCTGCACACACACACACACACACACACACACACACACACACACACACACACACACACACTGAAACAGCAGCAGGATGGGGTCCTCAATCAGCGGGGAACAGTTCTGGAAACGTATTATCCAAGAACGAGAATGACAAAACACAAGAAGATGCAAGTGATTGTGTAGCAAATCCTACAGTAAAACACAGCTCTTTCTAAAGATATCACTGAGAGCCATATCTGAGCGCAGACTTACGAGCAGGAAGAAGTTATCGGCCCATATCCAGCCGTCGGACGGGTCGATCTCGCCCAGCCACGGAGGCTGAAACACTGCGGAGACGGCGGTCACTCCGATGTCGGACACAGCCGGATTGGACAGAGCGAACGGCACACTGATCCACTGGAGAAACACACACACACACAGTGTATGATAATCTCAATCATCATCTCTCTGACAAAACTGACAAAACCCATCAATACTATGACAGATTACAGATGGAGCGGCAGACCCACCACGCGCTCAGCTCCTGCATACTTTGACTCGATTCTACGTCGTCACACCCCCACCAGAAGCCTTCGTTCAGCTAAGGAGCGAAGGCTTGTGGTACCATCACAGAGAGGCAAAAAATCCCTTTCCAGAACATTTTCATTCAACGTTCCCAGCTGGTGGAATGATCTGCCCACCGCCATCCGAAATGCGGATTCATTGACAACATTCAAAAGTCAACTAAAAACTCATCTCTTCCGTGAGCACTTAACCTCCTAAAAAAAAAAAAAAAAAAAAAAAAAAAAAAAAAAACTTTCCTTTCCTCTTTTCCTCCTCTCTCCCGCCCTACTCTAGCCTGTGCTACACTGAGAAATGTACACGGACCAAGTATTTCAGGCACTTGTTGCGCTCACTCGACTCTTCACGACCAATCGCTTATTGTACCCCCAAGTTGTAAGTCGCTTTGGATAAAAGCGTCTGCTAAATGAATAAATGTAAATGTAAATGTAAATGCCATGAAAGCAGGATCCAGACAAAAACACAGAGAACCTGACATACTTGTGACAGTTTGTGTTTGGAGTGAGCGAGTGTTTGGTTATTAATAATAAGTTTAATTTATATAGCGCCTTTCCCAAGCTCAAGGACGCTTCACAATAACAGTAAATAACAAGCAGTTTACACATAGATGGACAGTGGACATTTGCCCAGTCCAAGTAATGAGCGATTGCAGTTGCAAATCGCACTACATTTGCAATACAACATGAAAAACAAAGGCAACAAACATTAATTACAGACAGCATGGTAGGCAGTTAGAGTAAAGATGCAACAGATTATTGGTAGTGAGTTAACATTGTGACTGTTATGTCAAGTTAAAATTGTCATGACTGATAATACTGATTAAACAAATGTGTTTTGAGTTTACATTTAAATTAATTTAACGTGGTTGTTGTCCTGAGAGCCAGGGGGAGAGAGTTCCATAGCTTAGGGGCTGTAACAAAGAAAGACCTGCCACCCATAGATGATAAGTGAAATCTCCGCTCACAGAGGAGTTCACAGCCAGAAGATCGGAGAGTTCGAGGGGGAATATAAGGAGAAAGTAATTCAGAGAGATAGGCTGGAGCAAGACCATTGAGTGACTTAAAAGTAAGCAGAAGAATTTTGTAAGTGATACGGGATAACACGGGTAGCCAGTGCAGTTTGAACAGAATTGGAGTGATATGGGCAGTTTTTTTAGTGTAAGTTAGTAGTCTTGCGGCAGAGTTTTGGATATATTGCAAACGTGAGATAGAGTGTGCTGGTAGTCCAGAAAAAAGAACATTACAGTAGTCGAGGCGAGATGTGATGAACGCGTGGACTAGTGCTTCAGCGTCTTTTGGGCTGACATAGGGGCGGAGTTTGGCAATACGACGCAGATGAAAAAAGGACGCTTTACAAAGTTGACTAATGTAAGCGTCGAACGTCAGTGAAGGATCAAGAATGATACCCAAATTTTAGACAGTGGCAGATGGAATTATTGATGTAGCTTCAAGGTCAAGTCTGGGAATATCACTTACATTCTTTGTTAGAGATGGAGGGCCAATGATTAATATTTCTGTTTTAGTCAGATTCAGACTGAGAAAATTGGAGTTGAGCTGATCTGACTGTCGAGCTTAAGGAAAGAATCAATTTTAACCCCTAGGTTTGTGATGGTTGGCTTGATCTGTTTGGTCAATGCACCCAATTCAACAGAAGGGGTCCCAGTGGTACCACCGAAAACCATCCCCTCTGTCTTATTTGCATTAAAACTTAAAAAATTAAGAGACATCCAGGCCTTTATGTCATCAAGACACTCGAGTAGCGTTCTGACAGTGTCATTCTTTTTAAGAGGGATATAAATCTGGGTATCGTCCGCGTAACAGTGGAATGATATGCCATGCTTCCTAATTATAGAGCCAAGCGGGAGCAGATAAAGAGAGAAGAGAAGAGGGCCTAAAACTGAACCCTGTGGGACCCCACAAGAGAGAGGAGCAGAGGAGGTTTGGAGATAGGCCTAAAATTGCTGAGATCTGCAGGATCCAGACCAGGTTTTGCACTACTGCGTGTTTAAAATTTTCAGGGACCACACCTGAGGACAGACTACTATTAACAACTGCAAGAACAGATGGCCCTACAGTGGGGAAAACCTCCTTAAAAAGTCTAGGAGGCACAGAATCATGTGGTGAGCCTGATGGCTTCAAATGACCAACAGTCTCCTGTAACACAGACAGAGTCACAGGCTCAAACTTGTAAAATACAGCAGAGCAGAGGACAGAGACTGAGGGGTTATAAGCAGAAGGCGAGATAAGTGCCCTAGTAAAAGTGACCTTATCAATAAAAAAGTGAAGAAAGTTTTCACAGACAGCAGAGGAGGTATCGATACAGAAGGATTGCAGGGGATTTAAAACAGAGTCAATAGTTTTAAACAAGACATGTGGCTTGTTACAGTTTGACAGAACAATATCAGATACATGTTTTCTTTTAGCATCTTTCACAGTTGTCTGATAATGACGCCAGAAGTCTCTTAGCATTTGAAACGATACTTGCAGTTTGTCCTTCTTCCATTTGCGCTCAGCTCTACAGCACTCGCGTCTGAAAACACGAGCCGTGTCATTCAGCCAGGGTTCAGATTTAGTTTTAGGCAGCCTGTTTTTCAAAGGAGCCACAAGTGGAGTGCAACCATGAGCTAAGCTCATTTGAATCATTACACATAGACTCCGGTATGGCACAGTTCTGACTGAAGACGGACGATAGAATAGTCACAATAGAATATAGATAGCATATCAAATGTTGAAAGTGAGATATTTTGAAATGTCATGCCAAATATTGGCTCATTTTGGATTTCATGAGAGATACACATTCCAAAAAAGTTGGGACAGGTAGCAATAAGAGGCCGGAAAAGTTAAATGTACATATAAGGAAGAGCTGAAGGACCAATTTGCAACTTATTAGGTCAATTGGCAACATGATTGGGTATAAAAAGAGCCTCTCAGAATGACAGTGTCTCTCAGAAGTCAAGATGGCCAGAGGATCACCAATTCCCCCAATGCTGCGGTGAAAAATAGTGGAGCAATATCAGAAAGGAGTTTCTCAGAGAAAAATTGCAAAGAGTTAAAGTTGAAGTTATCATCATCTACAGTGCATAATATCATCCAAAGATTCAGAGAATTTGGAACAATCTCTGTGCGTAAGGGTCAAGGCCGGAGAACCATACTGGATACCCGTGATCTCCGGGCCCTTAGAAGGCACTGCATCACATACAGGAGCTACTGTAATGGAAATCACAACATGGGCTCAGGAATACTTCCAGAAAACCGTCGGGGAACACAATCCACCATGCCATTCGCCGTTGCGGGCTAAAACGCTATAGGTCAAAAAAGAAGCCATATCTAAACATGATCCAGAAGCGCAGGCGTTTTCTCTGGGCCAAGCTCATTTAAAATGGACTGTGGCAAAGTGGAAAACTGTTCTGTGGTCAGACGAATCAAAATTTGAAGTTCTTTTTGGAAAACTGGGACACCATGTCATCCGGAATAAAGAGGACAAGGACAACCCAAGTTGTTATCAGCGCTCGGTTCAGAAGCCTGCATCTCTGATGGTATGGGGTTGCATGAGTGTGTGTGGCATGGGCAGCTTACACATCTGGAAAGGCACCATCAATGCTGAAAGGTCTATCCAACTTCTAGAACAACATATGCTCCCATCCAGACGTCGTCTCTTTCAGGGAAGACCTTGCATTTTCCAACATGACAATGCCAGACCACATACTGCATCAATTACAACATCATGGGAGTGTAGAAGAAGGATCTGGGTACTGGAATGGCCTGCCTGCAGTCCAGATCTTTCACCCATAGAAAACATTTGGTACATCATAAAGAGGAAGATGCGACAAAGAAGACCTAAGACAGTTAAACAACTCGAAGCCTGTATTAGACAAGAACGGGACAACATTCCTATTCCTAAACTTGAGCAACTTGTCTCCTCAGTCCCCAGATGTTTGCAGACTGTTATAAAAAGAAGAGCGGATGCCACACAGTGGGAAACATGGCCTTGGCCCAACTTTTTTGAGATGCGTCGATGCCATGAAATTTAAAATCAACTTATAAATAAAATCTTTTCATGTTATTCATTCTGTCGGAAACTCACCAAACCCAGGAAGATGCAGAAGAGCTGGACGACATCAGTGTACGCCACAGAGTACAGGCCCCCGACCAGTGTGTAGAAGATTGCGATCAGGGCCGAGATCACCACAGACATGTTAATGTTGATGTCCACGATCACGCTGAGCGTCGCCCCTGAGCACAGGACAGAGGGTTTGATACAGAGAGGACTGAGGGAGCTTCACATGGTCATATGTGCTCACCCAGGGCTGACAGGATGGCCGCGGACCAGAACATCTCTCCCAGTAGAGCAGGGATGAAGAGCAGGCCGCCCATCCTCTTCCCGTACAGCTGCTGGAACGGGTCCAGCATGGTCACGTATCCTCGGGAGCGCATGGGCTTGGCGAAGAACAGCCCGCCTGCAGCGAGAGGAGCTCACGGTCAAGAAAAACTTTAAACACATTAAAAATTACATTGCACAAAACTTAAACTAACGTAATATGTTCTTAAAAGTTGTTTTTCTTGGTTTTATTACTCTGTATTTTGTGGTCTCTTACATTTTCAGCTCATATTTTACTCTTTTGTTCGGTTGTGCTGTTTTCCTCTTCGCTCTTCTTTCCATGTTCTGGGCTTGTTTTTCCAAATGTTGCAGTTGGAGTGTCATGTAAATTAGGGCAGGCTTAAGCGGCACCATTGGTCCACTAGTTCTAGATTGAAAGCTCCTCTTCTAGCCAATCAATGGAAGAGGGGAGATGACATCACTCCACTGTGACTCATGGCTATTCCCTACTGATGCTCACTAGACAATTGACAAACTGGGGTAAAATCTTTATTCTGTGCCTGCAACTTGAACGGTCACCAGTATATATACGTGTACCTGGCGATCCGTTATCATTAAATTCACCATCCTAACGACGAGCTGTCACAGCTGTGCTTTTCTGACGCTCCATCATGGTTATATTCAGCAGTCAGTCATCTTTAATGTGCCTACCCCTGGACCTGACACCGCGAGACGCAGCTGCCACTGTACCGGCGACCGGCCTCAACATCACTCATGTGTGCCTGCCTCGGTTACTAACTACACTTACATGGACACCTTTAGATTCAATCTGAATGAATTCATTCCGATTGATGAATCCGAAGGTAGTGTTTACATGAACGCTAAATAAAGATGACCGAGTTGATGTGCGTGTTGTATAACCTTTACACACCAGACTTGGAGGGTTTATCACTGCAGAAGAGCAATAAACATGGGAGAGGGGATAGGGAGAAAACTCTAACTCAGGTATTTCTTCTTTCTCAAGTTGCTGCTTGTGACATCAAATTACATCTGGATGGCACGCAGAAGAGATGTAGAATTAGTCAAGGTGGTTCAGTCTACTCACATCCTCCACTAAGCCTCTATCTTCTTAAGCTTGGTTGGGTTAAGACTGGCCAATGCCTGGGCTGTAGAACATCCAGCACTCTATATCTGCTCACCTCCCCTGCTTCTCCTCTTCTGTGGCCTCTTTTTTCTCTTTTATGTGGCTGTTAATTGTGCCCAGGATCCTGCCAATGATGCACCCTGTCAGAGGGGAACCAATGCTCATCTGTGTTGGAGCTATCCTTGGTCCTGAACATCACTGGATAACCCCGGCCTTGTGTCTGATGGAGCTCTCCATGGTCCTGTAGGAGACGCTGCTTCCTCTGCCCTCCACATACCCCCTTTTCCAGCTCAAAGCTCCTGCTTTGAACGCACATCCCAAAGCTGTCATGCTTCCTGGACATAGCATCTGCATTTGCATGAGAGTTCCCCGCCCAATGTTGTACCGTAAACTGGAAGTCCTGCAACTGAAGAAACCAGCGAGTGATTCGTGTCTTTTTCCCTTTGTTTTGAGACAACCATTTCAGCGGGGCATGATCAGTTACTAAGAATATTGTTTGACTCGGCAGGTAATATGTACATTTTTCAATCGCCCATTTGACAGCAAGACATTCTTTTTCGATTAAGTTGCTGCACCTTCATTTGTCGGCAGGTCTCTTTCATCACAGTGGACATGAATCACGAGCCTTGGTCCGTAAGGATCTCGTCTGCTATCCGCACTCAGCTGAACAGTTGGACCAGTTCTCTGGCCATGGCATATGCGGTGGCTGATCGGAGAGGTATCTCCTCTGGGAATCGGGTGGCATAGTCAAGGATGACTAGAATGTATCGGTGTTCCCGGTTGGACTTTGGCAAGGGTGCAATGCCCAGTGCAATCCTGCTGAAACGGGTCTCAATGATTGGCAGAGGAATAAGGGGATTTCGATATGTTGGAGCTATCCTTGGTCCTGAACATCACTGGATGACCCCGACCTTGTGTCTGATGGAGCTCTCCATGGTCCTGAACATCACTGGATAACCCCGACCTTGTGTCTGATGGAGCTCTCCATGGTCCTGCAGGAGACGCTGCTTCCTTCTGGCCGCCACAGTTTATATGTCACAAGCTTCTGATTGGATTTAATCTTTTGACGTGTGAATATTCAGAGTTTCCTGCTGCTGTTGACTCACTAACTTTAATCATAACTTAATGAGAGTGTGACAACCAGCAAATCCTCTCAGGATCCCTGGAATCAGTGTTACAGTACCTCAGACACATTGTTTGACCATTTCTGTAGCATAAACACCATCAAACCAAAAACTTCAGATTTTTTCAATGTTTCTCTATGGCACTGAAATCTAAAGATGTCCGAGTTCCACTCCCAGCGCAACTGATACTCAACTGCCATTGGAGGGGCTTACCAATAGGTCAATTAAACTGTTATCTTCCCCTGTACGAGTTCAGTATCAGTAGCCATGTGGAGTGATGTCATCTCCCCTCTTCCATTGATTGGCTAGAGGCGGAACTGTCAATCTAGAACTAGTGGACCAATGGTGACGCTTAAGCCCGCCCTAATTTACATGACACTCCAACTGCAACATTTGGAAAAACATGCGCAGAACGTGAAAGGAAGAGCGAAGAGAAAAACAGCACAAATGATTTATTACTTATTATTTTTGGATCCGTGACTGCAGTACATTAGGCGGGAATTTAATCCCATAACAAACCTCTCGTTTTGATTCCTAGAGGTACTGAAAGTGGTGATGCACTGCTTTAGATGCATGAATTATGATGGAGTGATCCGAGTAAAATCATCTCACCCACTACCAGACTGAGAGCGTATCCGAACGGAGCCTGAGCCCAAGCCAAGCCGGAGCCGGGCAGATACACCGACTCCGCCGTACCGTTGATGTAGCCGCCGCCAACCCATGTGGCTGCAGTCAGAGAGAGAGATATCAACACACACTCACACACACACACACACACACACACACACACACACACACACACACACACACACACACACACACACACACACACACACACACACACACACAAGTTTGTTTTTGTGAAATGTGAGGACATTCCATAGGCGTAATGGTTTTTATACCGTACAAACCGTATTTTCTATCCCCTTACACTGCCCCTAAACCTACCCATCACACACACACACACACACACACACACACACACACACACACACACACACACACACACACACACACACACACACACACACACACACACACACACACACACACACACACACACACACACACACACACACACTGCCCCTGCCCCTAAACCTAGCCCTCACAGGAGACTGTGCAGTTCACTTTCTGTGAAAAAAAACTTGTTCTGTGTGATTTATAAGCATTTTGAAAAGTGAGGACATGGGGAACGTCCTCATATTTCACCCTCTTTTTGTAATACCTATGTCATACCCATGTCATTATACTCATTTGTGTCCTGATATTTCACGAAAACATGCCCACACATACACACACACACACACACACACACACACACACACACACACACACACACACACACACACACACACACACACACACACACACACACACACACACACACACACACACACACACAAACACACACACTATATACATTCCTTGATTATTTCATTCATTTTTAATATCCCAATTAACCGAACAGATCCAGTGATTGACTTTCTTCAACACGTTTATTTCTAATTAGCATATTAAAGAGAAAGAGAGATCTCAGTAACACCTTCATAAAGCCTTTATATAATGCATGATCTCATGAATAACTATAACCACAGTTATAATACATTATAATACTCATCTATTTATCGTTACAGCTTTAGAACGTATAAAGCATTAAAGCAACCAATTTCACAATCTGCATATATTATGAACAGATATAATGCTTTATAATGTACATTATGAATATGATGCATAATACATAAAGGCTTCAAGTCTAACCATCATTTCTAAGAAAAATGAACCATTTAATAAGCATTTACATGTTTAATTTCGTATTCTTTTCGTCAAAACACTCATTCAGAAACGTCTTTATTACCAAACATCGTACATGATGTCATAAATACATAAATAAACGCGTTTATAATACATCCTTTCAGCAGTTTCTGTGTTATTGTGTAAATCTCTGGAGTAATGACCTCCAGTCGTTAGGGTTAGGGTTAAAGGTCAAGGGTCCTCACCGGTCATGGTGAATCCTCCCACGAACAGGCCGATGTCTCTCCCTCCGACCATGATGGACTCACTGCGGTCTGTTCCGGCTGCTATCCCAGAGTTCTTGTTCTTCCAGGCCGCCCAGATCCCCACAGCTAAGATCAGCAGGTAGAAGAGGACGATGGCCAGCAGTCCCTCCACGTGAAGGGCCATCACACACTCACTCCTGCACAGAGCAGCGCTCCGCTGGGTTTATGATGGCACACACACTTCCCAAAACATCCCAGATCCGGCTGATCCTCCACACACCATCATCAGTTTCACCATCATGATTAGAATATCTAATATTTGATGTTTTTACAAATTTCTACATTAAAGGAGCAAATACAAATCGCTAAAGACACAATAATTAACATGATAATAAATATTCAGATGACATGACACGGTTAGGTTCAGATGGGAAATATCATATGTTAAATTCACCTTAGAGATAATCACATGTATAATCAAACATTTAAATATCTTAATTATAATTTTTTGTTACTACTGTAAATCTATATTAAATTATTATGGGATCTCCTTCAATGCTTTCAGAATCAGTTATTTTTTTTATATTTTTAAATGACAGTATATTTATTGAACAAAAATGTATTATTTTATTCATCAAAATAAACAGAAAATAGTTCAATCTTTGCTAAAGTGGTTGTTTTGATCAAGTATGAACTTACACATTATTAAAAACATAATTTTAGCTGAAGTATTTTCCACTCGTCACCTCATACATTTATGATTTTTAAACAGAATAAAGCACTTTTATGATTTATTTTCACACACAGTCTGTTGCTCCATCAATGTTCAACACACACATGTATATGTTTTCTGCAATCATACACTACAGAAGTTATGAAAGGACATGTTCTTAAGCTGTGCCTTCAGCTCTGTTATAATGAAGAATAAAGAGTTAAACATGAAGTCTTTAACTGTCTATATCAAATGAACCGTTTAACGTTTTTACACATATTAATATAGAAAAAAGAAATATGCTAAATAATACATAGCCTATAAGTATTTTTTTATTTTTTAGAATAATTGAATGATCTATTTATCCGTGTGTGTTTATATAATGCACACTGTTTATTGAGCTGTCACACACACTTTAGTGTATTAAATACAATTATTATCTTTCCATCCAAATGCAACTTCCTTTGTTTAATTAGAAAATTATTTTATTTCAATTACAAAATTAAACAACAGTGAGAAGCAACAAGTATCTGTATAATGCAGTGTAATTCTACTCTCTCCATTAATAATGAATAAATGATCATGATAAATCTGATTCTGTACCTGTGAAGATGCAGGAGCTGCGCTCATCACCACTGGAGGCTGAGAGAGAGAGGACCAACTACTGGAGAACTGCTTTATACAGCTGTGTGTGTGTGTGTGTGTGTGTGTGTGTGTGTGTGTGTGTGTGTGTGTGTGTGTGTGTGTGTGTGTGTGTGTGTGTGTGTGTGTGTGTGTGTGTGTGTGTGTGTGTGTGTGTGTGTGTGTGTGTGTGTGTGTGTGTGTGTGTGTGTGTGTGCGTGAGCGTGGAGAACAGCTGATCTTGTCTCCACCTAAAGGCCAGAGTGTAGAAGGCAGTTTCTCTCAGGCTACTAATATAAGATACTAATATTAAAACACTTACATATTATACAAATACAGAAGATACTAATATAATCACTGTTACAAGCATAATGGCTTAAATGACACAAAAATACAGAATAAGAATAATATACAATTAAAATATCCTTGCTAGATAGTCAAATATTTTATTTAGTGTTTATGTATTAGATTCAATATCAATCCAATAAAAACTGGATAAATTCACATCCATAGAAGAAATGTTTCATGGATTCTTCCTCTAGATGTGGTCTCCATGTCTCCAAATCTCGACTTTGGGATCTTAACATTGACCTTATATCATTGTTATCATGTCAGCATGCCACCAAAGGTTTAAACATGGTTTATTATAACATATATTAAACATAGTAATGGCCCCAGTCCAGTGGTCGCTGGTGTGTGATCCTCAGTTGTTCACTGTATGATGTCCAATTTTTCTCAAAGTCATTAAGTGTATGACATGGGCTCAACAATGCTTAGGTAGGTGGGACGTGTCAAAGTCACATGAGTACTGTACTTAAGTACACTTTTTGAGTATCTGTACTTTCCTTGAGTAGTATTTTTTCTGGAAACTTATGACTTTTACTTCACTACATTTGAAAGACAAATATCTTACTTTTTACTCCATTACATTTCTATCAAGGCCCTCGAAGTAGAAAGTCGTAGCCGCTTTGAAAGTCAGTGGATGATTTGTTTTCGTCTTTAAAATGTGAATGTTTTTTTTTTTTTTTTTTTGCAGACAGCCTATCAGTGATCACTCTTGTAGGATCACATGAAGTTCAATGATTTCAAAGTATTTTTTGAACACCAATCAATTGATGGCAAAATAGAAGGCAGCAGTTCCCAGACGCAGTAAGCGCAACCATAGCCATACTTAAAAGTTAAAATTCAGAAGAGCAGACGTGGATAAGTCTGAAAGTGCACAGAAAGCTGCCTCTCAGATGCCAGACCACAAGTACTGAAGTTTAATCTATTGAATCTACTAAAATCTTATTATAGTCAATTAAAATTAAACTAAAAATAAAACAATTCAGATGCCTAAAATGTTATAGTCAAAAGACTGACTAAAACTAAATCAAAATTTGCTGTAAGTACAAATCTATCTTTACAACTTTCACTTGTAATGGAGTAATATTTAACCAATAGTATTTTTACTTTTACTCAAGTAATGGAGTTGTGTACTTTGTCTACCTCTCACATCCACATGGATGGAGGACTCAGGGTTTCCCAGAAAACATCAATGCCTCCGCCGCCATGCCTTCTTCCCATAGTGCACCTGGTGTCATATGTTCCCCAGGTAAGCCACATAAGTACATGGCCATCCAAGAGATACAAAATAAAACTAGATCGGACCAGACTGCTTTTCTTCCGCTGCTCCCAGGTCCGGTTTCCATATGCCCATTGTAGTTGCTTTTGACGGTGGACAGGGGTCATCATAGGCACTCTGATTAGTCTGTGGCGAGCTGATGATGAAGATGGAGGGAAACAGGACACAGGTAAGTTACAGGTGACAGCAGCGAGACCAGACAAACGGGAGAGGCACAGATCGCAGCCCAGCAACTGCCAGTCCAGAACCTCCTGGTCTACGACGACCTTCGACGGGCCATCCTTCAACGGGTCGACAACATCGTCAGCGGTTTCCGATCGCTGACCCTGGGGGAGAGCGGCCGGCCCTTCGTGATGGCCCCGCAGATGGCTGATGGCCGACCAGGGCGACGTCGACTAGATCGTGTATCGAGTGGTGCTGGAGCAGTTCATTGCGCGGCTGCCCAGGAAAACCGTACAGTGGGTCCAGTGCCACCGGCCGGCGTCGCTGAGTAAGGCCATCGAACTGGCGGAGGACCAACTGGTGGCCTGCCCGGGGGTCGGCGAACCCCTTCCGGCGGCTTCACTCTCTCTCCCCGCCCCTTCTGTTTCTCCTTCTCCCTATAGGCCGGTTCCGGCTCCCCGGACGAGGGGGGGCTTCCAGAACTGGGGTGCAGCTCGGGGAAGGTCTGGAGGTTTCTCTGAGCGGTTTTCGGGAGCGCGAGCGCCATCCAGGGGCGTGGAGCCGACGGAGCTGCACTCGGCGGCGGGTCCAGCTTCCTCAATCTCTCCATGCCAATTCATTGATCCACTTGCTGCCACTGGGGCAGCGGGGAAGTCTGGGCCGGCCTGTTGGCGCTGCGGTGACCCGGGTCACTTCATAGATCGCTGTCCAGTGATGGAGGTGGGGACGCTGATCCGGGTCCCCGACGCGCCACAGGCTGCCCTCGATCGAGACGGGCTGTACCAGATACCAGTGAGTATCCAGGGGGGTACCTATCCGGCTTTGGTGGATTCAGGATGTAACCAGACCTCCATCCATCAAAGCCTGATACAGCCGTTGGCATTGAATAGTAGCCGCATGGTTAAGGTACGGAGTGTTCACGGGGATGTGGTGAATTATCCGCTGATGACTGCTGTCGTCCAATTTCGGGGACAAAAGCATAGTGTGGAGGTGGCGGCTAGTCCGCATCTCCGACATCCGCTGATTTTGGGAACCAATTGGCCGGCTTTTAGTGAATTACTGGGGTATTTATGTGCGGATGTTTCTTGGGGGAAAACAGGGCGGGGTGAGAGAGCGATTGTGCAGGTGGGAGAGACTGAACCGGAACCTCAGGGGGTTGTTACAGAGGGACCGAGCGTTGTGGAGAGGCTAAACCTCACTGAACGTGATGACTTCCCTCTGGAACATTAAAAAATGCGTTTGCTCAGGTCCGAGTGATTGACGGTCAGTTTCTTCACCCTGAACAACCGATCTCTTATCCTTATTTTGCCATAGTAAAAGACAGGTTGTATCGAGTGACCCAAGACACTCAGACAAAACAAGAAACATCTCAGTTGTTAGTTCCCAAGAGCCGTCGGGAAATGCTTTTCCAGGCGGCTCACTCTAATCCGATGGCAGGGCATTTAGGTCAGGCGGCGACACTGAATCGTTTAATGGTCCGGTTCTTTTGGCCAGGCATTCACGAGTGGTGCGCGTCGTGTCGTGAATGTGAATGAACAGCTGGTAAATCCGCCGGCCGTACCAAAAGCGCCATTGCGCCCTCTTCCATTGATGCAGGTCCCCTTCGAGAGAATTGGTATGGACCTCATCGGACCATTAGAGCGATCCGCATGAGGGCATCGTTTTGCATTAGTCGTGGTGGATTATGCAACATGATATCCCGAAGCAATTGCCCTCCGCAGCATTTCGCAAAAAGTGTTGCGGATGCGTTGTTTCACTTACTCTCCCGAGTGGCGATCCCGAAAGAGATCCTCACTGATCAAGGCACGGCGTTTTTGTCACGTACACTACGTAAAATTTATGAATTATTGGGCATTAAATCGGTTCGCACCAGCGTCTATCAGGCACAAACAGACGGCTTGGTGGAACGATTTAATCGCACTTTGAAGACAATGATTCGAAAGTTCGTACAGGAAGACGCCAAAAATTGGGATAGATGGTTGAATCCCCTGTTGTTTGCCGTGCGCGAGGTCCCGCAAGCCTCCACGGGGTTTTCCCCGTTCGAGTACATCTATCGCCCTGGCCCCGGGGGGAGATCATCTCTCGCCCTTGCATTACTGACATAGCCCAGTTGCATGAAGGTTTTTTCGATGTGTTCTCGCCCCTACCTGGCCGAACCGACCTCATTCAGCACCATATCGAAATGGAGCCCAGCGTGGTAGTTCGCAGTCGGCCCTATCGATTACCTGAACACAAAAAAAGGTGGTTCAGGACGAATTAGAGGCAATGCTAGAGATGGGAGTAATAGAAGAGTCATACATTGACTGGGCCAGCCCAATAGTTTTAGTCCCTAAAACGGACGGCTCGGTCCGGTTCTGTGTGGACTATCGCAAGGTGAACGCTGTGTCGAAATTCGACGCATATCCAATGCCAAGGGTTGACGAGTTGCTCGATTTGCTGGGTTCAGCTCGATTTTATTCGACACTGGATTTGACAAAGGGATATTGGCAGATCCCCATAACGCCTTTGTCTAAAGAGAAAACAGCCTTCACGACGCCGTTTGGGTTGCACCAATTTGTTTGCTCGATCGGCTGGGTTCAGCTCGATTTTATTCGACACTGGATCTGAATTTATTACGCTTCCGTTCGGGTTGTTCGGGGCTCCGGCCACGTTTCAGCGCCTCATGGATAAAATTCTTTGGCCACACACTGCATATGCCGCTGCCTACTTGGATGATATTATCATCTATAGTAATGATTGGCAGTGGCATATGGAGCACGTGCGCGTGGTCCTGAGGTTGCTGAGGGTGGCCGGGCTGACAGCCAACCCAAAGAAGTGTGCGATTGGGCGCGTGGAGGTGAGGTATCTGGGTTTCCACTTGGGTCATGGGCAGGTGCGTCCGCAAATTGACAAGACAGCCGCAGTTGCGACCTGTCCGAGACCCAAGACCAAAAAGGAGGTGAGGCAGTTCCTGGGGCTGGCGGGATATTATAGTAGATTTGTTCCTAATTATTCTGACCTCACCAGCCCGCTGACTGACCTCACTAAAAAGGAAGCGCCAGACCCGGTCCAGTGGTCAGAGCTGTGCCAGCAGGCTTTTACCCAGGTGAAAGCTGCTCTATGTGGCGGGCCGCTCTTACAATCCCCTGATTTTTCTCTCCCTTTTGTGTTACAGACGGGCGCGTCGGACAGGGGGCTGGGGGAAGTCCTAACCCAGGAGAGGGAGGGGGAAGAGCAACCGGTGCTGTACATCAGTCGCAAGCTCTCGAAGAGAGAGACGATGTACAGTACCATAGAAAAGGAGTGCCTGGCAATTCGGTGGGCCGTGCTCACCCTCCGGTATTATCTCCTGGGGAGGGAGTTCACCCTCTGTTCGGACCACGCCCCTCTGCAGTGGCTCCACCACATGAAATATACCAACGCGCGGATCACCCGTTGGTATCTAGCTTTACAGCCGTTTGAGTTCAAGGTGGTTCACAGGAGTCGAGCGGTGGGGGTATGTGGCGAGGGGGGCGTGGTTTAGTGAAGTCTGTGATGGGAGAGAGAGTCGGAGGATGAGCAGCACATAAGTGGATCAAGCACAAATGATGAACACCTGTCTCTTGTTGCAGTAATCTGCATGGAGAGAGTATATAGACCGGGAGGAAACGAGGACACAGTGAGAGAGAGCTGGAGACGGAGTGACAGACTGGGACTCGGCTGGCAGAAAAGCAGAGAGGAACTGATGGGAAGAAAACCGACGATTGAGACTGAGAATTTATGAGACGTTTTGATTGTGCGACGTGCACAGTGTTGTAACCTGAGTGAATTGAGTTATTAAAACCAGTTACGAGTCCCAGTAAGCTGACCCCTTTGTCTTCTTCCTTACCGTCACACAAACTTTCCTACACACTGGCCTAGTGGTTTTTGGATATTTTACTGCAAAAATCTTACATAGTTCAACTTTAATATAATATGAGATGGGCTAATATATCTTGGGCTGGTTTCACAGACAGTGCTCAGATTAAGTCCGGATCAGGACATTTAAGACGCTTTTATAAACGTGCCTCAGATAAAAATACATTACAAGTGTGCATCTGAGACACAATGGCACTAAATTACTTTATGCTACACTTTCAGCTCAAACATGTCTTAAGCCTGGTCTGTGAACCCGGGGGCTTATATCTTACTTCCACACTGTTTTTGACTTTTTTAACTCAAAATAAAATTTTCATTTATTAATAATATCCCTTTCTGATAATTGCAGATTGCAGTGGTCATGCAGGTTTGTTTGTGCATTAAACTCACTCAACACAGGGTCTCGAGGCCTTCACATTGCTCAGTTTAATATGTTAAAACACAATTTTAGCCCCGGTGTTGTGAATCGACAATCACACAGTGTGAATTATCACAATCTGAGAGAATTCATAATCCGACTGTGTGAAATGTGTTCTGACCATAGACTGTAAAAAATATGCAGTGTCCATGACATCTCCCATGGGATTCTGAAGAGCAGTTTGGAAGAGTAAAGTCGGGTCGAGCTGGCCGTCGCCATCTTGGCAGCGCGTCATCGCTCGTCACTCCCGGATAATAGAAAATGGGCAAAGAGGCGGGACGTGGGCGGAGCTGAGGTGATGACTAACAGACAGCAAACAAACGGCTATCCACCTGTCACTCAAAGTGGCCACGCCCTTAATTATGCAGAACTTTAAGGCGTTATATAATGTAAACGAATGAGTTGTAAAAACATTCCCCCCCCCTCACAGTCGTCATGAAGGGCAACATTAGCCGCACAGATCAAAAGCACAGTTTGTCCCAGACTGTAAACATGTGTTCTTCTGCTGTAAAGTTGGGCATTTTAACATGAGCTCAATGAGATTCTGCTCCTTTTGGAGTCTGTCTCTAGTGGCCAGTCCATGAACTGCAGTTTCGTCCTGGCTTCGAGAGAAACTGCGGGAGGAGCCGCTTGGTTCTGACTGAAAATGACATCAGTGATGACCGAGAGCCAATGAGAGAGCAGGATACTGGGCCGCGGGAGGTTCAGGGAGAAGTTATAGAGCAGAATATCAACTATATCAAAAGTCTTTTTCTCCTTTTCACTGCAAATCAGTGCACAGACAACTTTTAAAAAAATGTTGTCCTAACAGCAAAACAATATAGGACATCGAAAAAATATATATTATTTTGTGTGTGTAGCCTAACTGTCTCTGGTATAATAAACAGACATGTTTCAAGTTCAGACAATTTTTAATGATACCAAAAAGAGCTCTAGGAGAACAGAAGAAAGAGGAGAGCGGCAACAGCTGAATTTGCTGCCACGGCAAAATACATTAGGAATTTTCTCCGCGGACGGCGCTGTCTTTGATTTACAACTATTTGCTGCATCACTGCGGCTGCCATAGTTTGACCAAACTCCCCTTTATAGAGACTCCATAATGGTTTGCCAGCTGATATAGGCCTACCTTTGGATAATAATATTTAAAAAGCTAACAACCATCAGTGTAATGATAATAGTATTATTTGCATGAAAACACTTCAATTAGCAGAATTATATTGGTAAAGATTGAGATGTAAAGAAACAGTGGTGGCCACTGTGGGAATGAACTGTCAATAGTGATACGGTAGAGCTAAGAGTGGTCCAGACTAACCTCACAAAAGAATGACTTACAGAAGGTATTCTTAACTAAGATTGTTTCGGGAAACGCGTATTAATGTTTAAGATACACCTTAAGGTATAACTTAAGAACGATGTAGCGTTAAGAAGGTTTCGGGAAATCCAGCCCAGAACCACTGGCACTTATCTAGCACTACGTCGTTCTCAGTATCAGTTTGGCTTTGGGGTATTTAGGACTGCAAAGTGACAAATCCTTAACTTTTTAGAGTTTGAAACCCCCACCTAGATTTTCAAATTGCACTGTTTAAGCGCCACTCAGAACATCATGAATCATGAGCTTCATCAATTGGCTCACCTTTACAGCTGTGGTCTCTGCCTCCGCCGCCCTCCAATTCTATCTTGGCTCAGCCTGAGCCAGTTTTGAATAGCCATTTCTACCTCAGCCTCTGTGATCTGTGTCAGGGCACCATTCCTAAGAACTGACACAACAAGAAAAAATGATAAGAAAAAACTATCAAGAGAGGGAAGTACCAATTGTGCACTACCAATGTCCCCAATCAACATATCAGCTACAATAATGTATGGGGTGCATACCATTTATATTACAAAGATACATTTGTGTAAAAATAAAACCCCTCACCCTCCCTTCAACTTGTTCTATTATAAAAAATAACATTTTCCTAATCTTACCTTTAGTTAGCCCATAAATCTATTCCAATCCCCCCCCCCTTTCCCAATCCAAATCTTACCTTTTCTTAAACCTCTCCCCAACTCCATTGTATTTGTTCAAACACTATTATATGATAATAAACAGCTTTTTGTGACCAATATTCTTAAAGGTCTTTTGCATGATCAGTTATATTTTGCAAATAAATGGCAGTATTAAACAACATCTGCCATTGTATAAATGCTTTTAAGCACAATTGTGTATATATACTGAAAAAGGAACAGGAACATTGATAAAGTCTCCCTTAATGGGATTGTTACTGCTAGTAAAACTTACACAGTAGTATTTCACGCACTGGTCGTGACTTGATGCCAGTCTTCTGTCCTCTCCCACACCAATTTAGTTGTGTGGCGAGTTCAGGAGTAAAGACCTTCCTGCACACTCGCCACACAGTTTTTTTAACGGAGTTCCCCCCAGTTATGGACAGCTTTGCAATCTGTAATGAAATACAAAATTAAAGCAAATGTTACTGCAGAAATCTAAATCCTATTTTCTGTCACATGTCTTGTTAGTTTGGAACACCCTAAGTTCAATCCTCCTGCTTGGATGTGTACAACAAACAATTGACTCAACTAATCAACTCCCCATTTTGATGTTGCTTACCCAGTGTATACACATCTCAAAGTATTAGAGGACATACCACATGTTTCTTAAAATCCCGATCTTGACAAAGTCTTTCATCAAAGCTGTTAAGCTCGTCTAATGTGGAGATTGGAAGTAAGTGGTCGTAGTGAGTGCTTTGTGGTTGTTGGTTTTGAGCCCTGTTTTGTTGGAGTGACTGCACAATGGCTGTTAAATGGTCCACCTTTAGCTGAAGCTCCCCTAGCTGTTCCAGGACAATCCTTTCAACTGCTGTTAGAACAGCAAAACAATTATATTATTAAGCGTATCCTAAAAAGTAGGGTAAAAAAGCAGTTTACCTACATCAAGAGAAAGATGTGACCAAACATACCAGTGCAGTTAGTTGGCATGAGTTGATGTGTGTTAGGAAGGCGATATCTTGGATCTAGGGAAAGAAGGATATGTCACATTCAGTGGACCATATAAAGGTAAGGCAGTAAATGTAGGTAACATTTTCTTATTAATAAGTTTATCTGTGTTTATCACTGGCAAAGCATTGCAACCTATACAGCTACTGTAAGTCTGTTGCATACAGATGTTGTGGAACTCAAACTTATAACCTCAAACACTGGAGGTGGCTGTGCTAATAATTATGCCACAGCCACTTGGGGGGTCTCACCGTATAGTTGTCCATCATTCCATTTGTTTGATAGTCTGTATTTGTAATACAGTTATCACAGTAGCAGACATGCATGCAGTGGCCAAGTGAGGAACATGTAAAATACCTGTGTCCCCAGCTGTTTCTAAACTAAACTGACACCTGTAATGCCTCCTCCATCAAGCTTTACGTTTAACACAATGCAGTCAGGCAGATAACATTATCCAAACTCATCCATCAGATTGCCAAAAAATAGAAAGGGGATTCATCAATTCACAGACATGTTTCCACTGCTCCAGTTTTACACCACTCCACCTTGCCTCAAAATATCTATGAATGTACTATGTAAACATCAGAAAACAGTGAAAAATAAAGAATAGACATGTTCTACTCCATCTTTAGTAGAAGTGGTTGTATTGGTGAAAATAAAATATTATTAGATTAAATAGCTTACATTCAGGAAAGCCCAGCCCTTCATCAGGCAATGGAGTTGGACACCGTGCCTCCACATTGTCTGGCCTAAAACTAACTGTTGTTACTTGGAAATAAATAAAATGGTTGTTTAGTGAAAGAATTCTAAATAATCTATTAACTCTGCACATGTTAGGTTAAGTTCAAAAGCCAACTGGCTATAATCTCTAAGATGCTTACGTTCAGTGTAAGCTGGCCTCTCTGGTCTGGCCTCAAATTCTAGCCTCAAATTTGATGGCATGCCTTCGAATAAGAAATAATTTATTGATGTTAGTCACACATGTCTCACAAATATAATCAGAAATGATTGAGTCAGGGAATTTTTCAGATACACCATATCTTCACTATGTCATCTCTCTTACATTGGTCAATACTGCTGTGTTGCCAGTCTGAAATAGGGCTATGGTCGCTGTTTGAGGACACTGGTCGGGGCTGTGAAATCACTGTTATGAAATTAAAATATTACAAAAATATTAGACTAGAATGTCTTGGTCACCGAAAACCTTTAGTACATTCTTCCAGATACACCATATCATCACTAAGTCATCTCTCTTACATTGAGAAGAGTTACTGGGTTGCCAGATTGGAACTGCGCCACGGTCGCTGTTGGAGGACACTGGTCGGGGCTGTGAAATCACTGTTATGAAATTTAAATATTACAAAAAGATAAAGCAAAGCTATCATGTTACTACAAGTCTTTTGTGAAACTTTCAGAGTGTTGCATACCTGCCAACACTCCTGATTTTCATGGGAGTATGGGAGTTTCATGGGAGTATCCCTATTTTTAACCTACCACCATGCTCCCAATTCATAATTTCTCCCACCATCGTCCCAATTTCATAATGATTCTAAAAATAAATGGGTGTTTTATCTGTTTTTATGTATGTTAACATTAATGGAGGCCGCACGTATGGGTGAGAACCTTTTAGACAGTACTTAAGGGGAGGTTTTTTTTTTTTTTTTTTTAAAAGGGATGACTTTTAAAAATCTGTAGGATAAAGCATTTGTCATTTTCTTACACAAATGCTGATGTTTTGATATCTGACATTGAAACATGCTGGTGTTTAAACAAAATTGTATTAAAAAGCATGCCAATATATATATTCCATTAACTACCAGCGCTGCAATTATTCAATAATAGTAGGCTAAAAATTATTTTCTGTGTACATCTGTGAGTTTGGTAAGAATGAGTACATTGGTGAGTCTTAGATGTGACTTTGATGTGATTTATTTTGACACACAGATCAAAATAAGCTTACCAGCTCTGATGGCATCTGGATTCTTTGGTCTTATGACCACTGGTAAGGGAGGAGGGGCGGTTAGATTTCTTGGAGGTTGTCGGCGACCCCTTTTTTGTGTTTTGGTTGTGTGAGGTTGTGTTTTTGGCAATGTTGCCAGAAGGTCATCTTCCTCTGATGGAAATGATGATGTTGATGATGGTGATGGTGATCTGAGATGTTTTGGTCTAAGTAAATAAAATATTATTAGACTTTTTTTTTCATGCATAACGTTATGCAATACATGCAAATGTGTATAGTATATATATATATATATATATATATATATATATATATATATATATATATATATATATATATATATATATATATATATATATATATATATATATGACAACATTTCTCTCAGCATAAATACATAACACAGTTCCATACATTTTGTGTGATATAGTTAAAACTCTGGCTAAAATGATGATTATTTCATATTCAACAAAGAAATGTGCGTACTTCCTTCTTTGTCTTTCAGGTGTAAATTCTTGTTCTTTGTCTGTGTTTAAGTCCGATGTAACACATGACCTTTCCCACTTTTCTCTTATTTTGTCAATTGAATCTGTAAGCAAAATTTAGCATGTTAACTAATCAACTATAACAAAAAATAGGTAGATGTAGTGATAGTATTTGACAATATCAGAACAACCCCTAAGAAATAAAAGTATACTTCACGTTCATTTTATGAAGTATACTTAAATAAAATTCAAGTATATTTTGTAGTAAGTATACCAGCATCATTGTAGATTTCAATACTGCTTGGGACTAAATTGGTCCACTTTTTAATTATATAAAATATATGTTTGAGTGTACTATAACAGTTGTAAACTTTAAGAACAGGCTCAAAACTACATTTCTCATTTGTACATCTACACACTGTACTACAAGTGAACTTAGTTATAAGTGTACTAGTTTACTATTTTAATACTTGCAATACTTTAATACTTTTTTTGTTCATGAAAGTACACAGTTAAGTATAAAAGCTATTCATTTTTTATACTTGAAACTGTACTTTAACTCTTTCCAGTAAAACATGGATAGCAGGAATTCTCTAAATTCTGGTCAATGGCGGGTAAAGATTTGAAGTAAATTCCTATGTACACTACCAGTGGTATAAGTACATTAAGTAGACTGAAAGTATTACTTATTTTAGTTTAAAAGAAGTATAATAGCACACATAGGCCTAGTATACTAAGTATACTAATAGAATAAACTTATTTTTTGTAAGGAAAATGTAAATAACAAAGCAACACCAGATGGTGTAGTATTCAATTGCATGTTTCTACATTGAAAATTACCTGATTCGTAGAGCACACGTGCAGCAAATTGTTTCCAGCCCTTTGATGGATTGGGTACAACCTTTTTTTGAACACTCCTAAGAATTTGGAACGTGTCCCTACACGGGGGCCACCAAGCAAGGCCATCTGAGAACCACTCCTTTGCCACCGGGCCAGTTTTGCTCTCCTTCTCAAAGAGTACTATTAGGTACATGTTCACCTAATACAAAATAATTAACACAATGTACTTGAATTAGTAATCAGTTGGGCAGAGATAAAAATACCACTTGGTACATTCAAGATTCAAGATTCAAGATTCAAGAGTTTTATTTGTCACATACACAGTTATATACACAATATACAACTGGCAGTGAAATGTAAACAGGTCCGCTCCATGGACAGTGCAAATAACAGTTACAAGAAATTAAATAGAAATAGAATAAAATTAGAATAAAAAGTATTAACATAAGTAGAATTATAAATAAATCAAGTAAAAGATAAAAATAGGAAATAGATAAAAATAAAAATATAAAAATTAAAATATAAAAAATATAAAAAAATAAGTGGATATGATAAGTGAGATAAACTGTAGACTTAGAAATAAGTGGTTAACATAAATATATATATATGTATATATAAAGAAGTATAATGTGCAAGGTTTATTAACATGTCATGTCATGTTCATGACATTCATGTCATGTCATGTCATGTCATGTCATGTCATGACATGTTCACAGAACATGTCATGTTCTTGTGTGACACATAATGTCTTATACCACAAAAATCTCTCACAACCAGTTTATATCACAACACCAGGGATTAAAGTTGGCACCCGCACCCAATAATTGCAGGAAAAATTTGGCAGTGGCGGGTAACACACTAACCACTAGTTACTTGTCATTATAACTTTAACAAACAATACTATACCTCCATAATGCTGCCTACTTAACAGCACAATACAGTGACCCTTCAACAAGCTTAAAATGCTATGCTTTATCCACCAACAGTAATAATACATTTCATGGCAGTGCACTACGGTGTTTGCTGGTTTATGCCTATCCAATGCTATCTATCCACTTTTTAAATGGTGCATAAGTGTGTTCACAGACATGTAGGACAACATAGTTTACCCACCATCTTTACCACTACAAAACTGCGTATCCATGGCCACGTATACATTGTAGCCTCAAGGGGCATATGAAATATGATTTGTTACTCAGTCATTTATACTTAACCCCTTAAACCATTTGTCAAGTTGTTATTTCTGAGTGACATGCACAAAAATAAAGACTCATAACTCCAAAACCGTAGCAATGGGAGTCAAAAGGTTGGTATTGTTTAATAGAAAACGTTGTAAAAAAAAAAAATTGTTTAAGTACATTTGGACATTCATATGCCGAGAATCTGCTGATTAAAAAATAAATAAAATAAAAGTGTGCTCAAGGGAAATGTGTTATATTTTTCTAATGCCGCAGGCAACCCGTTTTTCCAACCTTCTCCTCGTGAAAGGAGGAGGCTACTAGGTCAAACCCGTGACTTTCCCACCCGTGAACTCGGAGGCTACTAGATCGATGTACTCCCAGTTACGAGCTCTGACGTCACAGCCGCGAAACAACCATGAATAATGGTTTACAGGGAATACTCAGTATTTCTTAAGAGTCGATCTAAATGGTTACATCATGCAGTAGCTAAAATGATACATATCTCGTGTTATTTCACGTTGGAAAACATGCATGATAACAGTGGATAACTGGATACATCCAGGAAAGGCGTTGTTTATCGAAGTATTCCGTGAGGAATATGGTCTGCACAATTGATCGTGTTGATTTTGGACTCATTTTAATCGGGAGCATACACTGCAAGTAATGATGTATACTTTTTATTTATAAATTATTTGTAAGATCAGTCTATGCATATTTCATGAAATTATGAGTCAAAACGCCACATGTTCAGTGTCTGTGAGTGTAGATGTGTTTGAACTAAGAGGAATATCTTTAGTTCTGAGTGATGGATTATGTTGGCTTTGGCCTCTTTTTAATCGCGAGAATCTTCTGTAAATAATTTTGTGCGATATTCAACTATCTGTGCATGTTTCGTGAAGTTATACGCAAAAACGTAACGTGAATACTTCACAAGTATATACTTGGGCTTCGTGTCTGTGGGATTTTTGTGTTATAACTGCAAGATGAATATTTTAGAATCTGATATATTGATTATGGTGGGTTTGGTCTCTTTTAAATCTTTTTTTTTTTAAATGTTGAGAATCTGCATAATTTATGCACAATTTACATGATATACGAACGTTTCATTAAGTTATAAGCGAAAACGTGACAAATGCTGCATCAGTATATTTTTACACAAGGGTCTGAGGGCGTCTTCATGTACAAAATCCGTTCCATTTTAGTCAATAATTGTTGTTGTATTCTACTCAATTAAATCTTTCAAATGACACATTGCTATCCGAGCAGTACGATGTTTTTGACATATTACAGTAGGCCTACATAGTTCAAAAATATAAAAAAAAACATGTTTTTATTTATCAGCAAATAACTGCACTACTTAGGAATTACTCAAATTGTTTACATGCATTGTAAATGCATGGGCCGAGGTTTGCTGGGGGGTGTCCCGCTGGCGGCAGTCTTGAGGGGTTAATTGTACTGGTTGTAGGCCTAACTTAATGAAAATGTGAATGTGGCTAGTGAGTTAGTGTGAACATGAAAACAACATTTTACAGTAACTACTTACTGTTCAGGTAAGAAGATTGGGGCAGATCAGAGGAAGAAACTTTGGTGGCAGGAGAGGCAGCAACAAGGGGGACGGACGGATAGACAGCTAGACAGATGGACAGATGGATGGATGGACGGACGGACGGATTGACAGACAGACATAATATATACTACATAAAACTTCATAAGATTGTGGAAAGAATTAAGCAAGAGTCTGAGAGATTGTAGATGGGCAGGAGGTGGGGTAGTTATGTTGTGTGATTGGATGGGGTTTAAATGGTCAGTTCATATGTATTAGAGGTACAGCAACGAATTGTCTCCCATGAGGTATAAGGAAAAGCTTCCCTTCTACCAGTCCAATACTGCAGTGCTGTGTCATGTTCAAGAGGCCATCTACTTAATGTATGCCAAATGTAGAGGAAGATGTGGGGTACTCAAAGAAGGACTCTTGATGGGCAAATGTGGAGTAGACCAGGTGTACCTCCTCTTTCTCAACAATTATATTCCTGATCTTTGCTACCTTTCCCTGGATGTAGACATGGCTGTTGGCTTGGTCCAGTTTAAGGGTGAAGAGCTCTGCGTTATATTGCGTATACTGTTGTGCGCCGTGAAACAATGGTGGTAGAGGTCCAGATGTATGTTCTCTCCTTACACCTAATTTTTCTACTCTCTGCATCTGTACAGACTCTCTCTCCGCAAGCCTCTTCACAACCTGGCAGCAGGGAGATTCTGGTTTCCTGACAAGCCTCTTCAGTTTTTGCATGAAATTTTCAAATTTGAATGCACTGAAGGAATCCAGGTTCCCTTGCACCTTGACATCTTGTGCAAGGTGCACAAGGTGCACATTGTAGGAAATGTACATGTCACCATACAGCTTTCCAAAGTGCTGAACGAACAACACAAGCGCATCATTTGCATACTCTGTGTACTCCTCAAGCAGTGCCTTGTTTGACAGTATGAACACTCCAACAAACAAAAGCAAGAAGTGCTGGTATACTGCAGAATGCAGGACGTCTTTAAGGAGGACAGGACCAGTATAAAGCAGGAACTGACGGAATTCAGAAGCTTTCCATCGGTCTACCTCGTTCAGAGATCTTGGCCTTCGTGCAAACTCCACTGGCACACATTTTCGGATCTTCAAGAGCTTCTCAGAGAGAATCTTCACCTGGAAACCTGAGAACCTGCAAGCCAGTGGACCCTTGAGCCACAGGTGCAAGAGTCGCCTCATGACACCCAGGCAGACGAGATGCATGTAGTCTAATGGAAATCCACTGACCATGCCCAAAGATGTGGCAACCAGAGGTGAAGATCCGAGATGATGCCCTTCATCAGCCATTTCTTTGAAGTCTTTGTCAGTGCGGAGGCGGGCATCAGTTTGAGGGAATATCACCCTATGGCTTACATATTCCCCCTCCTGCATACATTTCTCACATCCTGAGTAGCCTGTGTGTCCTTTAACATTCTTCAGAAAAGCTCTGGCTGGAGCATCACAGACCATTGAGCACAGTTGGAGCCTCATGGTAAATCCTTGAAATGTGAATCCTTTCTCCAACGCAACAACATCAGCCACAAAATCGTCCAGGTACTCAATGAGTGATGGCTTTCTAGTACCACAGAAAAGCCCAATCACAAATGGCTGATGATGGGGGAGGTTCTTGATGACTCCAAGAATGGGCCAGAACTGGGTGGATGAACTTTTAAAAACTGGCAACCCATCCACATTTGCTTGAAGTTCTAGGCATACACCACTTGCCAAGCTGAACTTATTTGCCTCCAAAGTGGTCTTGATTGCCTTCAGGATTCCAAAGTAATGGTATGTCCCACCAGCCTTTTCCTGCACAACCACTGACTCTGACCGTGAAGTCCTAAGTAGTGTTCGTGCATCAGCTGGCAGCGATGGATGATGGTACTGTAGAATTTTCAATAAATTATTCAGTGCACTGTGTGTTATGTTTTCTTCCAGTGCCCAAGTTGCCAATCTACTTTCCAGATGATTTTCCTCTTCTTCAGAGCTACTGTTATCAGACTGGAAAGAATCTAACTCCTCAGGGAAAGATGATTCACAGTCCATAAAGTCCTCATCAGTGGCAACTGGATATTCATTGTCAACTGGTAAATGTTCCGCCCTAGAGACAAAATCATAGCCAGACTGGACTGACTCTAATTGTTGGTTAACTCTTTCTCTAGATTTTCATTTCAAGGTCCAGTAGGAGGGTGTATTTGACATACTTCAGGGACACACAGAAAACAAAGAAAACACAAGAGAAAGAAAACAAAAAGGGCACAATAACCAAAGGTGGATCTTTATTTTATAATGTAAATGTTAGCAATGTTTCGGAATGGGGCATTTGTATGATTTGTACATATAAATAACCTAGTCTGTCTAACGGCATCACTACATTATACAGATATTACAGGTCAAACCCCTCTGACGTTCAATACATCTAAATAAACAACATAGTATATGGCTTATAAATGCATATAACATAATTTGTTCGCATTTTATTACAGACTGCATTTTACTGGTCTTTTTTTTTAATTCAATTCAGTTTGAAATAAGTTTGTAGACATTGTAGACATAGTTTGTGTTTTTATGTGTGATTAAATAGTGTTTTTAAGAATTTTACTGGTCTTTTTTTTTTTTTATTCGTTCAGTTTGAAATAAGTTTGTAGACATGGATAAATGGGTTCCAAATTGTGTTTTTATGTGTGATTAAATACTGTTTTTAAGCATTTTACTGGTCTTTTTTTTTTTTATTCAATTCAGTTTGAATTCAAGCTTCCTTGTACTGCGGTAAAGACATGGATAAATGGGCTCCAAATAGTGTTTTTAAGTGTGATTTCTTAAAAGAAATTTTGCTTTGTTGCAAGGCAGGGTTCCTAAACATTTTCCATTTCAAACTGCCATCCTTCAAATGGACTTCCAATCACTATTAGTGAGACAAAATAATGATTAACTCTGTTGTACTGTACAGCCAGGGCTATAAAGAGAAACTCGATTCCCCTTGCTGGAATCGGAATCGACTCTCGATTCCTAACGCCTTGGAATCAAGGAATCGACGCTCTCTCTTTTTTTTTTTTACACCGATTCCCAGCGCCTACTAGCAAGACGCCGACGCCATTTTTATGTTCATGCCACCGAGAAGGTAAGTTGCTTTAGCCAGGCTAAAGTTGCTTTTCCTTTTTCTAAAATGAAATGCATTTGTTAAAACTTTGAGACAAAATATAGAGGTGAACACATTTAGAAGTTACTAACTGCTCGTGTTTTTGTCAGAATCAAACAAGCGTGTTAAATGGTAAATGGTAAATGGACTGCATTTATATAGCGCTTTTAACAGACCTATGGCCATCCAAAGCGCTTTACATTTTGCCTCACATTCACCCATTCACACACTCATTCACACACCGACGGCGGTGTCAGCCATGCAAGGCGCCATCCAGCTCGTCGGGAGCAGCTGGGGTTAGGTGTCTTGCTTATGGACACCTCGGCACTTGGTCAGGTGGAACCGGGGATCGAACCACCAACCTTCCGGTTTGTAGACAACCTACATGAACCACTGAGCCACTGCCGCCCCATCAAAGAATGAGATATTTTTACGATATGAAAACAGAGTTTCACAGCATCACGGTATTAAACAAATAAGTTCATGAGGTGCAGAGATGTAGGCCTCCTGGATGAAGGTGATTTTACGTTTAAATTAAATTTGTTTTAATGTTCTTAAAATGTGTTATATATACTTTTAACTTCTTTCATTTTGGTTTGTTGACAGCCTTTGTGAAATAAGCCTTTCCCAGTCACGCCTAGGGCTGGTTATAATGAGACTGGCACTGTTGAGGTCTGAAGCAGCCACATTTGGGCGTTTTTCTGCGCAGATGAGAGAATTCATCAAATGGTAATTGTATATATATTTTAAAGCATTAAGTGTGGCATTATGTTGTGCATTGAAAACGGTATCACGTAAAACAAGCAAACTGATGGATGAATGAATACATCGACGGTAGGGCTGTAGCCTACAATAAATCAAATCGCGACATGGTCTGTGAATATTAAAGCAAAACACTGCTATATAAATAAATGATCTGCTTGTTCTGTCTTCGTCTACTATACTCAAGTACGCGATGCTCGTGGTGTTTTAACGTCTCACAAACCATATTTGGACATGAACACATTAACATTTTAAAAACCAGTCAAATACACTCTGAAACAGGTTTTCACAGAAGCAGCTCTTCACTAAAACCCATCGAAATAAACATTATTGAAAATCTCTGTTTTGCAGCACTTTGACAAAAAATAAATGTTACATTTTATTTAAATATCACAATTTTGGTAATATATTTGTACAAAAATCATAAAAAGAAAATTCATAGGATTCCTAAACATTTTAATAAGTAAATGATAAAATAAGTTGTTAATCTAATTCATAACCATTTATTGAATTTGGTTGATTAATTAGACGTTTTATTGAAATTTTAATAATCAAAACAAATGGTTTCAAGTTTGTTATAATGAAGCATTTGTTCAACCAAAAAAAAAAAAAAAAACCGTTTTCATTCATTTAATGCCAATTTAACTGGTGGTGATAATAACCATAATTTAATAATACAGTTTATTTATTAAATATTTGTTTAATACCGTGATGCTGTGAAACTCTGTTTTCATATCGTAAAAATATCTCATTCTACCACAACCCTGCTGTTAAAAAAGTGACTCAGTAACTTTTACTCTGAGTACATTTTAAATGAACTACTTTTTACTGTTACTTGAGTAAATTTTTACTTGTACTTAAGTAAAATTTTATTGAAGTAATAGTACTTTTTACTAATAGTAAACTTGTAATAGTACTACTTGAGTAGAATATTTTGTTACTCTTTCCACCTCTGACGTAACGTTAGTGTCCGAGGGTTTAATGCTGTCTTTTTGCAGACTGAAGTGGGACAATGTAGAATGCGGAATTTGTTCAGTATGCAGGTTGCGTTATCTAGCGCAAACCTATGAAATTAGATTGTGTTTAAACTTTAATTCGTCCTATGTATAAGTGTGAATTGCATAAGTTACTTTGCTTGTGTAAGAGTCGGTTTTGGTGCTAAGACAAAAGCTGAGATACACACCTCAGTAATTGAACAATAAAAGTCACTAATCTTAAGGAAAAGATCTCACAGAAACTGTGACAACACCCTGACAAACATTCCTCCCCCCTCCCCATTTTGCCCTCTCCTTGCCCTGTTTTCAAGTCACCAAATGTAGATATATCAGTGATGATGTATTTTGTAAATCTATTGTTTTATCCCTTTCATGTTTGATGTCTTTTTAAAGGTCTCGGTGCGAATGGTAAAATGGTCTCAGTTTCACTGCAGTCACTGGTAGTATTAGAAAGATTGGAAAACTAATGAGAATTCAGTTCTCCTTTGAGTAGTCTCTTCAAAGATATCTGATCCACTCCCCCAAAACCAGGTGGGGGTGTTGCAAATATTTACATCCCTTTTGTTCTAGTTGGAGTATTTAAGGTTGGATGTTCTAACTCTCTGGGGGAATATTCTGCAATCAGACCCCCCGTGCAAACTGCATGTAGATGTGCCAGACATGATGACTCTTTTCAATTATTTTCATATTGCTTTGCAATTGTGTTTTATGTTTTTACGCTGATCAGTTGTGTACCATGGATTCTTGTTTACTTATTTACTTTTCCGGTCCGGCCAAAATAAATGTTAATCTTGATTTATTCTGTATCTTTCTGAAATCATTATTTTATTCATGTCCATGCGGGGTTTGTAGGAGTTACCGCAGATCTCTCTGCCAGGGCAGGCCATACTGGGAACTCCATAGCGGGAGCATTGAGCCATGCATGAGGGAAAACCTGATTTCTGACCTGCCACTGTTATTATAAGTTGCAGTTTCCGTGACTATCACTAAAATTACATGTTTCACATGTGTGACTCACTTAGAGGTAAGATAGTTCACCCTGCAATCCTCTGTAATATCAGAACTGACTAATCTGTGACCGTTAGAGCAAGCGAAATCCGGACGCTTAGCCTATTTGAGATTCCGTGTCCCATGGAGGATATTAATATTTGAAAATAAGTGATACTATGAAAAATCATTGATCTAAATTAAATCGCAACTAATCTTCAAATCAGCTGATAAACTCTAAATGTAACACACTTTATGGAGTCAGATAGAATTGGAGTCAGATAAAATTATTAATGGAGTCAGATTTAAAATGAGATATCAATAAATTAAAAGAACTTCACCTAAAGGCTGAAAAGGCTTACACGCAGAATTCCTTTTGACCACGTCATTAGTTTTCGGTTTTTGGGCTAATGGATGGAAATTTACAGTGGTGACCTGTCCTCCATGATCTCCCGGTGGCGGCGAGTGTCTTTTCAGCTAAATATTGGGATTGCCACAAGCGAGAGGTTTGATCTTCTTCTCTTTCTTCAGCTGTTATGGTAAGTCCATTCTTATTTGCCTTTTAGAAATGTTGGGAGTGTATAGTACTGAATACTGTATAAATCTGATGGGGCGTGAAAAGAAGACAACCATATTGCTTATCAGGGACATGAAAGCAACAGCGTAGAGTAGAAATGATATCCCTTGCTTTAAAATTCTCCTTGTCTGCATACGCAGCAAGAGAGGAAATTTTATTTCTGTACTCAAGAGAGCTCTGTAAATTAAAACCTTGAATTCTGAGGAAAATGTCCAGTTACATTTGTTAATTTGCTTTGCTGCAACAACGCGACAAAGAAAAAGAACAAATGGTCACGTTAACTTGTGAATGAAATCTTGTGAGTCGATGAGCTAAAATAACATTGAAACGATCTCACTGGAATCCTTTGTGTGTAAAATGTGAAGGTGGACAAAACTGGTTCAGGTCTGATGTCACAATTATAAATGTCTTATAAAATATAGCGTTTTACTATGGTCTTACTTCAGACTTTGCAATCACTGCACTTTTGTGTGTTTATTAATGTCACAGAAGAGACTGAGAAAATTAACAGACCAAAGATAATCTTTGGCTTTCTCCATCAGACCTGTGTTTGTCAAACCTTCCTTTTCATATGCAAATAGATTCTCCAAAGAATGCAATTGATAACTTCTCAGCCCAAAACAAGAAAATTGTGCCCAATTCTATATTGTGTAGTCACAAAAATCTTTGAATTGAGCAATAATTTGATCTGTGCTCTCAGTGTTTGCAATTTATTGAGCGTTCACAGCAACTGAGTTTATAACTGGCTTCCAGTTTGGTCTTATTGCTGTGCACCCAATGATCAGGCCAGCACAGCAGCAGCTGCAGGGCCAATCTAAAGATCAGTGAGATGATAACAGATTATTCTGGACAAATGACTCAGCAGAGATCCTCTTGAGACCAGCAAATAAAATGATTATTTAATTCATACTATTTTAATATAATATGATTTATATTATGATTATAATGTAAATTATATTATAAATGCCAGAAATGGTTTTAATCTCAGGATAAATTCAGCATTATTTAGAAGAGGAAAGAAGGTTGGGAAAGTATGAGAAGGATTAGAATGGAGAAAGAGGGGATGTGCAGGGAAAAGCTTCCTGAATGGAAATAAGATGGCAAAAGCACTATTAGTGTTGAAATGATGGGAAGGAGAATATAAATGGTTAAGGAAAGAATTGTGAAGGAAGAAACTGAAGAGGGAAAAACCTAAAGAGAAAGAACTTCTGTACCTTCTATTTGTGCAATAATTTAAATGAGAAAAATTACAATGCCCAGTTAAATGAGTAACCTGATTGTTGTAACTTGAATAAGTTGAATTCAGGCAAGGCCTAACAATTTACATTTCATTGATTACAACCCAATGAGAAAGGGGAGGTACAAGTTTTCCATTGCAAAGAAACTCGCAAGTGTTAGCAAATTCCTCTCTGGGTGCGTCAGATTACATGGGACCTGATTGGGGAAGTCATTTTACTGGGAATGTAATAAAAGTTGTGTGTTATGTTAACTTGAGGCATTCACTCTACAGGGGACACACAGAGATCCAAAGGGTCAAGAGTTCAAATGACACCATAAACACCTGGTGACGAATGCTCTAAACAACAGATCTGACTTGTATAAACAGCATCATTTAATGAGATTGCCCCAGGCCTGGGTGTGATAAAAGCACAATGCAGCAGATTGTGTAAACACAACTGCAACAGCAACTTAAGGTGCAACTGGTCTGACTGCATTTACACACAGTCAGATCTGAGCATTATAAATCAGTTTATCTAACCTTTTCTTCACAGAAACATGATCATGATTATGATACATGTCTTTGTAAACTACAACAAATTTTCTCCTAATGGCATAAAACCGTAACAGGTTAAAGCCATCTACAACAATCTATCTGGCTAAGACCAGTAAAGAAAAAATAAGATAGCCTCATCTATCTTAATTAAATTTGTGTAAAGGTTCAAGATTAAACTGTATTTCGCTCTGTGCTTGTTTTCCTTTCAGGTGAATGGCTGCCACCCTTCAGATCCAGATTCCACTGGGTCTGAAGTCAGGACACACACACACAACTTCACATCTAGGAGATGGGTGTGAAAAGACTTCATGAAGCCATTCACACTTCACAGCACACATAGTTACATGGCTTCCCAGTATAAAAACTGGAATAAAATTATACAACACAGATTATGGTAGGATAGACACCACCCATCTCCTATACACATCCATACACAACACACATCCTTAATTCTATCACCGCACAACACATTTTTCCTGGCATAGATCATGGGACTATCCAGGCCAAAATCATACACATAATGCAAATTTATCATACACTATTAATCTTCATACATACAGGACAAATTGAATTATTTTTCATAATTCCCTTTTTATTTGGTTTGAACAATTTTATTTTCATAATTACCTTTTATTTGGTTTGAATAATTTTACGGCTTACAGCCATGTCAACTTCCTGTATGTAAACACTGCAAGATGCATAAAACATGTGCATGGCTTTGTCACACATTAATTAATGGACAATTAATTGATCAGTAAACTGATGGACAAAATGTTTAATATGTCCAGTCCTTAGCATTGTTGAAAACTGGAAGGGCCCCTAGTTTCCAACATATGACTAATGACAATAAAATATATCTAAAGACTTAGATCTGAGATTCAGGCATTTCTATAAATTAAGTAAACAATTCTCAGTCAGACCTGCATCATTGAGTGTGACTCCGCCTGTACATCAAATGCGCAGAAGATGAGTGCCAAAGTTTAACTAAAGATTTTAAATCTCTTTTTCTGTAAATCTCATTCTCTAAGTAATCTGATTGAAACATAAGAATTCAATAATGATTTGCATTTAAAACAATTGATACAAACAATTTTATAATGGCAATTATTCAATTGTGTATTTCCATGTTTAATTATGTGATATATTTTAATTATGCATACTGCTGGTAAACCTACTGTTCTATTGACGATTTTGATACCCTTCCTTCAATTCATCCAGACCATGTTTAAATTCCACTTCAATATCACTAGTGGTATTGAAGAATCTGGCGATCAAATGAGACTTGCTCACTAAATATATGACACTGAGAAATGAGACCGTTTTTACCACTCGCACTTCTGACAGGAGTTTATCATGTGTTGTTATTTTGATGTTCTTGTGATTATACAACAACTCTCTTTTTCCATCTCACAATAACCACAAAGTCATCGGTGTTCAATTAATGCATGGTTATTCAGAATTTGTTCAGGTGTCTCGCACACGATGGAGCATCATCAGTGAAATGATTCCTTCACCCATGGAGATCTGACCTGCCCTGCAAACCAAACCTTCTGCTTGAAGGTGGCCGAGGATTTCTCTAAGGGTCAGCTATTGATAAGAATCCTGGGGAGGACACAGATGTTTCCTCAAAGTGTAAAGACACTTTCCACTGACACTTTCTGCTCATGCTTACTAACGCAACTGACTTGGGACAACAAGTCATTCTACAGACTGAAAACCCTCACAATCATCGGCAGGTGGAAACAAACCTGACCAACGGGATAACAGATATCCTGCCTAATTGCTTCAGCATCCAATCAGCACAGTACGCTTACACCTAAAGGGACTGCGCCGCTGAGGTGTATTTCAGCAGTGTTTTCATCTTCATGTTCAGCCGGTCTTAATGTTGTTATTTCAGGTGACTGCTTGAATCCGGCACCCATTGATTTGTGCTGTTAACTCCAGGATCAGCACCATGAACACTTCGGAAATTACATCCAAAATATGGAAACAAGGAATGTCCAAGTATGTCCCCTTGGGAACTCATCTGAATTTGTCCCAATGGGCCAGGGGCCGTCTGTAAGAGTCGGTTTTGGTGCTAAGACAAAAGCTGAGATACACACCTCAGCAATTGAACAATAAAAGTCACTAATCTTGAGGAAAAGATCTCACAGAAACTGTGACAACACCCTGACAAACATTCCTCCCCCCTCCCCATTTTGCCCTCTCCTTGTCCTGGTTTCAAGTCACCAAATGTAGATATATCAGTGATTATGTATTTTGTAAATCTATTGTTTTATCCCTTCATGTTTGATGTCTTTTTAAAGGTCTCAGTGCGAATGGTAAAATGGTCTCAGTTTCACTGCAGTCACTGGTAGTATTAGAAAGATTGAAAACTAATGAGAATTCAGTTCTCCTTTGAGTAGTCTCTTCAAAGATATCTGATCCACTCCCCCAAAACCAGGTGGGGGTGTTGCAAATATTTACAGCCCTTTTGTTCTAGTTGGAGTATTTAAGGTTGGATGTTCTAACTCTCTGGGGGGAATACTCTGTAGCCAGACCCCCCCGTGCAAACTGCATGTAGATGTGCCAGACATGATGACTCTTTTAAATTATTTTCATATTGCTTTGCAATTGTGTTTTATGTTTTTACGCTGATCAGTTGTGTACCATGGATTCTTGTTTACTTATTTACTTTTCCGGTCTGGCCAAAATAAATGTTAATCTTGATTTATTCTGTATCTTTCTGAAATCATTATTTTATTCATGTCCATGCGGGGTTTGTAGGGGTTACCGCAGATCTCTCTGCCAGGGCAGGCCATACTGGGAACTCCATAGCGGGAGCATTGAGCCATGCATGAGGGAAAACCTGATTTCTGACCTGCCACTGTTATTATAAGTTGCAGTTTCCGTGACTATCACTAAAATTACATGTTTCACATGTGTGACTCACTTAGAGGTAAGATAGTTCAAGTCAAGTCAAGTCAAGTCAACTTTATTTATATAGCGCTTTTAACAATGTAGATTGTTTCAAAGCAGCTTTACAGTGTTAAACAGGAAAATAATGCAGCATAATTTTATTCAGCTGTATAGCCATTCTGGAAAAATTTCAAGCATCATACAGTGACAGTGTGGGCTTTAGATCAATAATTTGATCAGTAATTTAGTTTAAATGGTTAATTTAGTTTATTATTTAGATGTATTTTGATGTTTAGTTGAAAAATTTAGTGTCCCCAACTGAGCACGCCAAGCCAGAGGCAACAGTGGCAAGGAAACCAAAACCCCATTAGGTGACCTAATGGAGAAAAATAAACCTTGGGAGAAACCAGGCTCAGTCGGGGTGCCAGTTCTCCTCTGGCCAATTAACAAACAGCGTAGTATTATTATTATTCTGGCAGTTTTACAGCTCGGAGGTCATAATAGATCAGAATATTCGAGGGACCGGGGGCAACATGCTGGAGACGGGTTTATTGAGGATGATGTTGATTAAATAATTATTAAAGTGCAATATTCGAATGATCGGAGGCAACACGCTGGAGACGGGTTTATTGAGATGCCGTGTCGATGAGGCAGTTTCAGGGGGAGTCTAATCACGGTCTCCCAGACACTTCGGGGTCCTGTGTTGGTCTTCTCTGGGCGCAGGTCCACCATCTGATCTGGATACGGCCCTGATCCAGCTGACTGCAGTAAACCTCGGGATAAAACAGAGAGACTAACATTAGCGTAGATGCCATTCTTCTGATGATGTAACGAGTACATCAGGTGTTATGGGAAGTGTTCCCGGTTCCGGCTGACCTAGTTAATGCAGCCTAACAATCATTTCATTGAAAAAGTGTTTTATGTGTATGCCACAGTAAAGAGATGTGTTTTTAGTCTAGATTTAAACTGACAGAGTGTGTCTGCTTCCCGAACAATGTTAGGAAGACTGTTCCAGAGTTTAGGTGCTAAATAGGAAAAGGATCGACCGCCTGCAGTTGATTTGGATATTCTCGGTATGATCAACTGGCCAGAGTTTAGAGACCGCAGTAGACGTGATGGAGTATAATATGTTAAGAGCTCGCTCAAGTATTGGGGAGCTAAACCATTTAGTGCTTTGTAAGTAATAAGTAAGATTTTAAAATTTATGCGATGTTTAATAGGCAGCCAGTGCAGTGTTGACAGAACTGGGCTAATATGGTCATACTTCCTGGTTCTAGTAAGAACTCGAGCTGCTGCGTTTTGGACCAGCTGGAGTTTATTTATTAATCGAGCAGGGCAACCACCCAGTAGAGCATTACAATAATCTAACCTTGAGCTCATGAACGCATGAACTAACTGTTCAGCATTTTGCATTGAGAGCATGTGCCGTAATTTAGATATATTTTTAAGATGGTAGAAAGCAGTTTTACAGATGCTAGAAACGTGGCTTTCAAACGAAAGATTGGTATCAAAGAGCACACCCAGGTTCCTCATTGACGACGAGGACTTGACAGAACAGCCATCAAGTGTTAGACAGTATTCTAGGTTACTACTTGTGGAGCTTTTTTGTCCAATAATTAAAAATTCAGTTTTTTCTGAATTGAGTTGCAGGAAATTACCAGTCATCCAATGTTTTATATCAGCTATGCATTCCGTTAATCTTGTGAATTGGTAAGTTTCTTTAGGGCGTGAAGAAATATAGAGCTGAGTATCGTCAGCATAACAATGAAAACTAACGCCATGCTTCCTAATGATATCTCCCAGTGGTAGCATGTACAGGGTGAAGAGTAGCGGTCCTAGCACTGAGCCTTGTGGTACTCCATACTGAACTTGCGATCGGTGTGACATATCTTTATTTACTACTACAAACTGATAACGGTCGCATAGGTATGATTTAAACCATGATAATGCAATTCCACTAATACCTACATAATTTTCGAGTCTATTCAAAAGAATGTTGTGGTCGATAGTATCAAATGCAGCGCTAAGATCGAGTAACACTAATAGAGAGATACAGCCACGATCGGATGATAAGAGCAAATCATTTGTAACTCTGACGAGAGCAGTCTCAGTGCTATGATACGGTCTAAATCCTGACTGGAAATCCTCACAGATACCATTTCTTTCTAAAAAGGAACATAATTGTGAAGACACTGCCTTTTCAAGTATTTTTGACAGAAAGGGTAGATTTGAGATTGGTCTATAATTGACTAAATCTGTAGGATCAAGTTGCGGTTTTTTAATAAGTGGTTTAATAATAGCCAACTTAAAAGTTTTCGGTACATATCCTAATGACAAAGATGAATTAATGATATTAAGAAGAGGATCTATGACCTCTGGTAGCATCTCTTTTAATAGCCTAGTTGGTATAGGGTCGAGCATACATGTTGTCGATTTTGATGATTTAACGAGTTTAGCCAATTCTTCTTCTCCTATAGCAGTGAATGAGTGTAATTTTTCCTCAGTGACACTACAATGCTCTGTCTGATGTGATGCTGTATTAGACGGCTGCATGGTTACAAATTTTTTCCTAATATTATCAATCTTACATGTGAAGAAGTTCATAAAGTCATTACTGCTGTGCTGTTTACAATCATCAGAAGTTGAAGCTTTATTTTTGGTTAATTTAGCCACTGTATCGAATAAATACCTTGGGTTGTGTTTGTTTTCTTCCAAGAGAGTTGAGAAATAAGCAGATCTAGCAGTTTTTACAGCCTTTCTGTATGTGATCATGTGCTCTTTCCACGAATTACGAAATACCTCTAATTTTGTTTTCTTCCAGCTGCGCTCCATTTTTCTGGCTGCTGTTTTAAGGGCCCGGGTGTGCTCGTTGTACCACGGCGTTGGACTATTTTCTTTAATCTTCTTTAAGCGCAGAGGAGCAACTGTGTCTAAAGTACTGCAAAAGAGAGAGTCAATAGTTTCTGTTGCAACATCGAGTTCTTCTATACTATCTGGGATGCTGAGCAGATGATACTGATGAGGGAGATTATTTAAAAAGCAATCTTTAGTAGCGGCAGTGATTGTCCTGCCATTTTTAAAGCGAGGGGGCGGCTTTGCAACCTTAGCTAAATTAAGTATACATGATACTAAGTAATGATCTGAGATGTCATCGCTCTGCTGCAGAATTTCAACGGTATCAACATTTATTCCATGTGACAATATTAGGTCTAAAGTATGATTATGGCGATGAGTGGCTCCTGACACGTGTTGCCTAACTCCAATAGAGTTTAGTGTGTCTTTAAATGCTAATCCCAATACGTCTTTTCCGTTGTCAACATGGATATTAAAATCACCAACAATTAGTACTTTATCTACGGCCAGTACTAACTCTGATAGAAAATCAGCAAATTCTTTGATAAAGTCTGTATTATGCCCAGGTGGCCTGTATACAGTAGCTAACACAAATGTTGAACGGGTTTTATCATGTACACTACATAGCGTTACATAAAGCACCAAAACTTCGAAGGAATTATATTTGAAACTAGACTTCTGAGTAATACTGAAGATATTATTATAAATTACAGCAACCCCTCCCCCTTTACCTTTCAGACGCGGCTCATGTTTATAACAATAATCTTGGGGGGTGGACTCATTTAAGGTAATGTAGTCGTCAGGTTTTAGCCAGGTTTTTGTCAAACAGAGCACATCTAGATTATTATCTGTAATAATATCATTAACAATAAGCGCTTTTGGGGAAAGGGATCTAATATTCAGCAACCCAAGCTTTATCAATTGTCTCATCTGTATTATATATTTTGTTTATTTGTTGGACGTCAATTAAATTTTTACTGTTGAATGGTTTTGATGTTTTTTTGTATTTACTAATTCGGGGAACAGACACAGTCTCTATATGATAATATCTAGGTGAAAGAGTCTCTATGTGCTGGGATTTATCTGACTCCGGTAACCCTGCAATCCACCCTGCAATCCTCTGTAATATCAGAACTGACTAATCTGTGACCGTTAGAGCAAGCGAAATCCGGACGCTTAGCCTATTTGAGACTCCGTGTCCCATGGAGGATATTAATATTTGAAAATAAGTGATACTATGAAAAATCATTGATCTAAATTAAATCGCAACTAATCTTCAAATCAGCTGATAAACTCTAAATGTAACATACTTTATGGAGTCAGATAGAATTGGAGTCAGATAAAATTATTAATGGAGTCAGATTTAAAATGAGATATCAATAAATTAAAAGAACTTCACCTAAAGGCTGAAAAGGCTTACACGCAGAATTCCTTTTGACCACGTCATTAGTTTTCGGTTTTTGGGCTAATGGATGGAAATTTACACTTGTTCTTAGCACTGAATACCATGTCTAGTGTCGTCATATCTGCGTCAAAACTCAAACTCGCTAACGTTCCCATCAGGTTCTTTATGACAGTATGATCTGTTTTCCAATTCAGATTCCTTTCCAGTCATTTGAGTGCACTGGCAGAGCATGCAGGTATTTTTGCTTAGAATCGGTCCTTTACGCAAGCTCTGACCCAGGCGTACGCACAAAAATGGGTGAAATGAGAAATGGCGACACCGTCGGCAGATGGAAGAAACACGTGAAAGTGTGTGAAACTGTAGACCGTTGTGTGAAAGAAATGGCTATACTGCCTCTCATAAATAACTTGAAGACTTCACAAAGCAAGTCTTACAATTAACAGCCTACACAAACACCCATTTGATCGATCTGCAGTGTAAAACAAACAAAATCAAACGAAAATTACAACACAAATGCAAATTAACACATTTGCAAAAAGAAAAGTGAAATATGTTCTGCAATAATATTGGCATGTTATGCAATTCATCCTTATAAATAATTTGGGTAACAGAACAAAATAATGTACAAAACTGATATTCTCGTCAATGTGTCCGTCTGGCGGAGCAGAGATAGATAGATGGATGGATGGATGGATGTATGGATGTATTAATTGTCCACTGGGGAAAGTTGTTTTCATAGTAAAAATTTCTTCATCAGCTACGGAATCATGGTATTTATGCATATGCCTTTAGTTTGTTTTATTTTTGTGATGGAGCGCCAGACACTTTTTTGCCTCGACTTTGATGTCTGACCATTTCTTTTTTATTTCGGCCATGGTCCGAGGTTGTGAGGCTACAGCATTTACGGCGTCTGCAACCTTTTGCCACTCAAGTGTCTTTTTGGCATTAGTAATGCCCACACTGTACCATCCAAACACAGGAGCCATCACTGGACTCTGGTCAGGGGCTGGAGCCATCACTGGACTCTGGTCAGGGGCTGGAGCCATCACTGGACTCTGGTCAGGGGCTGAAGCCATCACTGGACTCTGGTCAGAGGCTGAAGCCATCACTGGACTCTGGTCAGGGGCTGAAGCCATCACTGGACTCTGGTCAGGGGCTGGAGCATCACTGGACTCTGGTCAGGGGCTGGAGCATCACTGGACACTGGTCAGGGGCTGAAGCCATCACTGGACTCTGGTCAGGGGCTGGAGCATCACTGGACACTGGTCAGGGGCTGAAGCCATCACTGGACTCTGGTCAGGGGCTGGAGCCATCACTGGACTCTGGTCAGGGGCTGGAGCCATCACTGGACTCTGGTCAGAGGCTGGAGCCATCACTGGACTCTGGTCAGGGGCTGGAGCCATCACTGGACTCTGGTCAGGGGCTGAAGCCATCACTGGACTCTGGTCAGGGGCTGGAGCATCACTGGACTCTGGTCAGGGGCTGGAGCATCACTGGACTCTGGTCAGGGGCTGGAGCCATCACTGGACTCTGGTCAGGGGCTGAAGCCATCACTGGACTCTGGTCAGGGGCTGGAGCCATCACTGGACTCTGGTCAGGGGCTGGAGCATCACTGGACTCTGGTCAGAGGCTGAAGCCATCACTGGACTCTGGTCAGGGGCTGGAGCCATCACTGGACTCTGGTCAGGGGCTGGAGCCATCACTGGACTCTGGTCAGGGGCTGGAGCCATCACTGGACTCTGGTCAGGGGTTGGAGCATCACTGGACTCTGGTCAGGGGCTGGAGCATCACTGGACTCTGGTCAGGGGCTGGAGCCATCACTGGACTCTGGTCAGGGGCTGAAGCCATCACTGGACTCTGGTCAGGGGCTGGAGCATCACTGGACTCTGGTCAGAGGCTGAAGCCATCACTGGACTCTGGTCAGGGGCTGGAGCCATCACTGGACTCTGGTCAGGGGCTGGAGCATCACTGGACTCTGGTCAGGGGCTGGAGCATCACTGGACTCTGGTCAGGGGCTGGAGCCATCACTGGACTCTGGTCAGGGGCTGAAGCCATCACTGGACTCTGGTCAGGGGCTGGAGCCATCACTGGACTCTGGTCAGGGGCTGGAGCATCACTGGACTCTGGTCAGAGGCTGAAGCCATCACTGGACTCTGGTCAGGGGCTGGAGCCATCACTGGACTCTGGTCAGGGGCTGGAGCCATCACTGGACTCTGGTCAGGGGCTGGAGCATCACTGGACTCTGGTCAGGGGCTGGAGCCATCACTGGACTCTGGTCAGGGGCTGGAGCATCACTGGACTCTGGTCAGAGGCTGGAGCCATCACTGGACTCTGGTCAGGGGCTGGAGCCATCACTGGACTCTGGTCAGAGGCTGAAGCCATCACTGGCTCTGGTCAGGGGCTGGAGCCATCACTGGACTCTGGTCAGGGGCTGGAGCCATCACTGGACTCTGGTCAGGGGCTGGAGCATCACTGGACTCTGGTCAGGGGCTGGAGCCATCACTGGACTCTGGTCAGGGGCTGGAGCATCACTGGACTCTGGTCAGAGGCTGAAGCCATCACTGGACTCTGGTCAGGGGCTGGAGCCATCACTGGACTCTGGTCAGGGGCTGGAGCATCACTGGACTCTGGTCAGGGGCTGGAGCCATCACTGGACTCTGGTCAGGGGCTGGAGCATCACTGGACTCTGGTCAGAGGCTGGAGCCATCACTGGACTCTGGTCAGGGGCTGGAGCCATCACTGGACTCTGGTCAGAGGCTGAAGCCATCACTGGCTCTGGTCAGGGGCTGGAGCCATCACTGGACTCTGGTCAGGGGCTGGAGCCATCACTGGACTCTGGTCAGGGGCTGGAGCATCACTGGACTCTGGTCAGGGGCTGGAGCCATCACTGGACTCTGGTCAGGGGCTGGAGCATCACTGGACTCTGGTCAGAGGCTGAAGCCATCACTGGACTCTGGTCAGGGGCTGGAGCCATCACTGGACTCTGGTTTACACCTGTACTTAAAGGGTTAGTTCACCCAAAAATGTAAATTCTGTCAGTAATTCTTCACCCTCATGTCGTTCCAAACCCGTTAAGACCTTTGCTCATCTTCGTAACACAAATTAAGATATTTTTTGATAAAATTCGAGACCTCTCCATAGATGGCAATTTAATTAATACTTTTTGTGTGCAAAAACAAAGAAAAATAAAGACTTTATTAAACAATTTCATTCTAGCCTGTGTCAATCTCCTACACAGTTTACGTTTTACATCTCCTGCATCATCACATGTTTAATAAAGTCGTAATTTTTCTTTGTTTTTGCACACAAAAGGTATTCTTGTCGCTTCATAACATTAAGGCTGAACCACTGGAGTCACATGGACTATTTTAACGATTTCTTTACTACCTTTCTGGGCCTTGAAAGTATTCATTACATTTCTATCTATGGAGGGGTCAGAAAGCTCTTGGATTTAATCAAAAATATCTTAATCTAATTTATGTTCTGAAGATGAACGAAGGTCTGACGGGTTTGCAACGACATGAGGGTGAGGAATTAATGACAGAATTTAAATTTTTGGGTGAACTATCCCTTTAAAGCTGTTCACTTGTGTGTCACCCAAGATGTATGGTAATGGCATATGTGAACAGAGCAAATATGTGAGTATTTTAACAGCATGGTTCCTGAGAGAGATATGGTTGACATTAATTTTGCTGTGTAACTGTTTTAAGTTTTTTTTTTTGTTTGTTTCTTTTTTTGGGGTGAGAAGATGTCAGCTAAGTTCCTCCCAAGACCTTCAAGGACCTGACTGACTGCGGAATCAGCTGTGAAGGAGGATGAAACTGATGATTCAGGTTAGGGGTGTCGCAATATACCGGTATTGACGATAACCGTGATATTCAAAGCACGAAATATCGACATCGTGTTAATTTAGGGTGTGGCAATATACCGGTATTGGCGATAACCACAATATTTAAAATGAACAGGACTGGTATGATAACATGACGCGTAAATACTCCGGTGTCCGGAGTCTGACTGTAGCCGTGTTTTTTCCTCCCTCTCTATTACACACTGTTGCAGCCATAAAAATAGTTCAGCTTTGTTTGTAGGCTAATGTCAAATTTGTAATTTTTCGTTTCTTTATTAAGTTAATTTAGAAAAAATCTTTGGAGCAATTTCTGTTGTTCTGATTAAAGTTTTTGTTTTTTCCTAATGACCAAGCGGCCAGCGGCCGACAGTGAGTTAACCGCATGTTTGATCAATTAATATTCTCTCAAAGCAACACTTGACTTGTCCCAAATCTGTGGTAAAATAAAATTATAAATGAGAACACGATTGTAAAAGAATGTTCTATCATCGCGTTTGTGTGTGGAAAGAGCGTGTCCACGGTGTTAAGTTCGCTTGTGCATTATCAACCTTTTGTGCCATTGTGAGTTGTAATATTATATTTATTTTGTGTGTATATATTAATATTAGGGATGTCACAATTCTCAATATAATATTGAACCGTTCGGTACGGCATTCACGGTTCACTATGTGCTTGTGAATTGTGTTTTTTTTTTTCGGTTTTGCATTTAATTAATTATTTTTCTACAAATTCTATCATTTGCCTCCATCTCAATACTGAACAACGCGACATACATTCACATCACACGTTGGTGGTAGAGTTATACTCAAGGGACACTATAGTTATTCACAATCACAAAAGCTCATTATTTGAATGCGTTTTAAAGCCTTGCCGGTTAAACATTTCATTCACGTGCTTATGCACAGTTTTAACATGAGCTGAGCGCGCGCACTAAACGCTTGTCAAACACGTGAATACTGAACTAAGTCGTCTTACTGCGCTAATACAGTCAAATACACACAAGGTTAACATAAACACAGTCGGTTATGTCTAAAGTGAAAGTAAAATCGGCGTGTGTCTGTATATTAGATGCGTGCAGGTCTTAAAATGCAGAAACGCAGCCTATAGTGAACATGCCGTCCTTAAAGGGACAGTTCACCTCTAAAATGATGTCATTATTTACTCACTCTAATATTGTTCCAAAACTGTATTCATTTCTCAATGACTGAATTTTCATTTGAGTGAACTATCCGTTTAATGTTAATACAACAACAAAAGACAAAGAGAAAATCACTCACTGCTTTTGACTGAAAAACTATACAGTAGCTAAGAATCAATGTATATTTTATAGTGAAGTCTATGTAGTGTTTTATTGTTACATTTATTCATTCAATTTCATACTTAAATGCTGCTGTACAGCTCTGAGCTGCCAGTGTAAATCTTTATATATATATTTTTGTATTATACAATACACTAGGAATGTGTACAAGGTTTTTTTTTTTTTTAAAGTAAAGTTTTAAGTTTATGTAAGGTTTACAATTCTTATAAGTAAAATGAAAGAGTATTGCAATAAAAACAGTATTTTTCTCCTTAACCTCTTGCTGTTCCTGTCGCCTAAGAATAGAATAACAAAAAACTGATGTGACAAGCCATCAGAACCCAACCGAACCAAAAACCGTGGTATGTATTGAACCGTGGACTAACTGTAGTGTTACATCCCTAAAATATAGACTCTGGACTCGTATATATATATATATAATACTACTATGGTAGTTCGCAAACGCTGACAAAACGCCATGTTCCTCACCAAATTAATGGGGAGGGTTTTTAGGCTAAATAAAGGGCTACAGGATTGTAAAATGAATCTATATGATTGATAATTTAATAAAATTACTTATTTAATAATCAAATATGAGTAATACAACGTGTCACCAACTCCACCTCAGATGCATGCTCTTCAGAATGTGTGGACGCGCTCTTCCTGAAACAACACACTGAAAACGCCAACTAGACCCAGTAAATTCCCAACGATGTATTATAATGACTATGATTGGGACTGTCATGTTACATATCATTAAAAAGAGAACAATATTGTAAGTTGTGCATTGGTGTTGGAGCTGCATGCGCTGATGCTGATCACGGCACGCTTCACTACTGCATTAATTCTTAACCAGATGCATCCTATATGAGATTACAAAATCGGCTATAGAAAGGCCCACAGAAAAGAATAACAATTTTACAACTTACATTTGCACAAAGCAATTTTGTAGTCAAGATGAAGGTGTAACACCAGCTGTAAAATGGTCCCAAACTGAGCTCCGGCGGGCTCGCATCATTATTCGCGGTTGAGCAGCACGCACGCGCATGACTCTGATTAATCGATGATCGATAGGTTTTATCGATTAAATGTATTCTCGACAATTAATCGATCATCGATTAATCATTAACATCCCTAGTTCAAACTACTGGATTATATATGTTTGATTTATGTTATGTTGAGCCTTTTGTTTTTTCAATCAGGCTCTGAAAGTATATTATTTTGTGTTTAGATTGATCGCCCCATATATCGTTATCGGCTTTCAAATATAAAGAAATGTTGGGATCGACCAAAATGTTAATTTCGGTGCATCTACATGCAGTTTTTGCTGAAGTTGTCATATCTGTTATTTAGAACGGGGCAGCGATCTTGCATCAATTTGTCTCCTACTTCCTTTGATTCCACCTTCACCACAAGGCTGCAAGAGATTTGAAAAGATGCCTCAAAATATTGCCTCTTGGGTTGATTGTATTGTGGAAAACTAATAAAGACGGCCAATTGGAGAGCTGACTTTGAGTGTTATTTTTGTATTTGATCTATAGGCATGGACTAACATAAAAGAACACCTTGATTGCGTTGAAGAGACCACACAGCCATGCCTGATACGACAAAGAGGAACAGCTACACAAAGTATCTGCAATCTTGTTCATGTCTAGGCAAATTTGGTGATTTTTATGTGTTCTATTTAAATTTCTGTGCAACACCTCATGAATGTAACTGACATATTAACCTCTACATATCTGGCATATTTTTTAAAGTAGCCACTTTGCCCATTTGTTAAAGAAACATTGTAATTTATACATCTGTCTGATGACTCTTGATTTTTGTCTGATCTTGATACATTTTGGTGTACTTTTTTTTTTTTAGATAGACAATTAACGCTTATAGGCCCGGTTTCACAGACAGGGCTTAGATTAAGCCTTAGTTTAATTAGGACATTTTAAGTCGCTTTTATAAACATGCCTTAGAAAAAAACATTACTGGTGTGCATCACATCATGACAATGACACTAATATATTTTAAAATACATCAGTGCAAGTTGCTTTCAGTTAAAACAGCTCAAACATGCATTTTAGTCTGGGACTAGCTTAAGCCTTGTCTGTGAAACCAGGGATAAGTGTTAATTTGACACTGCATTCTTTATTGTGCATCAAAGCTTATTGCGATTTACACTACAAATGTTATGTTCATTCATCAACTGAAAACAGTTTTTTTTATTTAACTTGTATGATAGTTATTTTTAGAAGTTCTTAACTTTTATAAATTAAAAAACTGAATAGGGGCAATAGATTGGAAACACAATTATATTTCCAGACCTGGAAAATTACTCAAATGAAATTCCATACTTTTCTAAACTGCGTAGGAACCCTAAAGGTCACCTAAAATCCTACAGGCACACCCAAATTATTATTTCTGGCACCACTGTTATAAACAACTGCTAATCATGTGACATACCTTTCTGTAAGGACAGGATTGTTGCTAAAAAGAAATGTCGGGAGCCTGTTAAAGACAGAGAGACAAGCAAGAACATGCAACACATTAAAACATCCCTCAAAGTACAAGTGAGTAACTTACTAAGTTCACAAATATACAGCTGTGGTTGTGGTATTAAGACCAGAGGCCATTTCAGAAAGGAGGTTAAGTGAAAACTCTTGAGTATGTTAACCCTGAAATGAAGGAAACACTGGGTTTTCTGTGTCACAGTGGGATGCACAACTGGGATTTGAAACGCGGCTCGTGTCTTCTGCTGTTAGATCAGCATTAAACGATCGCAACTGTTAAATATCGGATTTGTCTTATTTAAAATAAACACAAAACAGAGCTGAAAACTAAACTTATGCAAGAAATTTACTTTTGCTATGGTTAAATAAATGTTCAGTAATATCTTCAAGAGATGTTTTTAATTTTGGCGCTATTTTTTCTCTAAATAATGTTAATATGGCAACTAGTAAATACACTAAGTCTCGTCATTCTGGTATGTGTGGAAAGGGTTAAAACATGTGTGTTACAACGAACCCCGCGTTAGCTTGTGTCTCGCGCTCCCCTATTCCGTATTTCACTAGAAGAAGAAAAAATAAGTTCAAGTGAAATAAGTTGCCTTCCTCCTGAGAAGCGATCAGAAATTGCTTTATTAAACATCACGAATGATAGTGCTGAGCATGTCTGAGGGAGAGTTTTAAATTGTGCAGCAAACCACAACTACAGGTAAAGACCAGCCATTTTTCATATTTTTATCACATCATTTATCAAAATAGTTAATTATAAAACTTGTTTAAATGCAAAAGAGATGGGCACGCGAAAAGATAATCGCAGCAGCGGCCTCCGGTAAGCTGGGCCGACCCAAAAGAGAACGTAAGGAGCTGGGGAAATAGAGCAAACTGACAAGGTCGGTCCGCCTATGCCTGGCCGATACCCCTTCGATGTTATAGGTAGGGAGGCCGACGTTCGCCCTTGGGTCCGATGTCGGGCGGACGTACGTGTGCTATCTGGGCAGTTTATGCAAATTAGCCAGATGCTGCCAGAGAGTTAACACTCATGTCAAGAGTTTAATCAATCCTCATGTTAACGGACATCTTGCGTGCACCCAGAGCCAAACTTTTGAATGTGGGCTCTGAGCTAACGCTGGAAAAAGCGATGCCGCTAGATCTCATGAGTTGGCACAAGCACAGTTACTTCACGTGAACATGCAGTGCACACACACTCTTCCGCCACACATCACGAGGCGCAGTTCCAACGTAACGCTGAATACACAAAGACATACAGTGAGAATCTGCAACCTAGAAATGCCACCAAAGGAAGCTGCTACTGTGCAGTCCCTCCAGAAAAACGCCATTATGCGATCGCATGATTTAATGCATAATCAGCCGAAGTCCGCATATTTATGCGGGGCCGCATTTTTTCAAATACGCTGCACTTTCGCCGCGTAAATTGCCTATTTCCGCATGCAAAAAAGTATTTCATAATCCCCGCATTTTCGTTGCAAAAAAGTCATATATATTAGCAGAAAGTTAAAAAATGTTTGTTTACTTCACACAAGAGCTGCCATTTCCCTCTATTGCCATGGGAACGTTTTGAAGTGACGTAATTACCCAGAAATACACTGATGGGCTTTATATAAAACACTGCAGTCTTTGTGTTTCTATTGTTATTGTCATTTTCTCAGACTCAGTCTTCTGTAAAACTCAAAAGTAGAATTTCAACAGTAATCAAACAAGAGTTTTTACAAAAAACAAACATTCTTACAGAAATAAAGAAAATATAATCAAATTTAGCAACAAAACACAAGTAAAAAAACAAAACATTTACTGGATACATTTCTATTGGGGGAAACATATACTTGTTTTGTGTGTGTGTGTGTGTGTGTGTGTGTGGGGGGGGGGGGGGGGTATCGCCTTGTGTGCCATTCTGAAGTTATGTTTCTGTAGGATGCGACTTATTGCAGAAATGCTGACCTTGTTGATATTTTTGAATACATTTGCAATTTGCAATTATGCGTTGTTGCAACTCACAAAGTCGGAGTGCATTATTTTCTGGCACCATTTCAATGATGGCAAGCTCTTGTTGTTGAGTGAAGAGCCGTTCCCGTCCACCTTGAGGAGGTCGTCCAATCATTCTGTGGAAAAGGCCACCACAAGATGTCATTGGTTAGGTTCTTTTCACATACTGTACACAGTCCTGTAACATCACAATGATATCCTTTACATATACTTCACAGCACTACCCATTTTTGTATAGTACAGTTAGTTCAGTATACTGTAATATGATACAGAATCATGTGACACATCCAGTATGATACAGTCTGGAGTAGAAACTTGAAGATATGCCTGTTCTCCAGTCGGAATGTCCTTATTATCGCTGCTACTGTGTAGCGACTGAGGTTAGGGTGTACTCTTTGGACAGGCCATGATTCATCACATGGTCCACCAGAGTAGCCCTGATGTCACCTGATACACGTCTCCGCACTGGTCCTCGTCTTTGTCCTCGTCCTCTTCCACGTCCGACTCCTTTCTCTCTTTGTCCTCCTCTTACTCTGACTCTCATTGCCTCCATGCTGGCAAAGTTCTCAAAATGGCTTACCTGAGGTGCTAAAGCTCAGACCGACTGTGCCAGTGCTGTCAGGTGTGTGTGTGTGTGTGTGTAAGTGCCTTCAATTGCCAGATGAGTTTTGCATTTTGAACAGAGTGTTTTCCCAATGATAACAGATGATTTGGTTTTTGAACAAAGTGTCTAATGTAAGAAAACATGTGTAGTGTTTTGCAATAAGTGTGTTACAGAATTGCAAACAAAGTGCAAGTTTAGGTATTGAGGCTTTGGTCTAAGCATTCGGTTTTAGTGTGTAAGCAATGGGCAAAAACTGTAATGTACAAACATTTACATTATGAAGCCTTGCCAACAGAATAAAAGCCTATTAACAAAGATTGCATCATTTTATAGCAGTTATAATGGGGACATTTTTGTCCAAATGGATCTGAGAGAAACTATTTTGTGTACATTGTGCAAAATTCATATTTTTAAAGGAAATGGGGGTGAAATAGTAAAATTCCAAAAGAAAAAAATACACACCTGTGCCAAAATGTAAGTAGTTAGCATTAATGCAGACAAAATGATAAAAAATAAAAATAAAACAAAAACTGCAAAGACAAAAATGTCCATAAGGATGCAGAAAGGTTACTGTACTTGTTCTTGGTGGAATAGATCTGCTACGCTGCTGCTGTTGATCATTGCTGCTGAATGAAAACCAGTGAATTTTATAGTATTCTGCACAATGAAAAAGGCTATAAATATAATCTATTATTATGAAAATACCGGCATGGCTTGAAGAACACAGATCAATCATATAGTGTTGCAATCGTGTGTTAATTGTATTTATCTGTACGTTACAGTTTGTGGACTAAACGCCCTGAATCACAGTACATGAGCATGTTCAGTGGAACTGCACAGTCAAATATATATCTATCAATATTTCTCCAAATCTGCACACTTTGGAACTAAAAGCCCTGAGGAACATTGTTTTGTCAAGCATACAGGAGTTTTTTTAATAAAGTGGATCTGTTTCTTCCTCCTCAACTGTGAGCTCCAGATTCTCCCTATGCATGAGCCATAAAATCCTGATGTCAAATATTAAACTCAACAAAAACATTATTGTGACTGTACTCTTATCTGTGTTTTATATTGTTTTACATCCAGAAAAAGTGTGAGGTTGAGTTTTTAACAGGAGCAAGGGGGAGAAATCTCACCGTCAGCATGTTGGCACAGGAATGTTCTGGATGCCATTTCGGTTTTATAACCAAGACATGTATTATCATGTTCCCACATACATGGCTCTCAAAAGAGCAGGAGAAACATTATTTCTAATTTATCACATTTTTCCATGCCTCTGGAACAGGCTCTCTACATCTTAGCTCCTGGGACTCGTCTGAATGTTTTAAATCAAAGACTGTGTTTACATGTGCACCAATAATGTGATTATTTCTAATAATCTGAGCAAGGCCTTAATCGCAGTAAGATGTTTACATGACATCAGGGCCGGTTCTACGGGGGTGCTAGAGGTGCTAAGCACCCTCAAACGCAAGCTAAGCACCCTCAGTTGATACTGTAATAATATTGGCCAAAAAGATTTGGCAGATTTGTGAATTTGTGTCCGAGCTCTGGAAAGCATCAAACGCATCTCTTTTTTAGCAGCGGTGAGTAATGTAGCCAAACACAGATAGCCTATAGTTGTTGATCTCTTGAATGCAATCAGAATCTCACCGCTCAAAACGCCAGAGTTTTTAGACTATTCAGAGTTAATGCAGGCTCGCAAAACCTCTCATTAACAAGACACGGTGTAAGTAAGAGATTTAATGTTGACAACTTCATTTCTATAGTGGAACTGTGAGATCGCGATGAACTGACAAAGCAACAGCATTTTAGTGATCGCGATCTTGGCCTGAGAACATTGAGAATCATCTTTATACAAAGTTTGGATAAAAAAAAAAGCTTGAAACATAAAAATTGATTGGTGAATGAAAAATTCCATTGTTTTTGTCTATTAATGTCTTTTGATTTTCTAAATAAATGGGTTCTGTTAGGTCAAATAATACGAAAACTGAGGTGAGGACTCAAATGCTGGAAGGGACAGGTTTATTAACAAAACAAACATAATCCAAAACAAAAACCCACAAGGGGGAAAACATAACATAAATCAAACCAACATAACTTTAACACAAGCATACCAAAAGGGGAAAGGAGCCGAACACGGAAGGGAGACATTAGACAACGTATCGACAAGGACTGTGAACACAAGGGAACTATTTAAAGGGGAAGAAATCAGGAGGGAAAAGGTGGCAAAAATCAAACACTAATCAGATAACAAGGGGGAGGGATCAGACAGAGACACAAGCACATAGCCCAAAACAACAATACACCACATGTGATCCACAACACAGGACAGGTATGTGACATTACCCCCTCTTTAAGGGCTAGGAGAAGCGCGCCGAGAGTGAAGGAGCACATTGAAGCCGTGTGTAAGTGTTTTTTCTAATTACTCAGTTCTACAGGAAAGACTCGGGAGAATTATATTGACAATAGTGCATTTATTAATAGCTCAGCAAGCTAATAATATACAAAGTCATTTGGCGTAGGCTCCGTCCGTAGGCATAATCCGAGGGTATCGGATCTGCAATTCCTGCCTGAAGACGAGGACAGGGGCGCAGCCAACCCCCAAAAGTTGGTAACTGAGTATACCCGTGATTAGACTCCCCCTGCAACTGCCTCATCGACACGGCATCTCAATAAACCCGTCTCCAGCATGTTGCCCCCGGTCCCTCGAATATTCTGATCTATTATGACCTCCGAGCTGTAAAGCTGCCAGAATAATAATAATAATACGCTGTTTGTTAATTGGCCAGAGGAGAACTGCCCCCCCGACTGAGCCTGGTTTCTCCCAAGGTTTATTTTTCTCCATTAGGTCACCTAATGGGGTTTTGGTTTCCTTGCCACTGTTGCCTCTGGCTTGGCGTGCTCAGTTGGGGACACTAAATTTTTCAACTAAATATCGAAATACATCTAAATAATAAACTAAATTAACCATTTAAACTAAATTACTGATCAAATTATTGATCTAAAGCCCACACTGTCACTGTATGATACTTGAAATTTTTCCAGAATGGCTATACAGCTGAATAAAATTATGCTGCATTATTTTCCTGTTTAACACTGTAAAGCTGCTTTGAAACAATCTACATTGTTAAAAGCGCTATATAAATAAAGTTGACTTGACTTGACTTGACTACCCAACGATCTAGAATCCTGGGGTTCCTGAAAAATAGAGAAGGAAGTTACTATGTGGTAGAATTAAGATGTGAAAAGATACGGCGTGCCTATAGCTTAATAGAAAATAAAGACAATTTGTTTATTTATTTATTTATTTATTTATTATTTTATTTTTATATATATTGCCAGTTCACTCCTAGGAAAACACAGAGACAAGGCCTCATTGGACCATACAGACAGCTGCCTTGGCAAAAATAATAAACAGGCCACATTGGACCACATATAGCAGGCCACCTAGGGCCGTACATAAACCACACAGACTCTGGCCTCATTGGACCACACGGCCTTTATAGACCACAGAGACGAGGCCTCTAAGCCACAACGGCCGCTAATGCCACAAAGAGACGAGGTAAGACTGAACTGCACGTGAACAAAGCCACTTGGCTAGAATTTTTATTTTTTTTAGTTAATAACAAACAAAACCTATGCCCCAGGGGGCGACTGGCCACCATTGGCATCTTTTAAGGACAAGACCAAGCCACTAGTGCCACACATAGACAAACCACACAAGACTACGGCATCTAAGCCACATTAAACATATGCCCCAGGGGGGCCACTGGCCGATCAGGCATCTTTTTAAAGGACAAGGCAAACATATGCCACAAGGCGCCGAGCCCCACATGAACACAAGGCCACTAAGGCCACACATAGACAGACATACTTGAATACAAGGCCACTAGGCCACATTTAACCATGCCATGAAGGCCACAAGACCACGAGACAAGGCCACATTAGGCTACACGGTCACAGGAGACCACATAGAACACAAATATCGCATTAAATAAGACATTGTGGGTTGTTTTTTTGTTTTTTTACTTTAAGATTATTTAAATAACGAACATGTAACAAAGGCACAACGGCTGCTACAGCCACATAGAGACGAGGCCACATTGAACAGAGCCGCTAGGCCACACATATTAGATGACTAGAAGTCGTTGAGGAGTGCTGGCTAGAATAATAACGGGATGAGGGAAATATGATTATGACACCACCAGTAGTTGCATAGGAATTTACCTTATGGTTTCTGTAGAGCTTGCTGGGCTTGAAGAATGGTTTTAGAATCGGGTCTTATGTATGATTTGAAGGCAGAGGAAGACCATCTACCCAAAATCTTGATGGCCGGCATGGGGATTCCTCGTTCAGCTGGTGTAGTAGCTGCCCCAATTCTGAATGAGTGGCCGGTATAGAGAGAGGGGGATAGACTGCAGCTTTTAACGACAGTTTAATTGGGTTCTGAACCAGCCTTTTGAAAGAGGTGCACCGTTAGGTAAGATAAAGAGAGGGGCATAATTAGAAGTTTTAGGGCGGATTTTAAGGAATTTGACCATAGATGTGAATGGACGAAAATCATTATTGATTTTAGGGAAAGATAAGTTGACGTTGGAGCCTTGGGCGTGTTTTTTTTTTTTTTTTTGAATGTTTAAGAATTAGAGTGGAGCAATTAGGTGAAAAAAGAATATCAGAAAATGAAATACCACGGGTAGGATCGAATGTATTAGTATCTGAGGAGAATTCGCCTGGACGCATGAAACTGTAGAAAGCAACTAGAAACACTGCTTCTAGCAGAATATTGATGTAAAAGGAAAGAGACCGTTGCTCTTGTTAGTGAAGGCACTTGTGTCTGTTGCCGCGACAGCCCGGTGAACAGAATGATGGCTGACATGGACTTAGAACGCCACTGTGTGCTTATTATTAACTTTATAATAGGACCAGCGATCGACCGCTACGGAACGTCCTGATCGTTAACTGAATTGTCGCTTCAGATCTGCGTAATCGTCGCTTCAGTATCTGCGAACTCAAACATGTGTAAGTACCGGGCTTTTATACAGTGAGCATGAGAATATAATTGGGTTAGAATGAAGGCAATAAGTGACGTAGTAATTGAGTCTTCCCAGCAGAACTTATGCTAGAGCTTTCATTTTGCTGGATTTGCTCAGCGTATTACACGCTAACAAGTGGATACATTTCGATTCTGTAGTTATTTTTCTATTTATAATTTTACTGGTTAAGATAATTGTATTTGAATTATAACCACGGCTGTTTTTGCCGCCCGCCTGCCCACACTCAATTGTTATTGCTGGATATTCGCACTGCTAGTGAGTCATAGTTTCGCTTTTGAGCTGAGCCATTGACAGGCTGTTCCCTTGATTGTTTGGGCGAATTACAAAAGCGTCCTCACCTGTTCTGAATGTAGTAATTAGCATCTATGTAATACGATCGTTAACGCTGGTGCGGAAGCGTCAGCGGGAGCGTTCAGCCTCATCGTGTGAAGACTGACGAGTGTAAAGACCATTCGACACCGACAAGGCACTTGAGTATTGCCTTCCTTCTACTTTGACCACTTTTGTGTTTTGCTTGTTTTCATCTGTTTATTTCTCTGACCCGTATTCACTATGTGCTTCCAAATCGCTACTATTACCACATACACCCGTAAATCACGCCGTAATCCTAATAATCTGCATAGTGTACCTATTTCCTCTGCTACATTAATGTCCATTCCAATTGGTCTGTGGAATTGCCAGTCTGCTTTGTTTACTTTTTAGCAGACTTTATTCCATCTATTTCCACTCATTCACATCTCAGTCTCATGGCTCTAACTGAAACCTGGATAAAACCAGAAGACACTGCCACTCCTGCAGCTCTCTCAAATAATTTCACTTTTTCACACACCCCTCGCCCGACTGGGAGGGGTGGAGGTACTGGTTTGCTCATCTCAAATGATTGGAAATTTGAGCCCATTCCTTCTCTATCTGGCAACTTCTCATTTGAATCACACTCAATCACTATCACTCATCCTGCTAAAATCCATGTTGTAGTTATTTATCGCCCTCCAGGTCAACTGGGTAACTTCTTGGATGACTTGGATATTTTACTCTCTCACTTCCCTGAGGATGGCACTCCTCTGGTACTGCTTGGTGACTTCAGCATCCACCTTGATAAACCCCAGGCTGCAGACTTCACCACTCTTCTGACCTCATTTGACCTTAAGCGAATATCTACTACAGCTACTCACAAATCAGGTAACCATCTGGACCTGATCTACACTCGCTGCTGCTCCACAGACAACACTTTAGTTACTCCATTGCACACCTCAGATCACTTTCTCATCACTTAACCTCATACTGACTCCTGACACAACACACACTCCTCCACAGATCACCTTTTGGCTATGAGACGCTCCACAAAGACAGGGCGGGACAGGAACCACCGGAACACAGACCACCGGAACAGGGACCACCGGAACATGGACCACCGGAACACAGACCACCGGAACACAGACCACCGGAACACGGACCACCGGAACCCGATCCACCGGAACAGGGACCACCGGAACATGGACCACCGGAACACCGGAACCCGATCCACCGGAACAGGGACCACCGGAACAGGAGCCACCTGAACACGATCCACCGGAACACGATCCACCAGAACAGGGACCACCGGAACAGGGACCACCGGAACACGGACCACCTGAACACGATCCACCGGAACAGGGACCACCTTAACACGATCCACCAGAACAGGGACCACCGGAACAGGGACCACCTGAACACGATCCACCAGAACACGGACCACGATCCACCGGAACAGGGACACCCGGAACACGGACCACCTGAACACGATCCACCGGAACAGGGACCACCGGAACAGGGACCACCTGAACAGGGACCACCTGAACACGATCCACCGGAACACGATCCACTGGAACAGGGTCCACCTGAACACGATCCACCTGAACACGATCCACCGGAACACGATCCACCGGAACAGGGTCCACCTGAACAGGGACCACCTGAACACGATCCACCGGAACACGATCCACCGGAACAGGGTCCACCTGAACAGGGACCACCTGAACACGATCCACCGGAACACGATCCACTGGAACAGGGACCACCGGAACAGGGTCCACCGGAACAGGGACCACCTGAACAGGGACCACCTAAACAGGGATCACCTGAACAGGGACCACCTGAACACGTTCCACCTGAACACGATCCACCTGAACACGATCCACCGGAACACGATCCACCGGAACACGATCCACCGGAACAGGGACCACCTAAACAGGGACCACCGGAACAGGGACCACCTGAACAGGGACCACCTGAACAGGGACCACCGGAACAGGGACCACCTGAACAGGGACCACCTGAACAGGGACCACCTGAACAGGGACCACCGGAACAGGGACCATCGGAACATGGACCATCTAACATGATCCACCGGAACAGGGACCACCTGAACACGATCCATCGGAACAGGGACCATCGGAACATGGACCATCTGAACACGATCCACCGGAACAGGGACCACCTGAACACGATCCACGGAACACGATCCACCGGAACAGGGACCCCCGGAACACGGACCACCTGAACACGATCCACCGGAACAGGGACCACCGGAACAGGGACCACCTGAACAGGGACCACATGAACACGATCCACCGGAACAGGGACCACCGGAACATGGACCACCGGAACAGGGACCACCGGAACACGATCTACCTGAACAGGGACCACCGGAACACGATCCACCGGAACAGTGACCACCGGAACACGATCCACTGGAACTGGGACCACCGGAACATGATCCACCTGAACAGGGACCACCGGAACACGATCCACTGGAACTGGGACCACCGGAACACGATCCACTGGAATAAGGACCACCGGAACATGATCCACCGGAACAGGGACCACCGGAACAGGGTCCACCTGAAGAGGGTCCACCTGAACAGGGACCACCTGAACAGGGAACACCGGAACTTGGATGACCGGAACACGGACCACGGACCACCGGAACCTGATCCACCGGAACCTGATCCACCGGAACCCGATCCACCGGAACAGGGACCACCGGAACTGGGACCACTGGAACTGGGACCACTGGAACAGGGACCACCTGGACACGATCCACCAGAACACGATCCACCTGAACACGATCCACCAGAACAGGGACCACCGGAACAGGGACCACCTGAACACGATCCACCGGAACACGGACCACCGGAACTGGGACCACTGGAACTGGGACCACTGGAACAGGGACCAGCTGAACATGATCCACCTGAACAGGGACCACCGGAACACGATCCACCGGAACAGGGACCACCGGAACAGGGACCACCGGAACAGGGACCACCGGAACAGGGACCACCTGAACACGATCCACCGGAACAGGGACCACCTCAACAGGGACCACCAGAACAGGGACCACCAGAACAGGGACCACCAGAACAGGGACCACCAGAACAGGGACCACCGGAACTGGGACCACCGGAACAGTGACCACCGGAACAGGGACCAGCTGAACACGATCCACCTGAACAGGGACCACCTGAACACGATCCACCGGAACAGGGACCACCGGAACAGGGACCACCTCAACAGGGACCACCAGAACAGGGACCACCAGAACAGGGACCACCAGAACAGGGACCACCGGAACAGGGACCACCAGAACAGGGACCACCGGAACTGGGACCACTGGAACAGGGACCACCTGAACACGATCCACCGGAACATGGACCACCTGAACAGGGACCACCAGAACACGATCCACCGGAACAGGGACCACCCGAACAGGGACCACCGGAACTGGGACCACTGGAACAGGGACCACCTGAACACGATCCACCGGAACACGGCCCACCGGAACAGGGACCACCGGAACTGGGACCACTGGAACAGGGACCCCCGGAACTGGGACCACTGGAACAGGGACCACCTGGACACGATCCACCTGAACACGATCCACCTGAACACGATCCACCAGAACAGGGACCACCGGAACAGGGACCACCTGAACACGATCCACCGGAACACGGACCACCGGAACTGGGACCACTGGAACTGGGACCACTGGAACAGGGACCAGCTGAACATGATCCACCTGAACAGGGACCACCAGAACACGATCCACCGGAACAGGGACCACCGGAACAGGGACCACCGGAACTGGGAGCACCGGAACAGTGACCACCGGAACAGGGACTAGCTGAACACGATCCACCTGAACAGGGACCACCTGAACACGATCCACTGGAACAGGGACCACCGGAACAGGGACCACCTGAACACGATCCACCGGAACAGGGACCACCTGAACAGGGACCACCGGAACAGGGACCACCGGAACAGGGACCACCTGAACAGGGACCACCGGAACAGGGACCACCGGAACTGGGACCACTGGAACTGGGACCACCTGAACACGATCCACCGGAACATGGACCACCTGAACAGGGACCACCAGAACACGATCCACCGGAACAGGGACCACCCGAACAGGGACCACCGGAACAGGGACCCCCGGAACTGGGACCACTGGAACAGGGACCACCTGAACACAATCCACCGGAACACGGCCCACCGGAACAGGGACCACCGGAACTGGGACCACTGGAACAGGGACCCCCGGAACACGATCCACCTGAACACGATCCACTGGAACACGATCCACCGGAACAGGGACCACCTGAACAGGGACCACCTGAACACGATCCACGGGAACACGATCCACTGGAACAGGGACCACCGGAACAGGGTCCACCTGAACACGATCCACCTGAACACGATCCACCGGAACACGATCCACCGGAACAGGGACCACCTGAACAGGGACCACCTAAACAGGGACCACCGGAACAGGGACCACCTGAACAGGGACCACCGGAACACGATCCACCGGAACAGGGACCACCTGAACAGGGACCACCTAAACAGGGACCACCGGAACAGGGACCACCTGAACAGGGACCACCGGAACATGATCCACCGGAACAGGGACCACCGGAACAGGGACCACCTGAACACGATCCACCTGAACACGATCCACCGGAACAGGATCCACCGGAACAGGATCCACCGGAACAGGGACCACCTGAACAGGGACCACCTGAACACGATCCATCGGAACAGGGACCATCGGAACATGGACCATCTGAACACGATCCACCGGAACAGAGACCACCTGAACACCATCCACCGGAACACGGACCACGATCCACCGGAACAGGGACACCCGGAACACGGACCACCTGAACACGATCCACCGGAACAGGGACCACCGGAACAGGGTCCACCTGAACAGGGACCACCTGAACAGGGTCCACCTGAACACGATCCACCGGAACAGGGTCCACCTGAACAGGGACCACCTGAACACGATCCACCGGAACACGATCCACTGGAACAGGGACCACCGGAACAGGGTCCACCGGAACAGGGACCACCTGAACAGGGACCACCTAAACAGGGATCACCTGAACAGGGACCACCTGAACACGTTCCACCGGAACACGATCCACTGGAACAGGGACCACCGGAACAGGGTCCACCTGAACACGATCCACCTGAACACGATCCACCGGAACACGATCCACCGGAACAGGGACCACCTAAACAGGGACCACCGGAACAGGGACCACCTGAACAGGGACCACCTGAACAGGGACCACCGGAACAGGGACCACCGGAACAGGGACCACCTGAACAGGGACCACCTGAACAGGGACCATCGGAACATGGACCATCTAACATGATCCACCGGAACAGGGACCACCTGAACACGATCCATCGGAACAGGGACCATCGGAACATGGACCATCTGAACACGATCCACCGGAACAGGGACCACCTGAACACGATCCACGGAACACGATCCACCGGAACAGGGACCCCCGGAACACGGACCACCTGAACACGATCCACCGGAACAGGGACCACCGGAACAGGGACCACCTGAACAGGGACCACATGAACACGATCCACCGGAACAGGGACCACCGGAACATGGACCACCGGAACATGGACCACCGGAACAGGGACCACCGGAACACGATCTACCTGAACAGGGACCACCGGAACACGATCCACCGGAACAGGGACCACCGGAACACGATCCACTGGAACTGGGACCACCGGAACATGATCCACCTGAACAGGGACCACCGGAACATGATCCACTGGAACTGGGACCACCGGAACACGATCCACTGGAATAGGGACCACCGGAACATGATCCACCGGAACAGGGACCACCGGAACAGGGTCCACCTGAAGAGGGTCCACCTGAACAGGGACCACCTGAACAGGGAACACCGGAACTTGGATGACCGGAACACGGACCACGGACCACCGGAACCTGATCCACCGGAACCTGATCCACCGGAACCCGATCCACCGGAACACGGTCCACCAGAACACCGGAGCAGCGACCACCGGAGCAGTCACAGATGGCGCCCTCCTTCTCTCCCACTTAGAGACAACCGGAACAGGGTCCACCGGAGCAGGGCGGGACTGGAGGGGAAGACCAGGGCGGGACTGGAGGGACAGACAACGGCGGGACTGGAGGGACAGACCACGGCGGGACGGGAGGAACAGACCCGGGCGGGACGGGACTGGAGGGACAGACCAGGGCGGGACGGGAGGAACAGACCTGGGCGGGACGGGACTGGAGGGACAGACCAGGGCGGGACGGGAGGAACAGACCTGGGCGGGGCGGGAGGGACAGACCAAGGAGGGATGGGGAAAACAGACCAGGGAGGGATGGGGAAAACAGACCAGGGAGGGACGGGGGGGAAAAAAAGTTGAGGCGGCCAGGGCGGCCCACAGAGTTCAGGCAGCCCACAGAGTTCAGGCAGCCAGGGCGGCCCACAGAGTTCAGGCAGCCCACAGAGTTCAGGAAGCCAGGGCGGCCCACAGAGTTCAGGCAGCCCAGAGAGTTCAGGCAGCCAGGGCGGCCCACAGAGTTCAGGTGGCCAGGGCGGCGCGGGCAGACCAGGGGAGGAACAGACCTGGGCCGGTTTCATCAACTAATTGCCTGTTTATTTAATAAATAAGAAGCAAACCAGGAACGCCGGGAATGAATTGACGTGTGTAACGAACCCACTGGCCTTGTTTCCGCGGTCTTTGTGTAGCCATAAGCCTGAAACTATAGCGTCTTTCTGTTTTTAATACATTTGTTGAATATATATTTTAATTACAGTACATTTACATTTACATTTAGTCATTTAGCAGACGGATAATTTACATTTAGTCATTTATCCAAAGCGACTTACAAATGAGGGTAATAGAAGCAGCTAGAGCAGTCCAAGAGCAACAATATCAACAATATGCAAGTGCTGTAACAAGTCTCAGTTAATCTAGCACAGATAAGATTTTTTTTATTATTTATTATTATTTTTTTTTAATAAATAAATTAGACAGACAGACAATGAATAGAATTGATAAGTGCTATTCTCGATCGGTCAGGTGTTGCTGGAAAAGATGTGTCTTTGTAGCCATTTTCAAAAAACGTCTAGACTCGGCCGCACGAATTGAGATAGGCAGGTCATTCCACCAGGTGGGAACGGTCCAGGAAAAGGTCCGTGACAGCGATTTCATGCCTCTCTGGTATGGCACCACGAGGCGTCGTTCACTGGCAGAACGCAAGTTCCTGGAGGGTGTGTAAGTCTGAACGAGCGAGTTTAGGTATATTGGTGCAGAGCCAGTGGATGTTTTGAAGGCGAGCACCAGTGCCTTGAATTTAATGCGAGCGGCTATTGGTAGCCAGTGCAGACTGATGAAGAGAGGCGTGACGTGTGCTCTCTTCGGCTCACTAAAGACCAACCTCGCCGCTGCATTCTGGATCAGTTGCAAGGGTTTGATAGTGCATGCCGGAAGGCCCGCTAGAAGAGCATTACAGTAGTCCAGTCTGGAGAGAACTAGAGCTTGTACCAGTAGTTGTGTGGCATGATCTGATAGGAAGGGTCTAATCTTCCTAATGTTGTATAGCGCAAATCTGCAGGACCGAGTTGTTGCAGTAATGTGGTCAGTGAATTTTAGCTGGACATCAATCACAACCCCAAGGTTCCTGGCTGTCCTGGATGGAGTTATGGTTGATGATCCTAGCTGAATGGAGAGATTGTGATGCAGTGCTGGTTTGGCTGAGACCACAAGCAGTTCTGTCTTTGCAAGGTTGAGTTGCAGGTGATGTTCCTTCATCCAGGCTGAAATGTCTGTTAGGCAGGCAGTGATACGAACACCAACCGATGGATCATCAGGTTGAAATGAGAAGTAGAGTTGAGTGTCGTCGGCATAGCAGTGATAGGAAAAGCGATGTTTCAGAATGACCGATCCCAATGATGACATGTAGCTGGAGAAGAGGAGTGGTCCAAGCACTGAGCCCTGGGGAACGCCAGTGGCTAGATGATGTGACTTAGACACTTCACCACTCCATGACACCCTGAAGGACCTACATGAGAGGTAGGCCTATTATAGATAGTTCTGTCAGGTCCACTAAAGTCAAAAAACACAATAGACAAACATTTAGTACAATTTTTTAATTGCATATTTTGTAAAGATTTAGATTTGGCGGTATGGCTCTGTTCTAAATTCCCCATCCTTTCATGAGCTCCATGAAAAGCCAAGACAGGGAACAGCAGCAGATTCTGGGGACGACCTCCCATTTAACTGGGAGGGCAGAGCAAATCCCCCAACAGACCATACCAGGCAATCCTCCCTGGATCTTCCAGCTGATTCAAGAGACAGCAGAGGATACGAAGATGAGAAAATGTAATCTATGTGAAGCTAGCACGAGGAATGTAGCTACAGTTAATGATACGAGTAAATAAATAGTAAATAGGCGATATGGCGCTGTTCTTAATTTCCCTTCGTTATCATGGTGAGCTCCATAAAATCAAAAACAGGGAACAGCAGCAGCTTCTAGGGGCAATCCTCCTATTTAATAGACTGGAAAGTAGCGAAAATCCCCCCAACAGACCATACCGGGCAATCCTCCCTGGCTCTTCCTTCTAATCGAAGAGCCACGGAGGATCCAAGAAATAAAAAAACGTTCCGAGAAGGTCGTCTAACTGATTTTAATTGTAAGATCTAATCGATCTACGTGAAGCTAGCATGATGAATGTAACCAGCTAATAATATAAGTAATTTAAATTTATATATGGAGTAGCACTCATAGGTTTCTAATGGATGGCTCACGCATCGGGCCAAATATAACGATCATAAGCGGCTGAAGACACATCGCCTCATGGCCTCAATGTAGAGACTGGAGTTGCAGTTGCAGGAAGCTGCAGTTGTAGCAGCCTCTATGCACAGAGAATGAGCTGTATAACGCTCTGAGGGAAGCTTGCGGTAGGCATAGCAGGCGGAGACAGGAAGCAAACCAGACTCTGGGCACAAGCTTTCCCTCCTCCAAGATAAATAATGGATCCTGTTGAACAGCTTGTGGATGGCTCCTCAGGTAGGCTAACATAGATGACAAAGCAGAGTCAGATTCAGAGATAAAACGCCGTTCATCCCCTTATCCTATCGGTTGAGTGTGCTTAGGATTATGCTGAAGTGCTAGGAATAAATTGATACATAAGAAATGTGAGGTCATGTGACCGCGAGTAAAACGTATTAGCAATATATCAGGTTTAAACTACCGCTTTAATAATATCAAATTCCCATAGTGCCTATAGCTTTGAGGAAAAGCTTATTATTTAGGGTGAGTCTAAGGGTGAAAGAGTAATCAGTGCAAGTTGATACACCAGAAAAATAGTGTTGTGGGAATCTTAATCAAATCTGAAAAGTACCTCCAAAGTTCTACTCTAAAGTTAGTTATAACTTTAAGAACAAGTGTGTTTCCAATAGCACCTACAGTTTTAAAACGAGCACGTTTCCAAACTCTACTATAGCTAACGATATCGCTTTAAGACAAGCCCATTTCCAACATCTATAGCTTGAGAAAACGTAGTTTTCCAGTAGCTATATCGCTTCAGTTCAGTTCACAGTTCAGTTCACTTTATTTGCCATTTGCAGTATAAAACCACATTGGAAAAGATGTGCAAGAAGCTCAAAGTACAAACATATAAATAACATACAAAACACAGCACCACATAAAACAGACAAGCCGATGCCACATAAAAAACCCAGAAAGTAAAATACTATACGATAAAATCCTCTCTTAATTTTAAAAGACCCCATTCAGAGTGCTTTGTTTAAAGCGATTACAGCTTGAGGAAAGAAACTGTTTAAATGACGGTCAGTAGAACATTTTAACGACCGGTACCTTCTCCCTGAGGGAAGCATCTCAAAAAAGACCCCTGCAGGATGGCCTGAGGCATCCTTAACAATTTTTAAAGCTCGATTCAAGAGTCTAGCATTATATGTGACCTCCAGAAGCGGCAAAGTGCAGCCAATGATCCTGCTGGCTGAGCGAACCACTTTGTTCAAAGCCTTCTTCTCTTTCAAGGTAAGATTACCATACCACAAGGTAATACAATTAGTTAGAACACTCTCAATTACACAATAGTAAAAATTCAAGAGAATTTTTGTATTCTGAGTAAACTCACGAAGCCTGCGTAAAAAGAAGAGGCGCTGTCTCGCTTTCTTTGCAATACTAGTCGTATTTGAGCTCCAGTTCAAATCATGAGAAAGAGTCACACCTAAAAATGTACAGCTCTCAACAATCTGCACATCAGAGTCATAGATAGTAATAGGCAACTGATTCCTGTTGTGACCAAAATCAATAACAAGTTCACATGTTTTCGAGGTGTTCAAGAGCAAATTATTTTTTTTACTCCATTTAACAACCTTCTCCACCTCCTCGCGATACTGAGATTCATCGTTTGAACTAATCAGCCCAATGATAGTTGTATCATCTGCATATTTGATTATCACATTATTATCATAAGATGCTTCGAGGTCGTGAGTATACAAAGTAAACAACAGGGGACTCAAAATACACCCCTGTGGTGAACCAGTGCTAACATACAACTAATTTGAAATACAGCCATTAATTTTGACCCTTTGTGGTCGACAAGTAAGAAAGTTTAAAATCCATTTACAAATGGCATCGTCGAGTCCAAGGCATTTCAATTTGTGAAAGAGCTTTGTGGGGACCATTGAGTTAAAAGCTGAACTATAGTCTATAAATAGCATTCTTGCATATGATTTATGTACATCAAGATGCTTATAGACAGAGTTCAAAGCGAAGGAAATGGCATCATCAACACCTCTGTTTTTCCTAAATGCAAACTGTAATGAATCCATAGACATAGGGATTTGCTCTCTAATATAATTCAACACCAACCGCTCAAAGGTTTTCATCAAGACAGATGTGAGGGCCACTGGCCGATAGTCATTTAAACATGTCACAGTCTTCTTGGGCACTGGAATTATGATTGATCTTTTAAAACTAACTGGAACAGTACACTTCTCTAGTGACATGTTAAAAAGATCAGTTAAAACAGGAGCAAGTTGCTCAGAGCACAATTTAAGGACCCGGGGAGGAATACAATCCGGACCAGGTGCCTTCCTAACCTTAGGCTGCGTTCACACTGCAGGCTGAAACGACCCAATTCCGATTTTTTTGCCCTTATGCGACCTGTATCTGATCTTTTCATGACAGTCTGAACGACACAGATCCGATCTTTTCAAATGCGACCCAGGCCACTTGGGTATGTGGTCCAAATCCGATACATATCCGATCTTTTGAAATGCGTCTTCATTCTGAACTGCCAGGTCACATGTATCCGACCCGCACGTCGTTGATACGCGACAAACGTCATCATTGTAACTCCCGTTCCTTACTCCAGTCCAGTGGTGGCGGTAATGCACAAGAAATAGTTGCTAACCGCCAATAAAAGAAGAAGTACGCACCTGTTGCTAGCCAATACACTCCAACGCGTTTCTGCACTGTTATGGGCCGGCGCAGACGTGTCTCTTCCCGTGACAAAGTTAGTTGAAGGCGCTCGCAAACATAATTGAAGGTGGATCTGGTCATTCTGAAGTTACTGACGAATTCGGTATCAGTAAAGCCACTCACATCAGTATCCCACTCCTCCTCTTTTTTAATTTTCTTCTTAACATGAGAAGGTTGTAATGGTGCTGGCTCCGTTGCGAAAATAACTTTAATAAAGCTAAACGAACTCCAATGCTGACACCCATATTTGGCTACTTCCGTAAACAACAAGTGACGTCGTTGACCGTTGAGTACTCTTCTGCGCATGCGGGTCACTTCTGGGTCATTTCACGTTCACACAGGAGATCACAAAAGGTCGCATTTAATTGGAAATGTGAACGGCCTTGCAAAAAAATCACATTTTTTCAAAAAATCGGAATTGAGCATTAAGCCCTGCAATGTGAACACAGCCTTAGTCTTGGACAAGATCCTCCGGACGTCCTCCTGAATGATTATAAAACTCTGCTCATTACAAGCTGAAAAAACAACGGGTTCAACATATCCAGTTTCAAAACGACAATAAAACTCATTTAATACATTTGGCAAGGATGGATCAACATTAATAATAGATCCTCCTTTAGGTTTCCAATCAATGATAGAATTTAATCCTTGCCACATGCGTCGAGGGTCCGCTTCCATAAAATGACCCTCTATCTTTACTCCATAGCCTCGTTTAGCAGCTTTAATTGCGCGCTCCAAAGAATATCTGGACAGCTTATAAGCAAGAGCGTTACCAGATTTAAAAGCCTCAGCCCGTTGTTGTATTTTCCTTTTTACATCCGCATTATACCACGGATTCTGACTAGCATGCCGTTTTATTATTTTTTTTGGAACACAACAATCAATGCAAAAATCAATATACCCAGTCACTGCATCACAATACTCATCCAGATTTCCTGAATGGAAAACAGACCAATCAGTAGCATCAAAGCATCCCTGTAATTTCACTTCACTCTCCTTTGTCCAGCACTGAACAATACATGACAAAGGTTTTAATTGTTTACTCCTCTGTATATATATAGGGAGAAGTAACACAGAAGAGTGATCTGATTTCCCAAAAGCTGGTCTAAGACTAGATTGATAAGAAGATTTTACATTACTATAACAGTGATCCAGGATGTGTGCTCCTCTAGTTGGTTGTCTAACATGCTGATAGAAGTTAGGGCAAACATTTTTAAAATTACACTTATTAAAATCACCAGCTAGCACCAGCACCAAAGTTCATTCACTAAAAAACACACACCTCCACCCTTCGATTTCCCGGTGCGCTCCTTCACCCTGTCCAAACGGTGAACCGTGAAACCCGGCGGCTGGAAAGAGGAATCCGGCACGCCGCTGTGTAACCACGTCTCTGTCAGGCAAAACACAGAGCAGTCCCTGGCCTCACGCTGGGACCTGATACGACTCAGCAGATCATCCGATTTTTTCGGTAATGACTGAACATTCGCCAGGTAGATAGCCGGCAGCAGGATCCTCGACTGGCTGCTGCGCAGTTTCACAAGCAGCCCCCCTCGCTTCCCTCGGTGTCTGCGCTTCTTCCGCTGGTAGCCTGTTTTGTCCTCGCTCAGGGGCTCAAGGACACGGCATGTGTAGCGATACCTCCGCCCAGTTCTTTCTCTCTGCTCCTGACCTCCACGGCCTGACTCCTGGCCTCGCTTGCCTCGAGTGGGGCACGCGTCGAAGTCAGCACATCTTAAACCAGTATTGACGAAAGACAATCCACAAGCTTCCTCACGTATCCTCAACAATGTCTCGCGACCATAACTTAAAGTGGCAAGTGTATTTAAAACACAAACGAACACAAAACAGACAGCGCACATAAGAGCTCTTACTACGGCGCCATGCCTCGGCGCCATGACAGCCAACGATTTACCAACGATTTGACAGCCAACAATAATGACAAGCATGTTCCTGACACCATAGCTTTAACAACAAGCTATTTCCAATATACTTATAGTTTTACCAAGCATGTTCCCAATATCACTATAGCTATAACAACAAGCACTTCCAATATTACAGCTTTAAGAACACGCATATATCCCAATATTAACTATAGCTTTAAGAACAAGCATTTCCAATATTAATTATAGCTTTAAGAACAAGCATTTCCAATATTAATTATAGCTTTAAGAACAAGCATTTCCAATATGAATTATAGATTTAATAACAAGCACTTCCGATATTACCGTAGCTTCAAGAACAAGCATTTCCGATATTAATTATAGCTTCAAGAACAAGCACTTCCAATATTAATTATAACCTTAATAAGAAGCACTTCCAGTTTTAATTATAGCTTTAAGAACAAGCACTTCCGATATTAACTATAGCTTTAAGAACAAGTATTTCCAATATTAATTATAGCTTTAATAACAAGCACTTCCGATATTAACTATAGCTTTAAGAACGAGCATTTCCAATATTAATTATAGCTTTAATGACGAGCACTTCTGATATTAACTATAGCTTTAAGACAAGCTTTTCCCATATTAATTATAGCTTCAAGAACAAGCACTTCCGATGTTAACTATAGCTTTTAATAACAAGCATTCCCAATATTAATTATAGCTTTAATAACAAGCACTTCCAATATTAATTATAACCTTAATAAGAAGCACTTCCAGTTTTAATTATAGCTTTAAGAACAAGCATTTCCAATATTAATTATAGCTTTTAAGAATGAGCACTTCGAAAATTAATATAGCTTTAAGACAAGCACTTCCGATATTAATTATAGCTCTAAGGACAAGCACTCCCGATATTAATTATAGCTTTACAAATGAGCACTTTCAATATTATATTAATTATAGCTTTAAGAATGAGCACTTCCAATATTAATTATAGCTTTGAGACCAAGCACTTCTGATATTAATTATAGCTTTAATAACAGCATATCCGACATTAATTATAGCTTTAAGAACAATATTATTCCAATAATTGCACTTCCAATATTATAGCTTTAAGAACGAGTGCGTTCCCGATTTCAACTATAGCTAAAGACAATATTTCTAATAGCAACTTTAGCTTTAAGAATGAGCACTTTCAATATTATAGCTTTAAGACAAGCGCTTCCGATATTAGTTATAGCTTTAAGACAAGCACTTTCGATATTAGCTATAACTTTAATAACAAGCATTTCCAATATAAGTATAGCTTTAAGGCAAGCACTCAATATTAGATATAGCTTTAAGAACGAGCACTTCCAATATTAATAATAGCTTTAAGACAAATGTGTTCCCAATCTCAACTATAGTTTAGACAATTTCCCATATCAACTTTAGCTTAAAATGAGTTACAATTTACAAATACCAACTATAGAGACAAGAACAATATCCATAAGCCTAGCATTTTACTGAAAACGACTAAGCTTAAGCAATGCAGATACCATTGTCAATTACGTTGCCAATGACCTGATAGTTTTAACAGAGTTAAAAATAAACTTAGCTTCGTGAAGACAGATGAATGAGTGTGAAATTGCCAGCTGAGACATAGGCTTGATATACTTAATTTGTGGAGTGCAGATTTCTCTGAAATTGTTCTTGAGTCAGTCACATAACATATTAGTATACCTTCAGAGAGTCCATGAAAATAATGCAGCGATGCAAACTCCAAATTAGACAGTTTGTGAACCATGCGACGAAAACGCGAGTTTACGTTTACTACCTGAATGAATGTGAGGTGAACCGTGTGGGGGCGAATTGCTCTCGCTATATTTCGCACTGCACAATTCCTTGTGATATGATTCTGTTTTGCTTGCCGAATTCCACATTTAATTAGCTCCTGACAAATCTTGTTTTAAAGCAAAACATGCATTTGAGCAGTGAGTGATTTTAACTAATAAATACCTCTCTGACGACCACCTCTCAGGATCACGTTCATGATGATCGGCCGCCACCCATCGCTGCAAACACGCTGCAATGGAGCACGTATCCCAGAGCTCGAGACACAAAACCCAGTGAAACGTTTGCCAAATGATAAAATAACAGGCTCAGCAAGTGGGGTTGCTTTCGTTGAGGAAATAGCTTGTAACGTTAGACTTGAACCGCCATACTCGGGTAAGCTGGGAAAAATAAATAAATAAATAAATAAATCATTCGTACGAGACAGCTGTTAGTCTAGTAATAAGCTGACGAAAGTATCCAACACATGGTCATAATTGTTACTGCTCCCATAGTTATGAAATAGTACATGTCCTGGTATAATTCTGATGAAAATGCAGCTGCAGCTCACGTTCGTCTTATGCAAGTATGTAAATATTGAATACATATTTGCCAAAATAATGCTCACATTGCGTGATTGAATCATTAGCCAACACATAGCCTACTTATCTCACTCAAAACAAACATAGAATTGCTGTAGCTCTGTTTGATACATGAATACAACGTGAAAGGCAATTGCACTTTAAAAAGCCTTGTGTATGGTTTGGTGATTTGATAAAGCAGACTGCACAAAATGCATAGATGATAAAGCATAGGAAAACCATAAATTCTTATCCTGATTGCAAAGCAGCGTGCAGCAGAAGCGTCCAAGCAGGCAGATTGAAGTGAAGCTATGCTTAAGTAAGCCGCCCTGTTTGAGAGAAGCCAATTGAGAGCATAAGATCAGCTGAAACAGATCAGCTGAAAGAGGGGCGGAGTTAGAATTTCCCAATCAGCTGATAGCGGAGCTTGACTACCAGTGTTGGGAATAACGGCGTTATAGATAAACGGCGTTACTAACGGAATTACTTTTTTCAGTAACGAGTAATCAAACGAATTACTGTTTCTCCCGTTACAACGCCGTTAGCGTTACTGAGGGGAAAAAATGCGGCATTACTATAATTGAGCTCATTGAAGCGGTTTTCATCCGAACAGGCTCTCTGTCAGTCGGACCTGCAACGTGCGCGCGTGTGTGTGTGTGTGTGTGTGCGCGCGCCAGCCATGCGTGTTGGGGGTTGGGTTGGGTGGTACACATAACTGATGATGATTGGTGGGTGGGAGGGAGACAAGGTTGAGGTTGATAGGTTGAGTTCACACACACACCTATGACGCACACGCATATGCACAGTCAGCGATGGCAGTCCAACGACTTCAAAGGTAGCTTTCGCAAACTGAAAGTATAAGCGCTACTTTTCCCTCGTTGAGGTGAAAGGTAAGAATGTTTATGTAACGTGCAGCTTATGCCCAGGAAGAAAGAGTCTATCCACGTCGGTGGCAAGTAATTATATTTCTAATCTAATGAAGCCTCACGTCATCACAGCCACAACATTAGTGGCTAAAAACCCAGGTGATAACGTGAGCTCCACTACCAGAGGAGTAGTAGAGAAGTACTGATACTATTTACACAATACTTACACTATAGTAGGTCTACTGATAATATTTACACAATATGTACACTATAGTAGGTCTACTGATAATATTTACAATATTTACACATTGTCCCACAGCAACATTACAATAGTGTACATTAATGTACAATGTTTTATAATAATAATTTATTCTATTTAGTGTCCAATTCATTCATTTAACATATTTAATATTGGGGGCATCCAAGTTATTTGACATATTTGAACATTTGAAGAAAAGAAAAAAAGTAACACATTAGTTACTTTCCCTGGTAATTAGTTACTTTTATAATGATGTAACTCAGTTACTAACTCAGTTACTATTTGTAAGAAGTAACTAGTAACTATATCTAATTACTTTTTTAAAGTAACGTGCCCAACACTGTTGACTACGTGGCCTGCCAGAACTAACGCTGGCGCTTGATTTATGATATTTGTGGCTGCACCGGGGTCCATTATTTACTAGTTCTGAGAACTTCAGAAATGTAGAAAGATAATAAATAGCTGTAAATAGGATTCTTATTTTTTTTTATATATTTATATTTTTTTAAATGCCACCATACAAAAATTTTTTTTTAAAGCCAAATAATGGCTCTTAGAACTCAAATACATTGCCCTGTTACAACTCACTACAGCGAGAATTAACAAAGCCAAATCAAAAACACTTAAGTCCTGGACTGAATTTGTTACAAAACTATCCCATATAATAACTCATATCAGTACTTGCAGTGGGAATCCTGGAGCTGTGCTGGTGTTGTCAATCCACCCCCCATTATTTTTAATTTTATTTATTTAAAATGTTTTAATGTTTTTTTTTTTTAACAAGCAAATCCTGGTTTTGTACATAGTTATTTGTGATCACACATGTGGACCATGTTCAACCTTGCAATAAAAAAATAATCATACAAAAGTTATGATTTATAAGTTGTTGTTTTTTTTATAAGTTTTGAAAGTTATGTTTTTTAAAAAGTAAAAAAAAATTGCGGCAGCTGAGCCTGTGCTTCTAACAGAGTCATACTTGCGTTAAAAGAAACTGAAGAAGAGGAGAGTTAGGCCTTGCAGACGTAGAGTCTGGGACACAGCCCAAACTTGTTGAAGACCTGCTGCGGCCTGAAGAGCGAGGAAGCCCTGGTCTTGTGATTCTGTGGACGCAAAGACGGAGCTTTGCTACTCGTGCTCGCTTAAGCATTCTTGGAGGGAGAAGTGAATTTGGGAAAAAGGGGAGGAAGATTGAAGAGACACATACAGAGCATATAACTGTGCTTTAGTCATTTCTCTAGAGAAATTAACCTCTGTGCTGATGAGCACTTGTCTTAGGCTTACGAGTACGACTGTCCATTTCTCTACTGCTGGAATTGTCGGATGGGCCGAGGGGTAAGAAGAGGCTAGTCGGTGTCTTGTCGGAGGAGGTGAAGATAATCCTCTGCAACGTGGAGTACGGGGAGCGGCCCGAATTGGCTGACGTCCATGTCTTGTTTCCAGGGATTGCGAAATGACTGTTTCAGACATATTGCAGTGACTGTTGGTAACTCCTGGTCTGTATGTGTGTGTGTGTGTGTGTGTGTGTGTGTGTGTGTGTGTGTGGGTGTGTCCAGCCCTCTGAGGAGCTTTATATAAGACAGAAACCTGTCAGACAAACATCTCTCAGACAAACATCTCTCAGACTCGATCGAGAAGCTGCTCTTCTGACTCCGGCTACAGTCACACAGGTAAGTGTGTTTACAATACTGAATGCTTTTTTTGTATTACAGACATATATGCTAATACATATTGAAGAAGATATTGGATATAAAATACAGGGCTAAGGAAATAGTAACCTTGACTAAATACAGTGGTTATAAAATATTGGATAAACTTGCTTGTATGTTTGTAAAACATGTCAGAAAGACAGGGCAAACGAAAGACGTGAACATGAGCGAGATGCATACAATAATAATCTGGCAAAGAAGCCGCGAACTGGAGGCACTAAATAGCCCGAAAGATGAACACAAAAAGGAACATGTGCAGTCTCAATCAGAGAGTGATAGCAAACAGGAGGGAAGGAGAGCGAAGGAGAGGGAGTCAAACCTAACTCATGACAATTTTACCATTTTATCAGTTTCTTGTCTTTTGTTGTTATTTTATTTGTTTGTCTTGCACAATTACTTGATGACTGTAAACAAAGTTATTAATCGCTTAATGCCATATTTATATACAACTTTGTATATGAAATAAGTAAAAGCAATAACCTTTGTTTGCATTTATTTATTTGTCTGTTTAGTTATTTTGCAAGAAATCCCTATTAGATGCATGCACCAGATGTGAGTCTCCATGCCTATATCTTACAGGCTGTTGGACTTGGCATCAATTCCTCAAGCCCGCGTGTTCGTTGAATGAGGAGAGCAGAGAGGAAGTTTAGATGAACTGTTTTAATCATTAATTAAGTCAGATGAATGAAGCATACAGAGCTCTGTGCCACAGCTGTCTCTGATTTCACAATCCTAGCGAGTCTTATGTTCAGTTCGTCTGTGACTGACTCGCCTTTCCCGGACCCGAATATTTATACAAAAAATGAATAATGTTAATCAGATGACTTCTGATCTTGTGAAAGTCAGATGACTTTCTGGTCGTTAGGGTTGGGCATCGTTTTGATTTGAACGATTCTGATTCCGATTCCGATTCATAGTTTCGATTACGGTTCTTTTCGATTCTCGATTCCGATTCTTTGAGGGGTGGAGTCACAACATGTCACAGGCTCATTTCACAGAGGAAAATTGTATTTTGATTCAATAATGAGTTTTAGTTTTGGGACTTTCTCCGCTGGCATTTTCACTTGCTTTGCTGCAAAGGTGAATGGAGTTTCACACAGAGTCCCGACTTAACAATAGCATTAACAGCAGTCATATTAGGACGGCTACTAGCGTGGGCAATTTATATCTACATTTATCTACAAGGGGGGGAAATAATTTCGGTAACGTTGTTGTTCACCACAATTCGCAATTTGGTCGAGGGCTTTGTTATTACACTACAATCACTTACCTGATTATGACGAGGTGGGATAATGTTAGTTCACCCTGAAATGAAAATAAAGCCATCTTTTACTCACCCAGCTGTTGGTCAAATGCGCGTGTTCCTGTGTGTGCGCACTCCAAGCCGCAGTAGCCTCGTGCAATATTGTCATGACAACCGGTACACAATATTCACTTAAGGAGGTTATATTATTAGTATCATTTCTTATCATATACGTTATAGAAAAGACGAGAATCGCGTTTTTTTCTATTGAGCTTGATTTCTCAAAATGGTTATGTGTGTGTGTGTGTGTGTGTGTGTGTGTGTGTGTTGTGTGTGTGTGTGTGTTGTGTGTGTGTGTGTGTGTGTGTGTGTGTGTGCTTATCGTGGGTGCAATGACAACAGTGCGAGTTATTATAGTAGGCATGAGCGCCGGCGGCTGCTGACGGCTCATAGTGCACACAGAGGAGCGCGCTCAGAATAACGGCCGAGCTCAGTGTTTTGACTGAATAATACGGTTTGGGACAACATCAGGGTAAGTAAAAGAAGGCTTTATTTTCATTTCAGGGTGAACTATCCCTTTAATAACGTTGGTTAGCGCAGGGTTGCCTGAGGAGGACCTGCGCAGCATTTCAAACACACTACACTCGTTAATGTATACACCACATATTTGTAGTGCATCCTCCCGTGCAAGAAATAAGTTTGTCATATGTGTTGCACTGTGCCGACCCAGGCTTTTTTTTAAAAAGTGAAATAAAGCCACATTTTTGAGCGCCGCTTACCGTGCTCCATGGCTGCAACAGAACAAACGGGCGCGGCAAGCACTTCCGAAAACTTGCGCGTTTGGAACCGATGATCGGAATCTAAAACAAAATTTCTAAACGATTCCAATGGCATCGTTATTTTATAAACGGTTCCAAGTTGGAACCGGTTCTCGATGCCCAACCCTACTGGTCGTGTGCTTCATTTGCTACATTCCACTCCATCGTGATCCTTTGTTAAGACACACAGAGAGGTGCTCTTCAGCGCCTCAGCCTTATAACAAAACAACTTCTTATATGGATCTGTAATACAAACCAACAGCTTAAATCTATCACTCTGGTCACACGCTTCAACAGAAAGTACATCATTTTCTTACCCCCTGTATTCTTAATGCATAAATCATCTCATAAGCTTTCAATTCCCATTATCTTCAATGAACTATGTTAATGATTAATTTCTACAAGCATTGTTAGCAATGATGCACAAACAAATATTTTATTCTCATCAAGGCCAACCGTGACCGTATACCGTATATGATATGAGTGGAGGGCGTTGGGGGCCCACATCAATGTTTTTTTCGGGGGGCCCAGAATTCCCAATCTGCAGCTCTGCTAATATTCCCACTGTCTATCAACAGGTTCTGCTTTACGGGGTCTGGGCTTTCTCTGTCCGTGCAATATGCACTTCCTTGAATGAGCGCGGATTTCTAGCATATTTACTTAAATTTCTTAGGTAATATCTATGGGTTGACCCATTTCATTTTAAATACAAAAAAGTTATGGATTTAATAATGACGTGAATAATATACAGTACATGTTATTATTATTATTATTAAAACAGAATAATAATCAGCATGCATTCAATAAAGACATTTAGCCCTTTTTGGTGTTGTTTGGGGTGGTAAGGGACCTGGATAATGGATAGGGGGCGCTGGCCTAAAAACGGTTAAGAACGACTGTGCTAGATGATAAAACGCATTGAAACAAAAGCTCAGGATTATATCATCAGTTAGCGTTCATGTTTCCTCCCTCATATATAAAGCTGTTTTGGTAATCGGTGAGCTCGATCTATAGAAGGACTAGAATAACAGCATTCATTTGGTGTGGAGATTGAATGATTGTCTTATTCTGTGTTGCAGGTTCAGACACGATGACAGGCATTATTCCCAAGAGCAAAGCAAAAGGCACAGACTTCTGTGGAGTGGGCGAATACTATTATATAATCCGCTCTGATCTCGGCTGCTATATGCAGTCAAGTAATTTCAATAAAGGTTCAGACATCTCTATTTTCAGTCTGCACCCTGCCTGCCAAAATGGAGACTATTACCTTGCTAGTGGAGAAGGCTACTTCTACATCATCAAGGGCGATTCCTACCGCAGAGTCAGGGACCTGACGACAGACGGCGATGCTGTAGTTTACAGTCTTCATCCCAACTGCCGGGGCGGAGATCACTACCTTTCAGCCTTTGGCAATTTCTACATCATCTTCCAAGGAAAGGGCACTTACCGAAGAACAACTAACATGAATAAAGACGCAGATGCTGTAGAATACGACCTGCATCCCAACTGCAGAAACGGTCTCTATTACTGGGGCCTGCCAGACCACTACTACTTCCTCAAGCCAGCCTCAAAGTGGGGAGTTGAGTACTACAAAGGTACCAACTTCAACAAAGATGAGTGCACTGCTGTCTATTCTGTTCATCCCGATGTTGTTAACTTCCTTCCTGGTGGGCTGGCAGTAACTAAAGGCCCAGCCTTTGGCATTTGGGAGAATATTAAAACTATAACTAATGACAGCAATACACCAATGACATGGCAAAAGAAAATCAATAAAAAGGTTGGATACAATAAGGAGAAGATGACCGAGATCACACACAACTGGAAGATAGCCATGTCAGTCACATCTGAAACTGGAGATCTTGCCAAGTTAATTGCGAAGGTTCAGTTCACCTTTTCTGCAGAATATGGAGGTTCACATGTCAGCACTGATAAAGAAAGCTGGAGCGAAGTGACTGAAGTGGAGGAGCAACTCTCATGTGAGCTGAAGCCAAACGAGTCTGTTTATCTGTGGCAGTACAAACTGGGTATTGGCAAGGAACCAGTGTTGTTCTGCCGTGATTTAAAGATTGACGATGTGCCAAACCCTCCGGCTGAAGTCCCGCTGCCACCCGCACAACCATGAAAACTCCAAGGATAATCAAGTGCTTCAGTTAAATACCTTAATTATAACTTCTCAAGCAATTATTTAGAGATCTGCATGCATTGCTTAAAATGAGTCTGGAATTGTTTAATATAGGAAAGAGATTTTTCAGTTACAGTTGATTTAACTACAAATTACAACATTATTCATTATGGTATTATTGAAACTTTGTGTTTGTGATTAATAGAAACGGAATCCTACTTTAAATCTCATGAAATTTCTTCTCTAAATCTCACACATGTAACCTAACTGAAAATCTTTCAATATGGTGCTAAATCAGGCTTTGGGAAAGTTTAACAAGAATAAAATGGGTGCTCGGTCTATATTATCTATATAGTCTATGCTATTGTTGGATTCAGAAGTCATAAAAAGCATTGTATTCTGTACACTCTGTACCCATCATGCATTTGACACATACATGCAAATAAAAACTATTTTGTTTTTCTCATATTTCACTTTATAGCATATACCATTTGGATTTAGCTTTTAGTGTGCTAAATAAAGCTGGATACTGCTTTTAAAGTCTTGGTGTTTTCATTGTCATTCTGTTTCTTTACCCAAAAAAAAAGAAAACAATTCTGTCACGGTTCATCAATCCATCGTCTCGTCCTCTCTGTGTTTGTGTGGTTGTGTTGGAGGCGTGGTTATTGATTGCTGCTCTGATCACTATCACCTGCCGCACTCATTATCTCTGCCTATTTATACGTGTCACTCACACCCCTCTTTGTCAGATCGTTACAGACTGTCCTGCGGTTCCTGGTGCCCGCTCCTTTGTCTCCCGGGAGATTTGTCTCTGTTCCGGATCCGGGATTCCTGCGCTCGTTTTGCCCGCTGCTTCCCTGTGCCACGACCTAGTGATGGGCAGACCGAGGCTTCGTGAAGCACTGAAGCAGTTGAAGCAAATGTGTCATATTGTTTCGAAGCTTCGAATCAATCTGACACCCGTCTCTACGGCGCCATCTAGTGGTCATTTCCATGTGTTGATCTGAAATACCTTGACAATGATCCATGTAAAAAAATTGTTTTTAACATCTGTCTGACAACTACATGATCTTGGTTTTGTAACCTGTAGCCTCGTCATTGTAAAGAACTATATATATTTTGTTTGTTATACAAAATGAACATTAATACAATAAATAAAGCCACAATGTGTCACATTTGTCACAAAACATTTTTATTCAAAAATATGAATTGCTCTGCTGTTGAAGGACTCAGCTGACTTCTTTTTTTACATATAATTTCTCCAGCCTTTGAAAAAATCCTCTCACAAGGGACACTTGTTGCTGGCATGCACAAATATTTTTGGATGATGTAAATACATGGATGATGTATTATAATAATTATTAATAATTTGTTACATTTATATAGCGCTTTTCTAGGCACTCAAAGCGCTTTACATATAGAAGGGGGATTCTCCTCAACCACCACCAATGTGCAGCATCCACCTGGATGATGCGACGGCAGCCATATTGCGCCAGAACGCCCACCACACACCAGCTGATTGGTGGAGAGGAGACAGAGTGATGAAGCCAGTCTGTATATGGGGATGATTAGGAGGCCATGATGGAGAGGGGCCAATGGGCAAATTTGGCCAGGATATAATTTGTTTACTTTTAACATGTAAAAACAGACATGTAAAAATTCCACAGCTTGATTGTATTGGTAAAACTGACTTAGTAATGCACAACACAACATTGGAATTTGAACATTTAAAAAAAGTTAATTTAATTCATACAAATTATATGTTTCCAACTTGGTGGAATTGGCAGACGCTCCCTTAACGCCGCGGCGCAGCGGGTCAAAGCGTTCTGGAGTATAAATATGCAGCTAAAATGCACGTAGGTGATTTTGAATTGATATTTCATGTCGATATACAATTGCACACTTAAAACTGATCGTAGTGTTTAAATATTTGTAAGACTGGCGAATCTATAGAACAATGGCAAGGAAAACTAACTTTACCGCACTTCGAGAGTCCCCTAGTGGTCGGGAGCATTTCCGTTGTGTTGTGGCTTTATTTCTTTGTGTTGCGGCTTTTTCGTTGTGTTGAGAACTTATGTATGTTTTTCAATTTCATTGTGTTGTGCACTACTGAGCCACCGTAAAAAGCCCCGTTTCCACCAAAATTACCCAAAACAATTTGTACCAGGAACTTTTTATACAGGAACTTTTTCCCCCCAGACCTGCTACTGTCTGCGTTTCCACTGCGGTCTGAAATACAAGGCAAATTAGTCTAGAGACGTGGGACTGCGCGCGACTGAGATTCAAGCGGTGCTGCTTTTGCTGGTTATGTATTGGTTAACTAAAGATGTAATTAACAAAATGGTGGAAAAGAGACGAGCACTGATACTAAAGCGTATTCTGAAAGCTCGTAAAGCTAGATTTAAAATAAGACAACGTACAGTATGTTATCAGCTATTACGGACATTGACCGTGAGATGGCTGAGACAACGCGCGCCATCGAGGTTTTGCACAAACCTCACAAAAGACTTTTAAAAATGCCGGTTGATATAAAATGCTGCGTGAGCTCAACCAATCAGCATGTTCAGTCCCTCCCCCGAAAGTTCCTGAACTTTGACAAAGTACTACCTCGCGAGCAGGGCCGTTTGGAGGGGGAAATATTTACCCAGAACTTAATTTAGACCCTGTGTTCGAAAGACACCGAGTACTAGTGGTGTAACGGATCACAAAACTCACGGTTCGGATCACACTACGGATCATGAGTCACGGATCGGATCATTTTTCGGATCAGGATAAAAGGGGGAGGAGACTATTTTTATTTGCTTTCCATTTATTACATGAAAACTTTTGGTGTTAGCATAACCTAGGCTATATGGTTTATAGGCTAACAAGGAACTTTTGGTGTTAGCAAAAATAACCTATATGGTTTTAACAAAAATAAAATAAATAACCATCTGAATAAATCAAATTTTACTCAGTTGTTAAAGTATAACATGTAAAAAACAACCTGAGACGTGAAAATGGGCCTGAGCTTATAATGACAAAAAAATATATTTTTTTATTTTTTTAAAGATTAGGATACCAACATTCTAAGGGGAGAGAGTAGACCTCTCACACTTGTCAGCATTGCAATTCTCTTTGTAGGCCTATACACTATTTTATAGATATAATGTTAAACGCACTACACTTAAACAACGTTTTATTGAATTCATTACTTTATATTTATATAGCCTAGTGTAACCCGCCTTGTCTTTCTGCGTTGTGTTCTGGGTTGTTCTCAAGAAGACACAGAGGCACGGGCTGCCACAATGCAGTTTATTATCTGCGGTCATAAACAATATGGCAATGAGTGTTGCGTGACATCAGGTTAGCATCTCAGTCAAATCCCGCATTGCTCTGACTTTACTCACATTAATCACATTTAACCTTTTTTTCATACAGAAAAACTACATACATTTGTAATCAAAACAAATACAAAGAAAATATCACAGATATTCCCAATAGAAAAACACATTATAAATTCTCTTTAGTCATTCATTAATTCCATTATATAAACTACACATATATTCATTGAGTCATCTCGAACAAATATGCACAAACACAAAAAACATACCTGCGGTCATAAACAATATGGCAATGAGTGTTGCGTGACATCAGGTTAGCATCTAAAAAAAATAGCATCACGTCAATACAATGTTAATGGCCTGCCGAACAGCTAGCTCACCACGTGCTGCAGCAGCTACCGGACTGCATTTAACATATAAAAACACAATATCGCGGCTCGTAGTTCATTAAGACTACTGCAAGATTCACTCATCATCATAGACACTCTTACACAGTGATATGTCAACAAATAAGTGATAATAACAACTTATATATCCGTTTTATTATCGGAGAAACCTGACGTGAACTCACCTCAGTCAAATCCAGCCTTGCTCTGACTGAGGTTTGACTTGCGCGGCGCAAGTCCCGGTCTGATGACGTCACACGCACGCACTGCACTAACCCGACGCGCAGGCAAAATGAACCCAAAACTAAACTCCCAGTAATACAAAAATAAATATTTTTGGGTGGAATTCATAAGTATACAAATAAACCTGCTACATTCACCCCCCCCTGAATTCCACCAAAATAACAACACCCCTGAATTCTATAATAGCACCAAAGATGCATTAATGTAAACACACTCGTACCCGGACCAAATAACAATGAGATCTAATCCCAAAGTTCAGTAAAAACTATCCGTAAAACAGATCATGAGAAAAAAAGAAGGTTGATCAGGCCCTCATCCTCTCAGGAACATAAAGGTGCAGCCTACACCCCTAAACATCTGGTCCCCTGGCTTGAAAAACCCCACAGTACGGTTTTACATTCAAGGATGAAAAAAAACAACAAAAAAACAGTTGAAAAGAAAAACTTAACGATGTGTATTCTAAATCAAACTTTCTGAGGCAAAGAGAGGCCCCATATAACAGGTCTCTGAACCATACTCTTAATAAGCCTATTGACAGACCTAACCACCCTCCCAGTCCTAGTTACAACCCTGCCTTGAACTCTGTTACTAACTACAGCAGTCTGAGTCACAGTAGAGTCAGCAGGTGAGCAGGCTTGAGTGGGGGTAGAGTCAGTCAGACTCGTATCAACGTCAGTAGGTTCATTTGACTGAACAGGGTCTGGGTCAGACAGAGTCGCTTCAGGTGGACTGGCCATGTCTTCATGAGCGTTAGACTCGTCCTCAAGGTCTGGAATAGAAGCTTCTTCGGCTGCTGAAGCCTCAGCAGTTCGATCTGGGTCTGACAGAACCCATGAGGACGTCCGTGCCAAGGAAGACTCTTTCTCCAGATTGCTCAGGTTATCCGCATCTCCACAGACACTTGAGCCTTCAACTTCCAACGAGCTGACCAGAGACCGACTCTACAGGGGGTCTTGGATAGGAAGGAAGCTCACATCAAGCAAAAGGTTCCTGTGCACAACCTTGCTTTGGCCAGAGGCATCGCTGATCTTGTAGATGTGAGTCTTGGGGTTCCGCTCCACTACCGTATACACTGCAGGTTCCCACTTGTCGGCTAACTTCTTTTTACCTTTCTCTCTCTTGTTCGCGAGTAGCACTCGGGCTCCAACATGTAAGGAAACCCCTCTGACCTTTTTATTGTACTGATGAGCCTGCTGTTCCTGCTCTTTAGTGGCATGCTGCTGGGCGATGTTGGCTGCCTCAGACAGGTAAGATAGCAGGGTCCTTGAGTAGCTGCTGAAGTCTGTCATAGTGAGGTCGTGCAGAACAGACTGAAAGACAACATCAACTGGGAGCCTTGGAACGCGGCCAAACATCAAGTGGAAGGGTGCATAGCCGGTTGTTTCGTGAGCAGTCGTGTTGTGTGCAAATGTCAGCGTCTGGATCTGCTGTGGCCATTCTCGCTTGGCTCTCAGAGGAAGACTCCGTATCATGTTGCCCAGTGTGCGGTTAAAGCGATCTGTGCCCCCGTTGCCCATTGGGTGATAAGCCGTTGTATGAGACTTTGCCACCCCCGACAGCTGCAGCAACTCAGACACCAGCTCACTCTCAAAATTAGGGCCCTGGTCAGAGTGGATGCGCTCAGGGAACCCGTAGACACAAAAGACACAATCCCATAACTTTCTGGCCACTTGCTTGGCAGTCTGGTTCCTGCAAGGAAAGGCAAAAGCCATTTTCGTAAAGTGGTCAGTTGCCACCAGCACATCAACAGAGTTCTTGTTCTTATCCTCTGCTGACCAAAAATCAATGCAGACCAGTTCCATAGCAGCGGAAGTTTTAATACTTTTCAAGGGGGCTCGTGCTGAGGGCTCCAGAGATTTTGCAAGTACACACCTCTCACAGCACCGCACATGCTCTCTCGTGTCTCTCTCCATACTGGGCCAGAAGAAGCGCTGTCTCGCCAGATGGAGCGTCCTCGCCTGTCCTTGATGTCCTGCCAAGTCATGAACTCCCTTCAAGGCCTCACCCCTCAAACTGGCTGGCAGTAGCAACTGGAATCTTCTCATCATACTCACAGGGTCCTTCGTTTCTCGGTACAAGACACCATTCCGAATGACTAGCCTCTCCCAGTGTTTCAGTAATGCCAACGAACTAGGGCCCATATTGTGCCTTTCTCGTCTGGATGGGCGACGTCTGCGGACCCCAAACGGGAGTACCGAAGATATTGTGGGATCCTGAAGCTGCTTATCTTCCAATTCGAGTGAGTGAGGGCAGGGTACACTGGCCTGCAGGTTGCAGCTGTTGGACATGTTGGCCAAGACAAAGAGCCCTGTTCTCCACACCACTCCTCCAGGAGCTGTGAGAGGCTAGAGCAGCTTTGACTTCAGCTGCACTATAGGAGCCTGCAGTGTAATGTGGTGGCTTGTGCTGTTGAACCGCTTGAAGGTGTTGGACGCCCAGTCTGAATGTCTGTTGCACCTCCTCAGCCTCCGCACCTTCAGCCTCCTGCACTAGGCTACCATATGGCTCTTGGATCAGACACCTGCTAACTGAAGTGGTAAAGGAGTCTCGACTGAGTGCGTCTGCTACAACATTTTTTGGGTCTGGGATGTATTTCAGGTCGAAGTTGTATGAAGACAGTTTGGCTACCCACCTCTGTTCGTATGCATCGAGTTTGGGCTTGGTCATGATGTGGGTCAGCGGGTTGTTATCTGTCCACACAGTAAAGTCATGCCCTTTCAGCCAGTGACTGAACTTCTCAGAGATGCTCCACTTCAGTGCCATAAACTCAAGACGATGAGCGGGATATCTTTGCTGTGACTTGCTGAGGGTCTTACTGGCAAAAGCAATGGGGCGAGCCTTGTCCTCCCCTACTGGCAATTGTGACAACACAGCCCCAAGCCCGTCCAGGGATGCATCAACAGACAGGATGAATGGTCTTGAGAAATCAGGATGGGCCAATACAGCACAGTTGAGCAGATCTGTCTTGAGCTTCCGGAAAGCCTTCTCGCATTCAGGAGTCCAATCCGCTGCAGTCAGTTTCCTATACATACCGGCACATCCACCACTCTGACCAGTCCAGCCTCTCCTCTTCTGGCCTGCCGTCAAAGCAAACAGGGGCTTGGCAATGGCTGAGCAGCCAGGAATGAAAGACTGGTAGAAGAACACCATGCCAAGAAATGACTTCAGCCTCTTTACAGATGGGGTACGACCATCCTCCTCCATCAGAGCCTCCTTTGGCATCTTGCTGATGACATCAACTTTGTTGGGATCCACTGCAACCCCACTCTGGTCAATGACGTGACCAAGGAACCTCACTGACCTCATCAGAAGGTGGCATTTCTTGGGGCTCAGCTTGAGGTTGTTGTCTCTGAGCTTACCGAAGACTACTTGGAGCCTGTTTAGTACTTCCTCTTCAGTGGGCGCAAAGACAAGTAGGTCGTCTAGGTAGCAGAGCAGGCTGGTGAAGTTAAGGCTGCCGAAGATGCTCAGCATCATACGCATGAACGATGCTGGGCTGTTACAAAGCCCTTGCGGCATCCTGTTGTACTCATACAAACCAAAAGGTGTCGTGAAGGCTGTATACTTCTTGTGGTCTTCACACATCGGAACATTATAGAAGCCCGAGGTCAGATCCATTGTACTGAAAACAGCATTACCTCCCAGTGCTGCTAGACAGTTGGCCTGATGAGGCAGTGGGTGAGCATCTTTTAAAGTCCGTGCATTCAGCCACCTGAAGTCTGTGCAGATTCTGAGCCCACCATCTTTCTTCCACACCATGACGAGAGGGGATGCATACTCGCTGATGGACTTGCGGATGATCCCCCTCTCCTCCATGTCTGAGAGCACGCGTCGTAGCTGTTGGTAATGTGCAGGAGGGACTCTCCTATATGGCATGCGAAATGGGCGATCGTCTGTCAGGCGAATGCTGTGCACAAACTCTCTCGCCTCGCCACAATCAAGTGAGTGTCTGGAGAAGATGTCTTCATACTCTTGAACCAGTTTGACAAGACGTTTCTTCGCCCAAAAGCTGGCTTGGCATGAGTCAATGTCCAAATCGCTCAACCCCAGGTTGGACAGGCGTGCTTTGAGGTCATCATCCGTGACAGCTGAAACTATAACACTCTCTGGCTTCAAGCCCTCCATCTCACACAGACCTTGCTGAACGTTGAAGTCCTCCACAGCAAGACACGGGAACACATCAGCGATAATGGCATTACGTCTCAATGTGATTGGTTTCGGCGAAAGATTCGTCATCTTCAAGGGCACCCACCTGTCAGCCCACATCGCAGTGATGACACGACCCACAAGGACATCCCGTGGACCTGACCTGGAACCACATGGCTCCACAATGACTGTGCTGCCTGGAGACATCGGCACCTTGCTGGAAAGCCTACCCCACACTAGGTGTTCGTGCTGCGGTTCCAGTGTGACAGCATGAGGCAGCTTCAAAGGGCCGATCTTGTCTGGGACATCCTCGCTCTTCCATCTTGTGGTGCAGGATAGCATATCAAGGAACTGGTCACAGTCTGACGGTACTTTCTTGCCTCCAGCTGATATGAGTCTCCAGTAGTTTTCATCGCTCTTCATGGTACGTGCGAGGTGCTTGAGGACGTTTGAACCGATGATGAGCTCATCACGCTGGCCCGGCACAAGCAGAACAGGAACAGCGCACTTCACTCCATACACAGACAGCGTCAAATCATAAACACCTCTGGGACGTGTCTGCTTTCCCCCACAACCCACAAGCACAATTCTTTCGGCTGATTCAGGCTCTTTAATAAGGACTCCCGCCACCTTGAGTAATGCTTCAGCCCCCTCACTCATCGTACAAGCCATGGATCCTGAGTCAATCATGCCCTTCAGCTCCACCTTGTCATTAACCACAACCTGAACGTGGAATAATTCACTGAAAACTGGCACCTCTCCAGACCCTTGAACCATGACCTGAAGACCTTCTGGTACGGCCGAACAGGCATTAACGTAAAGTAGCTCCAAGTCCTCGTCTCCAATGAGGGTTTCGTGTTGATCCCCCACACTGCCCCTCTCCAAGTGTGGGCTCTCTAGTTTCCCGCCGGCGGCCCTAGTCTGGCATCGGCCTGGCCCACCCGCTTCCGTCCATACTTGTCACAGTCCTTCTTCCAGTGACCAGGAGCAAAACACGCGAGACACAGGTTTTCTCTCCTGCAATGTGCGAGCGTGGAATGTCTGACATCGTCACAGACTCTACAACTCCTCCTCTGAAAGGTCATTGGAGCACAGAGATGTATAGTAACGAAGTAGAACTACTTCACTACTGTAGTTAAGTACTAAAAGGCAGTATCTCTACTTTACTAGAGTATTAATTTTTTCTCCTACTTCCACTTTTACTTCAGTACATATTTTCGATGAGTTTAATACTTTTACTCCGATATTTTTTTTATGTGCTGCATCGTTACTCGTTACAATTATAAAAATGTTATGAATCATTCCATTCCAAACCCACATTACCGCGCATGAGAGAGAGAGCGTGCGAGAGTGCGAGAGAGAGACAGAGCGCGAGAGAGAGAGAGAGCGCGCGCGAGAGAGCCCCGCGAGCGCGCATTCACTGTCTTTAAAACAACACGAGCGTCTTGCGCTCAAATTGCTCTCTATTTGTTTACATAGTTAATGTGCACTGTGAAGTAACATATACAAACAATGAACAGCTGTATTTTTATTAACTAAGATTAACAAAGATTAATAAATACAGTACAAATGTATTGATCATGGTTAATTCATGTTAGTTATTAGTCTAATACATTAACTAATGTAATGTTAACAAATCAAACCATATTGTAAAGTGTTACAAACAAATCATTCACTCAGAACACCTCTTGAAATGAGAATATAAGTGTGCTTACCCCATTTTTTTTTAGTAAGAGTGGTTATAGTAAGATTTAATCTTAATGAACTACAGTATTTTCAGGTTATTTATATGACAATATGTAGAAAAATTACCTACCAACATTGTGATTGTCCTTTAGGTTAATCATTTGAAATAATAAAAACAATATGATGTTCAAACTTTTGACTACTTTCTTTAATAACTACATAACACAATACTTGTACTTTTACTTTCAGTACTTGAGTAGTACATTTTAAAATAAACTACTTGCAATACTTAAGTACAAAAAATGTTGAATACTTTAGTACTTCTACTTAAGTGTGGTGCTTAAAGAGCACTTCAACTTCTACTCAAGTCACTTTTTTGATAAGGAACTTGTACTTTTACTCTAGTATGTGTCTCTAGTACTTTATACATCTCGGTTGGAGCATATGATGGCTCTTGTGCAGGGGCTTGGACGTTCTGACGCACCACCAAGTGATCTAGAAGACTGATCAGTGCATTCATGCTATTCACACCAACAGCTGCGGCAGTGGCTGGAGTGGCGTGACTGGACTGGGGAGCCTGAAAGCATGCTAGTGACTGTGCATGTTGTGGAACAGACTGTGCATGGGATGGTTGAGGCAAATGAACAGCTGGGGAATTGGGCACAAACTGTTCTGCTAAAGGTGAAAGCTGTGATGTTGGCGTCTGAACTGATGCCTTAGCAGACATAGTGGCTTGAGGCAGAACGAACCCCTGGGAAAAAGGCAGCTGAAACTGGGGCTCTGTTGGCGCTGGTTGAAACAGCTCTGGCTCTCGTGACATGGCTGACTGGGTGTGTGTGACTATGTGTCTCAGTGGAGCATGAGAACTGGCCAGTGTGCGCATCCTGAGTTCCCTCTGGTAGGCGTCAATGCGTTCCTGGACCTTGCTCGTGGTCCACTCCTCAGCCGCCTTGAAGCTAAGTCTGTTAGAGAGTATGGGGTCTGGGCAAAACTTGATGAACATCATGCATACCTCCCGTCCCGGATCTTCAACACTTCGTTTCTGTCTCTTTAGGCACTCGTCAGCGATATCAGGAAATATCAGCGATATGTGGATGTCAGGAAAGCTGCTGGGCCGGATGGTATTTCAGGTCGTGTTCTGCGGTCCTGTGCTGATCAGCTCGCAGGGCTCTTTACATCCATATTTAACGAGTCCCTTGCTACATCTGTTGTCCCCACCTCCTTCAAACGATCCTCTATCATCCCTGTACCTAAGATCAGTAAACCCTCTTGCCTAAATGACTATCGTCCAGTGGCTCTCACATCTTTAGTCATGAAGGTCTTTGAGAGACTCATTAAAAACAACATTTGCTCCTCCATTCCTGACACTTTGGACCCTCTTCAGTTTGCCTATCGTCCCAATAGATCGACTGAAGATGCCATTTCTCACGTCCTTCACTCCTGCCTCACTCACATCGACAGCAAAAGTGGGAACTATGTCAGGCTGCTATTTATTGACTATAGCTCAGCCTTTAACACCATAGTTCCCATTAAGCTAACACACAAACTCCTGGATCTAGGCCTGAATTCTTCTCTCTGCCTCTGGATTGAAGATTTCCTCACTGGCAGACCCCAGGCGGTGAGAGTAGGCCAGTTCACCTCCACCTCCATCACCCTGAGTGTTGGAGCTCCACAGGGCTGTGTGCTGAGTCCCCTGCTCTACTCTCTCTACACCCATGACTGTTTGTCCACACACAGCTCCACCTCGATCATCAAGTTTGCTGATGATACTGTTGTCCTGGGTCTCATCTCCAACAACAATGAGACGGCATACTTGGACGAAGTGGAGCAACTGACATCATGGTGCCAGGACAACTGTCTCTCTCTGAATGTTAACAAGACCAAAGAACTGATTGTGGACTTCAGGAAGAGACAGCATCGGTCATACTCCCCTCTCATGATCAGCGGGACACCGGTAGAGAGAGTGAGCAGCTTCAAATACCTGGGTGTGAACATCTCCGAGGATCTGACCTGGACTACACACATCCAGACACAGGTGAAAAAAGCCAGGCAAAGACTGTACCACCTGCGCCAGCTGAGGAAATTCAGGGTTTCACCAGCCATCCTGAAAACTTTCTATCGAGGGGCGATAGAAAGTGTCCTGACTCAGTGCATCACAGCGTGGTACGGGAACAGCACCAGTCACGATTGCAAAGCCCTGCAAAGAGTGGTGCGCTTATCCGAGCGCATCTCAGGCTCAGCTCTCCCGTCTCTGCAGGACATTTACACCAAACGCTGCAGAGGTAGAGCTACTAAAATCATCAGAGACATTAATCACCCTGCAAACTCTCACTTCACCCTGCTGCCATCTGGTAAGCGCTTCCGTAGCCTGATGGCAAAGACTGAAAGACTCAGGAGGAGCTTCTTCCCCCAGGCCATCAGACTCCTGAACTCAGTCACGTGACTTCACTTCACCCCCGCACACACATAAACATCCAGCTTAAACATTAACATCCACATACTGCCATTGCACTGCACTTTACTTTCCTATTGTTACTGCGTAACAACCTGTAATAAACCTTGCACATTATACTTCTTTATATATACATATATATATATTTATGTTAACCACTTATTTCTAAGTCTACAGTTTATCTCACTTATCATATCCACTTATTTTTTTATATTTTTTATATTTTTATTTTTATATTTTTATTTTTATCTTATTTCCTATTTTTATCTTTTACTTGATTTATTTATAATTCTACTTATGTTAATACTTTTTATTCTAATTTTATTCTATTTCTATTTTAATTTCTTGTAACTGTTATTTGCACTGTCCATGGAGCGGACCTGTTTACATTTCACTGCCAGTTGTATATTGTGTATATAACTGTGTATGTGACAAATAAAACTCTTGAATCTTGAATCTTGAATCTTGAATCTTGAATCAATGGCGTTATTCAACCTGATCCAGTAGTCCATCACCCCCTCGCAGTGGCCTGGTGTTGTAAAAGTCGGCCATTGGCATGGATGAGTAGGTCAACTCACTAAAGTGTTGTTTCAGTATGTCATAGACAAAGTCGGGAGTCGGGTCACTAGAGTTATGTCGTAGAGTAACCCGCACTACATCTCTACCCTTTCCCCTTAGCTTAGCTAATATCTCCTGTAGCTGCTGGTGTACTGGAACATTACTCTTACGAAAATATGCCCCTACCATTTCCACCCACTCCCGGACAGAACACTTATCACTGCTATCACCCCTATAAATAGGCGGCTCCTTAGCATCAGATTGCATTACTAGCTTAACACCGGACAAATTAAACTCCGTCGGTTGCTGTTCAAGCTGTGAACCCCCCTTTTTTACAGATGTGTCGTGTGCTGTTACATCGCTATTACGTTGCAGCTGGTCTGCAATAGACTGGCCAATTTGGCTGGCTAACTCTGTAATAAGGGCTCTTACATCATCACTAGGGGCTGATGTGGTAAGCTGCTCACTTGGGGAAAGACTGCGGGGAAACTGGACACGACTGGAACACGCCCTGGGCGTTCTCAACCCTCCCACATCAGGCGACTGAACCTCGTCCTTGAATAACCTCCCCCTCCCAAACCCCACAGTATCATACACATCTCGATCAAAAACCCTCGTACCCACTGGTGTATTTACTGAGTCCATCACTGCATGAAAAGTGGGATTTTCGACCCCATAAACGCCTGTATACTCCTGGAAATCTCCCTAATTTTCGGCAGCTTTCGACAATTTAGAGGCAGCGAACGTCGCGTTCGTCTGTACCACAAATTGTCGTAAACGAACCATGACGTAGGTGGAGAGCCCCCCCCCGCTGAGAGACCGCGCGGAGGTGCGACGCCTCTAATTTGCATATGAATAGCAGCGAAACCAGAGAGTCAACGGCCAGACTTGAATTTACTCACTCACTATTGGCTGAAGCCACTACATTTAAAAAAGAAAAATCCCTCGTGATTGGTTGGCAGATCACTGCAAACCAATCATTATTGGTCCCCCTGGCTCATTATAAATGTAAACCCCAATAATAATAATAAATATATAATTTATGTTGTAATAATTTGTTTCATATTAATGTTATTGTGCTATGAAGTATTCATACCATCAAGGAATATATGGGCAAATTATACGGACCGTGCCGTTTATTCAAACAAGGGGCTTCATTTATAAGCATTCAGCTGTTCATTCAAAGAAAGGGCTTAATTTATAAAACACAGCGGTTGACTCAAAGAAAGAGCTTTATTGTTAAACACACAACTATGTACAGTGCAGCAGTAATGTCTCGTAATGTAATGTAAAGTTCGTCGACAACTATGTACAGTGCAGCAGTAATGTCTCGTAATGTAATGTAAAGTTCGTCGAGCTCCAGGCTGCGAGAGGGCGGTGGCCGCACAATCCATCCAGACACCCCGTCAACAAAGCCGTCTTCCTCGTCAGACATGAGTTCAATGGTCGCGGACTTCCAAATGTCCACCTCATCCAGCACACTCTCGCTTCCAGCAACTGTAATACAATCCATAAAGACAATAAGCAACCTGAAAAATACTCACATTGACAAAGAACGGATCTAATATAATAAATCTTACCCTTTTTCTTCTTGATCGACTCCGAGCTAAACTTCGCAGTTTCAGGTTGTTTGTATCTGAAGCTCCGGCGTGTCGATTCATAATACGTCTTACAGGCAGCTGGAAAACAATTACATGAGACTGGTATTAATAAAAACAGTCACGGTAAAATTAAACAAGGAATGAGAAACACATTAGAAGTTACTTACACACAATTTCGTCATGATCAGCGGTTAAATCTGGACTCGCGGTAATCGCTCCAAGCAGATAAGAGCTCACGGCTTCGTTATGAGGCGAGGATAGTCTGTGTAAACAAAATGTGCAGTTTTAAGCTCGGATCTATTAACACATCCATTTCCTTATACAGCTGAATAAAAGCATATTCTTTATATCGTAACGTTACATTACCCATGCTGTGGTTCATAGCGACTGCAGTTTGCCTCAGAGTTATGAAGACGAAGACAGCCTCCTGAAAATGAGTCCAAAAAGTTCGTCGCGTCCATGCAGAGATTGAGTTGAAGACGGTGTCCTGTCATTGTTGATCACGAAAAAGGAAAGCAGCAAAAAACATAAAAAAATAGTTTAAAGCTCGTCTTCTACGCGTCATGGCCATGACCTCGACCTCGCACCCCATTGGACTAGGGCTCTGATATGGAACGCGCCCGGGGCCAAATCTCTTTATACGAAACGCGTGACTTATGATCGTTTCAACCTTCAACACGCCCTGTTTTCCGCTTCACGCACAGTTTTAACATGTTAAGAAGACACATTTGAACGTGTTTCTTAACGCGCACATTCTGTACATGTCGAAGTGTAATATTTTTTTTTTTAAAGCAGACTTACCTTTGTAGCCTAGGCTACATACATATTAATATAAGATATTAATTAATTGCTTAACTGACTACTGTGCTAGAGTAAAGTAGCCTAATGTTACAATGTATATTAAGTAAATGCTTAATATTATACAATTATTATAATTTATCTATATGGGTTATTGTTTGTTTTTTAAAGTTAGGCTATATATAATTTCTAAAAGTATAGGCTAATTTACACAGCACATATTTATAACTGAAAACACACACCACTTTATTCACTTTCACATAATAATGTTTTTGTAATTTGGTGTTTAGTTTGTTGTATAGTTTGTTTATACTGTTCTGTCTCTGTTTTGTTTCCAGGAACATCTGATGAGTGCTATAATAAAATGACTTCATTATATTTAAAATATGTTTTGATATTCATTTTATTTATATTATTAATATTTTATTTACCCATAAACGTGTCTTTAGGAAGCCATAAGTTATAGAGACAAGAATAACTTTTGCCATTTAAATGCCACATTCATTTACTGAGGACCCATACAGCCAATGATCATGTGTGAAAACACTTATACATAAATTGATCACTTAGAAATCAAAACTAAGGTTTGAGAAAGAAAGAATATGCATACAACAAAATATATTGTTTCATAGCAGCTTCAGTAACAAGTTCAAAACAAATTCTGCTGTAAACCGGCTCTAACAAGCCAATATAGTGTCAATATTCAGCTCAAGTGACTTCAGTGTTGATTCAGTTCAGTTGATTTCAGTTCAACTGTAAATTCCTCAGTTGTGCATATTTGTGTGTAGTTAGATATATGCAAAAACAACATTTTTGGAAATAGTTAAAATAGTTTTGCACAAAGTGTTGCTTTTGCAAGAGATGTCTGATGTTTTGTGTGTAGAGTTACAAGAAATGGAGCCATATTTTCAGAAATTGTGTGTAAGCAATTAGATAAAACTGTAAATGAATCCAGTTTATTTTAGTTCAGGACTCATAGTCCAGGTGTTAGTAATCTGTGCTTAATCTTTGTTCCAGGCAACAATTTTTTAACTCACGATTAACTAGATTAAGGCCTACTCTTGGCATAATTTAAACCCTGTCCAGGAAACCACCTCTTGAAAATCTGCATTGATAATTCATAAAATGTGGTGTGAGCTCAATTTAAATGACAATTACAGAAAAAACACAATCTGACTTAACTATAAACACACAAACTTGTACTTTTCACATTTATGATTAATAGCCATTTAAAAAATCATTCACAGTGCAGGGTGGAAAAATTAATGTTGGTATGTAAACTGTATGCTTTACTTGATTTATTTGTGTGCTTTGGTTCATTGTCTTGTTGCATCACATAACCTCTCTAAAGGTTGAAGACATGAACTGCTGTCCTGTATTTTTTTTTTTTTTTTTTACATAACATTGGTTATTGCTAATGACATACAGAGTAATTAATCTATACTGTGAGCCCGGACAAGTTGAATCTACTTAAAAAATTGGAGCAAACTGGTTGCCCTAAAAATTTAGTAATGTGTACTAAAACGAGTACATTTAACTTAAATTTAAGTTAACATTTTAACTTAAACTTTAAACTTGTTTTAGTCAAAAAAATTCAGAACCTAGATAAAACTCCCCCTGCTGCTACTCTGATTTGCATTTGTGTAGCTCACAGCATCTTCATTTACATGATAAAGCCTCCCCTAGAATTAAGGGGAGGGGGGGGAAACTGCCAAGCAAGGCCCACGTCAATTTACGACAATTTACGGCAGTTTTCGGTGTTGCCTGCAAATTGCCGTGCACAGTCGTAAACCTGAAGTTTCACGGCAATCTACAGTGTCACATACTGACGAAAATCCCACTTTTCATGCAGTGCATTGTGCAATACTTCGGTGAAACAATGCAGTCCCCACTGTGATCGAAGTGGCGTCGATACTCGAAGAATCCAAAAGGTCACAGCACCAATGTAACCCGCCTTGTCTTTCTGCGTTGTGTTCTGGGTTGTTCTCAAGAAGACACAGAGGCACGGGCTGCCACAATGCAGTTTATTATCTGCGGTCATAAACAATATGGCAATGAGTGTTGCGTGACATCAGGTTAGCATCTCAGTCAAATCCAGCATTGCTCTGACTTTACCCACATTAATCACATTTAACCTTTTTTTCATACAGAAAAACTACATACATTTGTAATCAAAACAAATACAAAGAAAATATCACAGATATTCCCAATAGAAAAACACATTATAAATTCTCTTTAGTCATTCATTAATTCCATTATATAAACTACACATATATTCATTGAGTCATCTCGAACAAATATGCACAAACACAAAAAACATACCTGCGGTCATAAACAATATGGCAATGAGTGTTGCGTGACATCAGGTTAGCATCAAAAAAAAAATAGCATCACGTCAATACAATGTTAATGGCCTGCCGAACAGCTAGCTCACCACGTGCTGCAGCAGCTACCGGACTGCATTTAACATATAAAAACACAATATCGCGGCTCGTAGTTCATTAAGACTACTGCAAGATTCACTCATCATCATAGACACTCTTACACAGTGATATGTCAACAAATAAGTGATAATAACAACTTATATATCCGTTTTATTATCGGAGAAACCTGACGTGAACTCACCTCAGTCAAATCCAGCCTTGCTCTGACTGAGGTTTGACTTGCGCGGCGCAAGTCCCGGTCTGATGACGTCACACGCACTCACTGCACTAACCCGACGCGCAGGCAAAATGAACCCAAAACTAAACTCCCAGTAATACAAAAATAAATATATTTGGGTGGAATTCATAAGTATACAAATAAACCTGCTACACTAGCCTAGTGCCTACCTTAGATGTATATATTACGTTGCTCATGCAAGTTGCAAAACAGGCTATAGACTATGTTAAAATAACCAACATTTTAAATTAAAACTTACGATAGACAAAAACATTGTCTTTTCCTTCGTTTTTAAATCTTTTTACATTAAATCCTGCAGGTCATAAAGAACTTTGTTTTTCCACCTCCAAGAAAAGACAGGTGCTCTCCATTGTTTAGCCTACCGAAAGGCCGTTTTCCTTGCTTTACTCGAGGCAAAAAGCCATGTGTTGACTTTGATACAGAGTAGTGTCACAGGTCGGAGCGGACCGCGTGAGTCCCGCTCCTCCCTTATTTTTCACCTCGGGGAGGTTCCCAGTGATACCCCAGACGACCAGACACACAAGGACACTGGAGTAAAGTTTAAAATTACAAGTCTTTATTAATTTACTTAAAATTGGGGGGAAGGGGAAGTGAGGGGGCTAAAATCCAAGAGGACTGGAGAGTGAGGACACCGCCTCAGAGCTCGCCGGCTCTCTCCGCAGGAGAACCTCAGATAAGTCGTTTCGTCCTTTTTCTCAATGTTTGGCTTCCATGTCCTGCTATGTGCTCACTTGTCTCTTTCTTTCTTTTTCCCAGGGCGGACCTTTCGGGGGATTTACGCCACGGCTTGCTCCTTCTCCTGAAGACAGGGGTAGAACGGGTAAGTACAGGGGAACGGGGCGACAGGGGTACCTCTCTCTCTCGGGCGTGCTCCGACGGCTTCCTTTCAGAATGGATCAAGGGGCCGGTGTTATAGAAGTCGGTACCTCTGGGGCATCCGCTGGATCTGGGTCAATACTGGAACTTTTGTTTGGCATACAGGTAAGTATAACTTCGCTCAAAGGATATCACTCACAGACTCTGTAGACACGGTTCATCAGTTTCTCTCTCCTTGTTCCAGGCTCTGTGATAGCGGTGGCTCAGGGGGCTTGACCACGGCGGTGGTGCTGGATCGGGCGCTTCTCTAGATGGCTTCACACAGGTAAGTGCAAGTAAGTATGACTTTGCTCAATGGATATCACTCACAGACTCCGTAGACACGATTCATCCGTTTCTCTCTCCTTGCTCCAGGCTCCGTGATAGCGGTGGCTCAAGGGGGCTTGACCACGACGGTGGTGCTGGATCGGGCGCTTCTCCAGGTGGTTTCACATAGGTAAGTGCAGGTAAGTATGACTTTGCTCCGGGAGTATGTAGCGTTCCCCTCTCCTCTCCTCGGGCCCTGCACACGCACACACAATTTCCTCCGACACAAGCACGTATCAATGGCTATTCAAGAGAGTGCTTACTTGGCTCCGGTCGTGCTACCCCCGTAGAGACAGAGAGTAGGGTGAGGTTCACAGCGTGAATGGTTAGGGCTAGTTACTCCGCCAGCTTCGGGATCGTACCTTCCCCAGAGAGTGGGTCAGCCTGGATAATGGTCTCTGGGACGACATGCACACACACAGCACAACACAGCAGATTCCAAGTGTACACTCTCAAAGTCAAGATGCTGACTCACCCACGGCACTCTACACACTAACCAGGTGTACTTAAGGTCCAGAGACCACTTTTCCCGCGTCGTTTATCTCGGGGGGGGGGGGGGGGGGGGGAGATCGCTGAAGCGCTGGTATAGCGAAGAACCAACGAAAGGGACGTTGCTGCTACACCACCCCGGCGGCTTTCACTGTCCGCCGTCTCTGGCTCTCCCACGCTCACTCTCCGCGGTGGGGCCACTCGTTTTCCTAGTTTCAACGTCACAAGGCTCACAGATGACAAACTTCCGATGAAGTTGTTACTGTATACGTTTCTCAGGGTACTAACACATTGATCAACCCGTGTGCTCGTCTTGTTCTCTCTTCCAGTGTCTGGCTCGCGTCCTGACCGTTGTGCTCTCTCTCCCGAAGGGATTTGCTCATTAGCACTTCCGGCGACTGTCCTGCATGTAACTTCTCAGAATCGGACACACACTTGACACTTGAATCACAATGCCAAACTCGGTCTGTATTATACTCAGCCTCGTCTCTTTTCTTCTCTTTATAGCTCTCCGGATCTTTGATCGCTCAGTCCACAATATCCACCTCGTGTTATCCTTTGTTTGCCCAGATGCCCAGATCCTCTCGCCGCAACGGCTGGAAGCGGCTACCACCACGCTCAGCTCACCACATAGTCGGACACTGGCTCCACTCGGAGATAGTAGAATCTGGCGAATGTGTTGGGTGTCGCCCAGCCTGCAGCTCTGCAGATGTCTGTCAGCGAGGCGCCATGCGCTAGAGCCCAAGAGGAGGCCACACTCCGAGTGGAGTGTGCCCTCACACCAAGGGGACATGGGCGACCTTGCTGCTGGTAAGCCAAAACAATGGTGTCCACTATCCAGTGAGACAGCCTTTGCTTTGAGAGAGCACTTCCCTTCCGCTCTCCACCATAACAGACAAAGAGCTGGTCTGAGGTCCTGAAACACTGCGTCATGTCTACGTAGGCGCGGAGAGCGCATACTGGACAGAGCAATGCCAAGGCTGGGTCTGCCTCCTCCAAAGGCAGCGCTTGCAGGTTCACTACCTGATCTCTGAAGGGAGTGGTAGGAACCTTGGGCACCCTCTTAAGAGAGGCCAATGCGGTCAGCAGAGCCGTCTTCATCGACAGGAACTTAATATCAACCGACCGCAAAGGCTCAAAGGGAGGCCTCTGCAGAGCACTTAGAACTACTGAGAGGTCCCAAGAGGGTACGAGAGGAGAGCGAGGAGGATTCAGTCTCCTCGCTCCCCTCAGGAACCTGATGATCAGGTCGTGCTGACTTACCTTCTTGTCCCCCAAGAGGTCGTGATGGGCAGATATTGCAGCCACATAAACTTTGAGGGTGGAGGGAGACAGCCTTTGCTCCAGCCCCTCTTGGAGAAACTCAAGCACGGACCCGATCGGGCATTTCCAGGGGTCTTCTTGGCGGGAAGAGCACCAGGTGACGAAGAGGTTCCACTTCAACGCATAGGCATGCCGAGTGGACTCTGCCCTAGCGGAAGTGATGGTGGCGACCACCGTAGGGGGTAGGCCACTCAAACCTGCCGCGTCCCGTCTAGGAGCCACACGTGGAGGTTCCAAAGGTCGGGACGCGGGTGCCATAGGGTGCCCCGTCTCTGAGTAAGGAGGTCCGGTCTCAGAGGAATAGGCCAGGGAGGGGCTGTCGCAAGGAGTATGAGTTCGGGGAACCAGGTCCGGCCGTGCCAGTACAGGCGACCAAAAGGACCTGCTCCTTGTCCTCCCTGATCTTGCATAGGAGTTGTGCGAGTAGGCTCACTGGGGGGAACGCATATTTGCGTAGGCCCCGCGGCCAGCTGTGCGCCAGTGCATCCGAGCCGAGCGTGCCCTCGGTCAGGGAATAAAACAGGCTGCAGTGGGAAGAGTCGTGGGAGGCAAACAGATCTACCTGTGCGTCGCCGAACTGTTCCCTAATCAGCTGGACCGTTTGGGGATGGAGTCTCCATTCTCCCGGGAGAGGCTGAAACCGCGAGAGCTTGTCGGCTGCGTGGTTCAGGACTCCCGGAATATGGACAGCACGAAGGGAGCTCAGGCGCTTCTGACTCCATAGGACGAGATGGCGGGCGAGTTGAGACAAACGGCGGGAGCGTAGACCGCCCTGGTGGTTGATGTACGCTACTGTGGCCGTGTTGTCTGTCCGGACAAGCACGTGTTGACCCTTCAGCAACGCTCGGAAGCGGTGCAGGGCGAACCGTACTGCCAGCAACTCGAGGCAATTGACATGCAGTAGGCGCTGGGGTCCTGTCCAGGAGCCCGCGGCTGCTTGTCCATTGCACATGGCACCCCAACCCGTGGCAGAGGCATCCGTCGATACGACAACATGCCTGGAAACTCGTTCTGTCCTGCCCGTAGAAAACTGAGGTTCGACCACGGGGTGAGCGTCTGTAGGCAGGGCCGGGTCACTTGAACCCGGAGCGTGCCAGACTGCCATGCCCATCTCGGGACTCGATCGCGAAGCCAGTGCTGAAGCGGTCTCATATGAAGCAATCCGAGCGGCGTTACCGCGGCTGCAGATGCCATATGCCCCAGGAGCCTCTGAAACAGTTTCAGTGGAACCGCACTCTTGCTCTCGATTTGACGGAGGCAAGTCAGCAGAGACTGCACGCGCTCGCTCGAAAGCTGCGCGCACATGGCGACCGAGTCGATGTCCATACCGAAAAAAGAGATCCTCTGCGCGGGGCAGAGTTTGCTCTTCTCCCAGTTGACCCGAAGGCCCAGACGGGCTAGGTGTTGGAACACCCGATCTCTGTGTCCGCAAACCTGCTCCCGAGAGTGGCCCAGTATGAGCCAGTCGTCGAGATAGTTCAGGATGCTAACACCGTGCTGCCGAAGGGGCGCAAGGGCTGCCTCTGCAATCTTCGTAAAGACGCGAGGGGACAGAGATAGCCCGAATGGGAGGACCGCGTACTGATATGCCCGCCCCTCGAAAGCAAACCGTAGGAATGGTCTGTGTCGAGGAAGGATGGAGACATGAAAGTAGGCGTCCTTCAGGTCGATCACTGCAAACCAATCGTGAGGACGAACGCATTCGAAAAGGCGTTTCGCAGTCAACATCTTGAACGGAAGCCGGTGAAGGGATCGGTTCAAGATGCGAAGGTCCAGGATTGGCCGTAACCCACCGTTTTTTTCTTGGGTACAATGAAGTAGGGGCTGTAGAACCCCGACTTCATTTCGGCTGGAGGGACAGGCTCGATCGCACCCTTCGCCAGCAGGGTGGCAATCTCCGCACGCATGACGGGGGTATGGGCCCAGGTCATGGTATAGCGGACTCCCCTGTAGCGGGGAGGAGCCTGCGCGAACTGAATCGCGTAGCCGCACCTGACGGTCCGCGCGACCCAGCGGGACAGCCCCGGAAGCTGAAGCCAGGCTTCCAGAAACTGCACCAACGGGGTCATACGGACGGTCGACGTACCCAGGGTGGGGCAGCGAGGCAGCGTTACCGGCCCGGACATGGGAGGCTGTGGGGCGTCCCGGTGTGGGGGCACGGTTAACGGCTGCGTCCTGACAGAGGAGACCAGGGAAGGACGCACGTTCCACTGGGGTCTGCTCTGAAAGGAGGCTGGCGACAGAGAGGGATGCGAGTGGCGGGACCCGGTGGTGGTGCGCACTGTCATCACCGATCTCTGGGTCCTCAGGGATGGGGGTGTCAGTTCTTTCTTTAACCACATTAGGGTGACCCGGGGGCCAGCAGCTGAACAAAAGATTCTCCCCCGGCCCTCCACCGGGGGAAGGAGCGGCCCTGCTGCCGTCTCCTGGAAAGAACTGCCCATCCCTGAGCTGTCCGCATCAGGAGCGCCGCTTAGCCTGGCGTTTCTTCGCGGGCTGCGGGGCTGGAGCGGACTGGGACGCCTTCCTGCGGTTACCTCTGCGCGGCCCGGGTGGAGGCTGCTGCTTGGGTGGCGCAGAGGTTGAGGGAACCGCAGGAGGGCGCCCCCGGCGGCGAGCAGGCTGAGGCACCTGCGCGGGCGGTGGTGTGGAGGCAGCAGCTGACCGCCGGGGCAGGATATGTTTTATAGCCTCAGTCTGCTTCTGAGCGGCCGAGAACTGTTGGGCGAAGCTCTCGACCGCCCCGCCGAATAGCCCATCCTGGGATATCGGTGCGTCGAGGAACCGGGTTCGCTCAGCGTCACGCATATCGGCCAGGGTGAGCCATAGGTGTCTCTCCTGGACCACAGTAGTGGACATCACCTGACCCAGGGAGCGTGCAGTCACCTTCGTCGCCCGGAGAGCGAAGTCGGTGGCGGCACGCAACTCATTGCTGAGTCCTGGATCAGCTCTACCCTCGTGCATGTCGCACAGCAACTGGGCTTGGTAAGCCTGCAGGGTTGCCATGGCATGCAGCGAAGCGGCGGCCTGCCCCGCAGCTCTATAAGTCTTCGCCACCAGAGACGACGAAAACCTACAGGCTTTGGAGGGGTGCTTTGGGTCGCCACGCCAGGTCGAAGCACTCTGAGGACACAGTTGCATCGCAACAGAGCGTTCGACTGGGGGAACCCCAGTGTACCCTTTAGCCGCGGCTCCATCAAGGGCAGAGAAGGCGGAAGAGCTCGCCAAACGGTCGCGGGAAGACAACGGGTTCTTCCAGGACCGCGCGATCTCTTCATGCACCTCGGGGAAGAAAGGTATTGGAGGGGCGGCCGGACGGGTGTTCGGACGCGCCGCCCCCAAAAACCAATCATCCGGCCGCGAGCGCTCAGGTCGGGGCGGAGGGTTCCACTCCAACCCAAGCGTCGAGGTGGCCCGAGAGAGCATGGCTGTCAACTCTGGGTCCGACTCGGGCAATGCTGGCACACCCGAAGGCGGCAGCACAGCCGAGTCATCATCCTCAGATGACTCCAGCCCAACTTGTGATGCGGCGATAGACATTTCTTCGTCTTCCGCCGCGCCAAACGCCACAGTCGGGACAGCAGGAGCTGGCCCCGATGTAGACGCCTGAACACGGGGCGGGTCAGGTGTATGAGAGGGGGGTGTGGGCCGAGGCATGAGCGTCGGAGCTTGATTCCACACCGTCACCCTCAGGTCACCCTGGCCACCAGCCAAAGTGCCACCTCTGGTGGAGACCGCAGATTGGGGTGTGGCAGAGGGGACTCTCGCTCCGGCATCCGCACGGAGGTCACGGAGTCTCGACCGTAACACCGAGATAATCATGTTCCCGCAGTGAGAACATGAATCATCCACGAGCGCTGCCTGAGCGTGCTGAAAGCCCAAACACGTCACGCAGCGCTCGTGCCCATCAGAAGGCGAGAGAAATCTACCGCACCCAGAAGTGCACGGGCGAGACATCCTGAAAAGGACGTGCCACGTGCAAGCTCTTTTAGGAGAGGAAGCCTCGCAGTCGATGCCGAAGCGCCCAGGGAAACGCACACCAGCTGTCAGACGGATCACTGCGCAGATCAGCAGGCAGGAAGTATGCGATCACTGGAACGCGCCGTCACACCAACACCGACTGGAAAGCTGCTCGTCTCGAAGAAGCTGACAGAGTCTCAGAAGGCTGTAGGAGTGAAGAGGTAGGTACCCTTGCCTCCGAAAGCAGAAACATAATGCGATATTGCCACGTACTTTCTTATATACTCACGCAGTGAGGCGGAGTCGCGTATGCAAATTCCACATGCCCCATGGCATTGGCACGCCATTGGGCGTTTTCTCTAAGCTCGAAGATGATAGGCTTCTAAGCGAAACCCCCCCATTCGTTAGTCACTAACGTTACGTCGTAGTGACTGAACGAAAGGGAACTGTCTTTTAGTCTGCAATCGCTAAACAATTCAGATTAATACACAAGTTAAAACAAATGCGCAATAAATCCGCGGGTCACGTGCGTTACGAACCGTGGGTCGTGATTCGTACGGATCACGGATCAACTGCGATCCGTTACACCCCTACAGAGTACCAGCCCAAAGTTCCTCGTTCCTGAGGAAAGTTCCTGCAGTGGAAACGCAGCTAAAGTGTTCCTAAGTGTGGCATGATGAGCTGGAAGCCCATTTGCCCGCGTAGGCGTAAATGCAGTGACGTCATTGAGTTGCGCCCGCATTTAGGTTGGAGTGAACCTGTGGTGGGTTCTCGTCTGTTTGTTCGCGTGCCTGGCATGGTGCTGCGATTTTGTGGTGAGTGGATTGATTGTAGACTGAGTCCGATCTCCAGCGTTGTCCCTTTTCTTGTGCCTCAGATTTTATTCTGATAAATCATAATAAACTTTTGTACTTTTGTAGTAAATACCTGTGTCTCCATTTTCTTTGTCTTTAGTAGGGAACCTGTGCAATGGTCATATTCTCTGGCCAGTGGTGGCGTAGGGTGACTTAGTCGAAGATTATCATATATAATATTTTGTCTCTTTAGTGTATGATTTATTTTGGTTTTTGAACCCCTTTCCTTTTGTCTGCTCCACGTGGATGCAATATAAGGAATGTTTTTATCTTCTTTAAAGTAGAGAAGCACCTCTCTGATTCTGCTGTTGTCATTGGTGTGGTGATGAGGATCTTGAGAAGACTAAAAGTTTCAGTGATGTGTCTTGAAGGTAATTTTCCATTAGAACCTGAAAGAGACCCAGTGCACCACTGCAACCCTGGAAGTCCTCATTTTTGTAGATCAGGGACAGTTCTGTTTTAAATCTGGCTTTATCCAATATGGGATAGGCATCCACCGTGGTTCCTAGTGCTGAATCTGGGAACTTTATGCTGTGTTGTGGGAACAAGTGTCCTTGCAACAGAGTGGCACTGATGCTTGGTGAAAGAAAACCTCTCCTTGGTATGGCTCATAATGATATCACAAATAGGGTTGGGAATCGTGAGAAATTTTCCGGTTCCGGTTCCGGTTCCGCCTAACGATTCCGGTTCCGATTCCGGTTCCATTAAAATTATTAAACAAATAGTGGTAAAAGAAAAAGGCACAATACGCAACTCAAACAATCCATTTTGTGTTTATTACTTGCTCTAAAATTTATTTACAGGTTGGCAATGTCAAAAAAGTCCTGTACTGTACATATATTACAGTATTAATTAAGCCATTCTTGCAACACATTTTTTTTTCAAATGAACACCTCTGAAATTGTCTTATTACATTTTATCTCTCTGTCTCTGAATAAAACCAAGTTATAAATTATATTTATTAGTTATATTTATTAATTAGTTATATATTAATTTAATAGTAATTCAGTTATTCAGTGAACTTGTAAATAATAAATTGCAATTCAGCATTACAAAGGTAATTGTGCCTAAACGCTTACCTAAACCATGGTGACTCAACGGTTGACAAATATATATATATATATATATATATATATATATAGGCCTTTCACTATAAATCTGGTATAAGCCCTCTGTGGCACTCTCTGCTGTAGCAAATGTTTTGTCAAATTGCTAGTGCAGCCTCCTTTGCATGTTATTAACTTTTCACGTGTTACATTTTGCTTCATTGTCATTCATTCTTTGGAAATGAATCCATACTTGTGACTTTCTCTTCGCTATGCTGGTGGTCAACGAGAAAATATCTGACGCAAAACCATAAATGTGTAGCGCGAGGGCTTTCAGTGCTGAACTGCGTTGCCCTCCTGGAAGCGGCAGGCAACGTAATTAATATTCATGATGAGGTGAGCCAGGGTTGCCAGGTTTTCACAACAAAACCCGCACAATTGCACAATCGTTTCAACCCGCGGACATGAAACACAGCCCGCGGCAACAGTGGAAAGCGGGAAAGCGGGAAAACCACGGACTTGGCAACACTGGCTGTCACTCGCTATGAAAGGATACGCTTCCAGCGCTTCTCACACATTGCACCAGAACCGTTTTCGGAACCGAAACTTAGGAATTTCGCGCGGTTCTGGTATTTTTCAAAAATCAGTTTCGGTTCTGCATAAGAACCGGTTCTCGGTTCCCAACCCTAATCACAAACCTATGAAATGATACACAATTGTGGAAGAGTAAACACAGAAAACATTACGTGTTCACATTTCTCAGTTCAACAATACAATAAAATTTGCATATTCATAGCAGTGTTGTGAACTTATTTTTCCTTGTTGGAAGAAGATACCAGGAGACATTGGGATATCTTTCAAGCAGACGTTACTCTTTATTGAGACACATGCTGTTCTTTGGCTGAGGTCGTCCAACAAGTCTAGCTTAACAGTACAGAACACTGTATTTATCTACATTTCAGGGGGAGGGATTATACAGCAGGGGTGGAGACATTCAAACAAAGGAATGCAAATGTTGTATAGGTAAAAAGACACCTCAGACATAACGGTGTCACCCGTCCTAATTCAATCAGCATAACAGTGTCATTCAAATGCATAGATGATAATTCAATCACTCGGGGGCTCCAAGAGCCATTAAAGACAAATGGTGCTCATTTTACTTACAATGAAGAGAACAGGAACTGGCCTGGAAGATTTGCATAGCAGACTAATTAATCTGATATCATCATTTTTACCTTAAATGCTAAATACAATGTACTTTAAACATATTCTTAAATTTGTAATCCTACAATGGTGATAATTTAACCCTTTCATATCATAGGCTTTCACAAATAACTATAACTTTAGTGTGAATAAGTAAAAAAATAAAAATAACAAATAAACTATACAAACACCTTGGGCCTTCTGTACTTACAAAATGTTGAGCTGCAAAAGATAACTTTGCACATATTTCAAAGTGACCTATTAGATCCTATGACATTAAAATTCATCTATATTTAAATTACATCATGTTGTCACGGTCGTATCGTGCTGCAGTGAAGAGGCGATACGGGACTTCAACAAAGACAGGTATTTATTCAAAAGAACGCTGGACAGAACACAAAGCTGCATCAACACGACATGTAAACATAACTGAGACCAGACAAGGAATGAATGAACACGAGGGAACTAAATACAAACACTGATGACTTCCTAACGAGGGGCACAGGTGATACAGATAAGGATAACTAAACACAGCTGAACAGAACTAGACTAACGAGGGTAACCAAGGAAACAGAGAAAGTGGCGGGAAACATAGACAAAAGGAACATGTGACTAAAGCAAACAACATGACAGAAACACAGATACGTGACATAACGCCCCCTCCCGGTAGGCGCGTCCTCGCGCCGTAGAAGTACAAATTGGGAGGGAGGGTGGGCACCCTGGAGTCCTGGGAGCACTGGGGTCTGACTGGCTGGAGGGCCTCCAGGGTGGAGCCGTGGGCGGCCATGGCGGGTCAGGGGCCGTGGGCGGCCATGGCGGGTCAGGAGTCTTAGGCGGCCATGGCGGGTCAGGAGTCTTATGCTGCGTTCACACCAAACGCGAATTGAGCGTCAAAATCGCGTCTACCGCGTCTAGTTTCACGCGCGTACATTTTGAATGCATTCGCGCGTCAGCAGAGAATTGGACGCGCGTAGAAATCGAGCGTTTGAAGCGAAATTGACGCGCGTTCAAGGCACTCCAGGAGAAATATGTCATAAAACACCACTCTGCCTCTTTTCATTTTCATTAAACATATATATTAAGCATTAATAGCCACACAAATGTGGTCCAGGCAACTCCTACATCATCTTCAGTACATGTATATTTAAATATCCTTAAAATATAAAGTTATTAAACTTCTCTTTGCCCTCAGTCAAAACGATTTGGCAGACAACAAATTATAGATTCATGAGAGCAAAGCTCGGCCGTTAGATCTACACAAAACGAACCACTACAGGACATCAGAGCCAGCGGCAGACGCCAGAAAGACTGGCCGAGGAAAGGCTGCCTTCGCCGGGGTTATGAGCAGTGATTGCCCGGTGATCGCCTGGATCTCACAACTCCAAAAACACAAGATTATTTTTTTAAAATAGGCGCTCTCTTTATAAATAAACAACAGATTTGAGCTTTAAACAACTGAATTCCCACCTGAAAACGTCTTAAAACTACATTTTGTGACACAATAGTACTGTTTTTAATTTATGCAGGGTTTCTCATACACGTCACTTTACCACGTGACAGCAGCGAGCAGGCTCCTGATTGGTTAACGCGGCGCGAATTGACGCCAAAGTTCAAATTTTTCAACTCGGGCGTCAGACGCGAATTCGCTTCAAACGCGTGAATGCACAAAAGCACCATTCGCGTGTAACGCGCGTATCGCGCAAGACGCTCAATTCGCGTCCAATTCGCGCCATTCGCGCGAACTGGACGCGCGAATGAAGCGGATTCGCGTCCTTCGCGCCGCGCGTAACGCGCCTTCCGCGCCGCGGGACCTCCAGACGCGCGTCAACGCGCCTTTCCATTGACTTAACATTGAAATCACTCGCGCCTGACGCTCAATTCGCGTTTGGTGTGAACGCAGCATGAGGCGGGTCTGGAGCCTTGGGCGGAGCAGGAGTCTTAGGGCGCCCAGGCCAAACCAGAGCCCCACCCACATGTTTCCCACCCACAGGTACATGGCCCCCCCCCCCAAAATGTTCTTTGGGGAATTCAGGGGTGGAGTGGAGATCTCGTGGGTTGGAGCGGGCTCGTCGAAGGTCGAAGGCTGGAGCGGGCTCGTCGAAGGTCGAAGGCTGGAGCGGGCTCGTCGAAGGCTGGAGCGGAGTCCAGGAAGTCAAGGAGGGCTGGAGCAGAGTCCAGGAGGGCTGGAGCGGAATCCAGGAGGGTTGGAGCGGAATCCAGGAGGGCTGGAGCGGAATCCAGGAAGTCAAGGAGGGCTGGAACGGAATCCAGGAAGTCAAGGAGGGCTGGAGCGGAGTCCAGGAGGGCTGGAGCGGAATCCAGGAGGGCTGGAGCGGAATCCAGGAGGGCTGGAGCGGAATCCAGGAAGTCAAGGAGGGCTGGAGCGGAGTCCAGGAGGGCTGGAGCGGAATCCAGGAGGGCTGGAGCGGAATCCAGGAGGGCTGGAGCGGAATCCAGGAAGTCAAGGAGGGCTGGAGCGTTAAGCGGTGCATCTGGCCAGTTCACCTGATAAGCTAGCTCACAGAATTCCTCCACATACCTCTCCAGTGGCCGACCCTTCTGCCTAATCCCCCAGAGGCGATCCTCCACCGAACCGCCTTCCTCGGGGAATACTGGAGAGAACGGAGACGCGAAAATACTCATCCTTAAGAGAAGTCCTTTTGCAGTATGGGTCTGGTCTTCTGTCACGGTCGTATCGTGCTGCAGTGAAGAGGCGATACGGGACTTCAACAAAGACAGGTATTTATTCAAAAGAACGCTGGACAGAACACAAAGCTGCATCAACACGACATGTAAACATAACTGAGACCAGACAAGGAATGAATGAACACGAGGGAACTAAATACAAACACTGATGACTTCCTAACGAGGGGCACAGGTGATACAGATAAGGATAACTAAACACAGCTGAACAGAACTAGACTAACGAGGGTAACCAAGGAAACAGAGAAAGTGGCGGGAAACATAGACAAAAGGAACATGTGACTAAAGCAAACAACATGACAGAAACACAGATATGTGACACATGTGGCATATTCAAGTGATTTTTGCATGCCGTGCACAGTTAAGCTGATGCCACCGAGTCATCAACACACACACACACACACACACACACACACACACACACACACACAAACACACACACACACACACAATATATACTTTCCTTGATTATTTCATTCATTTTTAATATCCCAATTACCCAAACAGATCCAGTGATTGACTTTCTTCAATACGTTCATTTCTAATTAGCATATTAAAGAGAAAGAGAGATCTCAGTAAAACTTTACTGTACATTATGAATATGATGCATAATACATAAAGGCTTTAAGTCTAACCATCATTTATAAGAAGAAGAAATTAACCATTTTTCTTTTCTTTAAAAAATTACAACAAGACAAAATATAAGCATCTACTTTTGTGTTCCTTTCTTCAAAACACGGTCACACTTTATAATAACGTTCAGTTGTAAGTAATTTATAAGTGGTTAGTTAATGATGAACTAATCATTTACAAAACATTCATAAATAATTATCAAGTGATATGGTAGCATTTTATGTATGTTTTGTAAATTCTGTTACAAGTCATTTACAAGTGATTAGTAAATGATTAACTAATAATTTATGAAACATGACTATGCATTCATAAATGATTAATAAGTGAAATGTTAATTATTTTACGTATGTTTTGTAGATTCAGTTATAAGTAATTTACAATTGATTAGTTAATGATGAACTAATAATTTACAAACATGACTATGCATTTCATAAATGTTTAATAAATGATGTTACATTTTTTGTTACATGTATGTCTTGTAGATTCAGTTATAAATTATTTACAAGTTATTAGATAATGATAAACAAATCATGACTATACTATCATAAATGATTATTAAGTAATATGCTAACGATTTACAAATCTGCCTTAAGTTCTCTTTAAAAAAAATAGCATATCATAAAATAATCAAATAGATCCTTAGTAAATGGTTATTAAGTTACTAGTTCATATATTATTAATCACTGAAATGTCAACGTACCATTATCTCTATAAGCAATTGTTAATCATGAACAAATGATGATCAAACCATTAGTAAATGATGAGTATATCATTTATTGATGCATCATTAAAGTTGTAAACTGGTCTGTTAAAACCCACAAAAATGCAATTATGCTAAAGCTATTTTTTTTAAAAGAATAAATTACTAGTTGTCAAATAAATAAACATTTTAAAACGACTTAAAGCCAGGGGATTGCAATGCATTAAGTTAAATCCTTTCACTCAACAGTGCAGACTTGAGTTCTGTGTGGGATCTAGTGATAATGTGAAATGAAGCTTATGCGCAAGTTCTGGCAGGAAGATGCAATGTTACGTCACTTATCACATTCAGACCTATCCAATCAAGTCATAATTCTCAGAGTATAAAAGATCGGTAATTAACACATGTCTGAGTTCACAGATGCTGACGCCAGCATTGCAGTTGACGATCCGGACGTTCCGTGGCGGTCGATCGCTGGTCCTTATGTGCAATACAGTGGCGTTCAAAGTCCATGTCAGCCTATCATTCTGTTCATTGGGCTGTCGCGGCAACAGACACGCGTTTAGATGCGGAACAATCACTTTCAATGGAGGACTATCTGGGCATGTTATCAAAGACACGGATGATCTTCATCACCATTCTGGCGTCATCACTTCATCACCATTCATCAGTGATATGTATATGATTATGCATTTCCGATATCGATCGGGTGTAGTATTTTTCTCTTTCTCAAATTGTTGCAAGCATGTGTGCACGAGACGCGCACCTGCTTGCGCGTTGCTCGTTATCGCTTGCTCGTGTTGTAAACTATCCACAGTGCCTCGTAAATGATTCGCATGACACCGGTTACCGTTAACGATTGTATTTTGTTTAGAAAAGCTGAAACCGAACAGCTGGCACAGCATATTAGCCTCTATCGTTCTCCCCACGAATGCAAGGAATCCAACACGGGTTTTAAAGCGACATGCACCCATTAATCGGGGCTTCATGATTAACAGAAGTTAAGCTGAAATCGCGAATGGGTTCAGTGTTATCAGATCGCTAAAGTTGAATTAACTATGCTAATTTGCTCAGCATATATTTTTAAGTACAGCACCGACATCAGTACTCGATCCGTTCTCATTCAATGGTGCTATTCATCTTGCAAGCGCTGTGAGTTCGTCACATACAAAATGCAATTGAAACTGACACCATAGTTTCAAGCTTAGAAGTGTTATGGGCCTGTCATCCAGCAGAGTACATATTTTGCTCAAACATACAGGGCACCCAGTGTTGAAATGGCTTCCCAGATAGCAAATATGCCGGCTCCTCGCACTGGTGTCGTCCGTGTTCTCAACCCAACACCGATGCATTTTCAATCATATTTCCCGGTCAACTATATGTCGATGATTTTTCAACACATTGGCAATCGCTCGGTAAACCAAATATCAATGCTTAATCAATCATAAAGATAACTATAGGTCAATGTTGTTCCAATGTTGTTGCCATCAACATTAATAACGTCAGGTTTCATCGATATGGCAATGGTGATTCAACATTTATTTTGCATTGAAATTTCGATATCAACCATAATGATGATTCAGATGGAAAATCAATATTTATTCAATGTTGGCTTGCTGTCTGGGTTCCTTGTGTGATTCAACATGGCTTCCTTTACCATGAGGAAGAACCGTAGCGTTCTGTGCTCTTATAAAGGTGCCGTTGCTTATTGCTTTATAAATATGCGCTTCATATTAATAAATTAGTTCATTAAAGCAAACATGTATAGTAATTGTGCTTTTGTCTTTGCGTTACTCCAGTTAATATGACTCTATTCGTGTTTTATTCCGCTACTGATATCTGGATGCCTCTGTCTATTTTTAGGAACTTTAGAATTTAGTGCTATATGTCTCATTCGGTCCTTCTGTACTACGACGCCATGGTTACAATTATGAATTAAACAAAGTGTATCTCGCTAGTACTCAAAGCACCATATGTCAAGTAAGGTTTGCTTAATAAACAAGGTTTGACTGGATATTCAATAGCAGTAATTTAATTCCGTACTCAATCCGACCCATTTCTCATAAAGATTGCATCCTGTACAGCAACTAAATCGCAGCACGGGAATACAATTATTCAAATCTTTTATGAATATAGTAAGTGAGCAGAGTGCGTTTCCTTTATAAATGCATGAAACCATCAAATGCTTCAGTTCAACTAAACTCGGACACTAGTGGAAACCGTTTCGGTCAATCTGACTAAACCAAATCATGAATCTATAGCATGTTCTACTCTTCGTTGGTCAAACGTATGCACTAGAAGGCAGAATTGGTCAGTGAACAAGCGCTGAGCCATTCAATCCTAATTGTGTATGTTCTGTGTTGTGTTGGCTCCTCCAATTGGCCATTGCATTCAAGCGCTCCACAGACATTTACATTTACGCATTTGGCAGACGCTTTGGTTCAGGGCGACTTGCATCGTGTTTAGGGTGCACATTTGGTATTTTGTCGGATCTTGCTTTCCCTGGGAGTCGAACCCATGGCTTGGCGTTGCTGGTGCTACGCTCTACTGTTTGAGCTTCAGGAAAGACGTGTTTGTGATTGGCTACGCTCGCATTGTAAACACCAACATTTGTCAGTCTATCGAGACTAACACAATATACGGGGAGTAAATATAGTGTGACTGTTTGACAAAGTCTGCACATGCGTACTGATTTCTGCAAATGACGAGCTCTCTCGCAGTGAGCTTTTTGTATTTCTCGTCACCAAAGCTGGCACACACGGTGCGGCTTATAATCATTGTGAATCGTTGCTTTTCAGACTGTGATCCTGATGTCACACTGTGGGAACTCCGCTGCATTAATGTCAGACTGCATGATAATCAAACGCACAAGAATTTGTCTGGAGGTTAAATCAACCCACTCACATTTGTTTAATTTACTTCAGGTTACAATTTTATCATGGCTGTTGGTGAGTATGTCAAACATGTTATCAAAGACACAAGATTTTAACCTATGGTCAAAAGAATTTAGGATTGCGATATTTGTCTCAGACTGCCAAACATGGACAGACAAAAAAAAAAAAAAAAAAAAAAAAAAAAATCCTCATACAGTATGAACTTGGCTCAGGTTATCAAATGATGACTCTCACATTGATTAATGTTTTTCATTGATTCGGTTGCTTTGCAGGGTTCTATAGCCAGCTATGGTTAATTAGCTAGTAAAGCGTCTTCTAAAACATTCTTATCCTTCTGCAAGGGCATTTGTTTGGTTTTCAATTGTCAGTTATGTATTTGTCATGCTGTTCTGGTTTATCTTCTTCTGCGGGTTCTCTCAACAGGTTCTGATGGTTAGATGGTGTTCTATCTAGCTGTGAGCTGGAGTCACGCCCAATGGTTTCGAATCCTCCAACTGCAGATGCTAAGAACTGCAGTTCCCCAACTCCTCTATGCCTAGGTCACTCTTTGGATTGGGGCTGCTACGAACGCAGCTCAATGCGTGGAGTCCGCATACTCTATCAAGGTGCCATGTAAATGGTCATCCTCCGCATTATAGTACAAGCAAGATCTGACTCAAACACTCAGCAACTTCAAGTAATATTTTTCATGCAAATACTGGCGGTGGCATGTTTTCTCCTTCATTACTACTCATCAATCCTGTTTTCGTCAGTCTCTATGCCTTTCATGAATTTCTCTGTGGCCTAACGTGGTCTCTATCCAGGTGGCCTATTGTAGCCTTCATCTCTGTGGCCTACTGCGGCTTCATCAGCGTGGCCTTCGTCTCGGTAAAAGAGGATATTTCTAAGCACATCCCTGCACCCCTAATCATTCTGCAATTTTTTTTTTATTCCCCAACGCTCTCCCATATCAAGGTGGTTAACTCACCTAGAGACAGACCTACAGACCATCTCCTCAGTATACCGGACATTCATTCAGGGTTATGTGCTGCTACAACAGCAACTGAACGCAGGATCGTTTGGTGGTCAAGATGGTCGTCAGCATTCTAATATTATAGAATGAGCAAATCTTCAGGTAATCTAAGATTGCCTACGTGTCTTGACAAGCATCAGGTAAGTTACAGTTTATCATTTAACTCCTAATACTTTTTCATGGGGTCTATCGAGACCAACTCATGCACCCACGCTGTCTTCTCTTCACTATGGGATATCGCAGCCTTCTCTGCGCACCGGCTTATCATTCTCAGTCGCCGCGTCTTTCTTGTACCCTCTCCTATCAAGGCTGTATACACGACCTAACGTGGCAGTCCATACAGCCTACGCAACTTTTCGTACCCCGGCCTCTCGTGGCAGTATATACGACCTAACGTGGCAGTCATACAGCCTACGCGGCTTTTCGTACTCCGGCCTATTGAGGCAGTATACACGGCTAACATGGCAATCATACAGCCTACGCAGCTCTCTGTACCATGGCCTATTGAGGCAGTGAATTTATGGCCAACGTGGCAGAACATACAGCCTACGTGGCTTTTCGTACCCCGGCCTATTGAGGCAGTGAATATATGGCCAACGTGGCAGAACATGCAGCCTACGCATCTTTTCGTACCCCGGCCTATTGAGGCAGTTAATATATGGTCAACGTGGCAGTTCATACAGCCTACGTGGCTTTTGCAGTAGCATAACAATTCCCTCTGTTTATTGGTCAACACCTACGTCAATATCCATATCTATCGCATGTTCAATGTCCATATCCTAAGTAATTCTCATGCAAATACTGGTGGTGGTGTCACAGCGTCACATTCTCAGATTATTACTCATGCCGTTTGTCAGTCTCTATAGCTCTTATTCTTCGTCAATTGCCTAACGTGGCCTTTGTCTCCAGGTGGCCTAACGTGGCCTTCGTTTACATGCGGCCTAACGTGGCCTTCGTTTACATGCGGCCTAACGTGGCCTTCGTCTCCAGGTGGCCTAACGTGGCCTTCGTTTGCATGCGGCCTAACGTGGCCTTCGTTTGCATGCGGCCTAACGTGGCCTTCGTCTACATGCGGCCTAACGTGGCCTTTGTCTCCAGGTGGTCTAACGTGGCCTTCGTTTACATGCGGCCTAACGTGGCCTTCGTCTACATGCGGCCTAACGTGGCCTTCGTCTCCAAAAAAAAAAAAAAAAAAAAAAAAAAAAAAAAAAAAAAAAGCGGCCGTTCAAGGCTTTCGTCTCTACCTGGCTGATCAAGACCCGTCTGTGGCCGTTCAAGGCTTTCGTCTCTACCTGGCTGATCAAGACCCGTCTGTGGCCGTTCAAGGCTTTCGTCTCTACCTGGCTGATCAAGGCCCGCCTGCGGCCGTTCAAGGCTTTTGTCTCTACCTGGCTGATCAAGGCCTGTCTGCGGCCGTTCAAGGCTTTTGTCTCTACCTGGCTGACCAAGGCCCATCTGTGGCCGTTCAAGGAATCGCAGCATTTACGACGGGCGAGTATACAATTCTTTTACAATTTTTGGGGGTGAGTAGGTCCCGTCCTGGAGGAACTAATTTCCTCCACCAATTTTTGGGGGTCGGCTGCTCCCCTGCCTTCATCTTCAGGCAGGAAATGCAGAGTCCGTTACCCTCGTGACGAGCGCTACGGACGGGGCCTACGCCAAAGAACCTCTAATTTAATACTTGCTGGTCTGCTAATAAACTTGTGGTGTTATCATACTTTATCTGGTCTCCCGAGTCTTCATGGTAGAAATGAAGCTTATGCGCAAGTTCTGGCAGGAAGATGCAATGTTAAGTCACTTATCACATTCAGACCTATCCAATCAAGTCATAATTCTCAGAGTATAAAAGATCGGTAATTAACACATGTCTGAGTTCACAGATGCTGACGCCAGCATTGCCTCCATCCTCCCCACCACCACCAGGTCGGTCCCTGTCTATACCTCCCGGGGGTCGGCTGCTCCCCTGCCTTCATCTTGAGGCAGGAAATGCAGAGTCCGTTACCCTCGTGACGAGCGCTACGGACGGGGCCTACGCCAAAGAACCTCTAATTTAAAACTTGCTGGTCTGCTAATAAACTTGTGGTGTTATCATACTTTATCTGGTCTCCCGAGTCTTCATGGTAGAACTGGTTTTACCCTCCACTGAAGCTCACATCAGGTGCACGTTAAAGACTCCATGTGTGTCAGAGAAGAAAGCTGTCAGCATTTACATTAAAGTACACACTACAAAGTGTTCAACACCTGTTATAGATGATGTTGTAAATTAGGCATGTGCATTTCTGGCAAAAATACTATTCGATATTCGCTGATAAGTATTCGAATATTATTCGAAAATCGGTCAATCAAGAATTCCCCGCGCATGCACGCACGCACAGACACAACTTTGGATACACGCACACACAATGACACAGGGAGAGGTTTTTATGATTTGTATGAAATCAATCTGTTTAATACAACAACTGTACCATCAACATCAATTTATTTCAACGTAGGCTGAGGCAGATAGGCCAACATGCCCGAAAACAGATCGCTATATATATATATATATATATATATATATATATATATATATATATATATATATATATATATATATATATATATATATATATTATATATATATATTGTGACGAGTCCACCCAGAGGAATCAGCGTCGCCCTGGCAACAACACACCTGCACATCATCACCATGGGCTGATCGGTCACAGCTGCACCGCATCAGCTCAGAGACACAAAAGCAGCTACGGCTGAGCAGACAGACAGACTCTGGTCTCGAGCTGAATGCACTGCTGGACTAACCTCTCTTTGTTGTTCTCCCCCAGAAAGCAGCGAGTGACCGACAGCCCACTTCACTAGGAGCACGTTTGGACACCCACTTTCACGAGGATTGAGCACCACCGAGCACAAGGATCACCAGCCATCACGCACCGGCTCACTGACTGTTTTCCCCTTTTGCACGAGCACTGTAATAAAACCCACCCTCCGGGGCCTTTTCACTCAACCTGCCTTGTCGTGTGATTCCTCACCCCGTGACAGTGGTGGAGAATGCGGGCAGAAGCGTGAGGAATCACCGACAAGTTCACCGCACCCAAATCCTAATCTTCTCTGTTTGTTTTTTTTCTGCACGCCAGGACCCGGAAGTAGCGCGCTCGCTCCCCGAAGATGGAGGAAGTGTTGCAGCGCCTCACGGAGGTGAGCATCCGCCAGCAACAAATCGCGGAACATCTCGCCACCCGCCAGGGCAGGACGGAAGATGAACTGACCGCCATCCGTCTTGCCGCTGCCCAGCGCGTTCCGCTACCTGATCCGCGTGCCCAAGCCACCCGCCTGCTGCCGAAGATGACAGCAGATGATGACGTGGAGGCTTTCCTGCAGGTATTTGAAACGACTGCGCAAAGTGAGGAGTGGCCAGAGGGCGATTGGGCACGCGCGCTGGCACCACTACTCACTGGAGAAGCCCAGCGGGCTTATTTCTCACTTCCCCGTGCGATCGCTGAGGATTATGGCGAAGTCAAGCGTGAAATCCTAGCGAGGTTGGGACTCTCATCCATCTGTGCCGCCCAGCAGTTTCACGAATGGGAATTCAAGCCCCGGGTGCCAGCCCGTGCCCAAGCCGCCGAACTCAAACGCATCGCTCAACATTGGCTGATGGAAGGAGGTCCCACGGCAGCTCAGGTAGCGGAACGGGTGGTGGTCGATCGCCTCCTCCGTGCTCTTCCCCGTCCCATCCGGCAGGCGGTCGGTATGAGAAATCCATCCAACACCGCGGAACTCGTGGAGGCGATCGAGCTGGCGGATGCCATTCACCACCGTGAGGCAGGGGAGCGAGCGTTGCCGTTCCCCCGGAGGGTGGTCCAGGAGCGACGGCCGCTCGAAGGCGCCCCGCGACCAGTAGGCAGGCCGACGGTTCCCCCGCCGCGAACGAGCCCATGCCCAGCGCCGAATCCATGCCGCCTCCGCGTGCGTGGCTGGCAGGCTGCATCGTCCACCAGCGGATGCCATCGGGAGCCCCGGAAGCAGACGTGGTGATCGACGGGAGACACTTCAGAGCCCTGCTGGACTCCGGCAGTACGGTCACCCTCATCCAGCCAGGGTTGTGCGTGCCCCGAGGAGGCGAGAAGAGCTTCCTCCCCATCACCTGTGTGCATGGAGACACTCGCCAAGTGCCGACCCGTCGAGTCACCATCTCATCGCCCCAAGGCACCTGGCCGGTGGAAGTCGGCGTGGTCGAGGATCTTCCGGTGGCCGTACTGCTGGGTAGAGACTGGCCGGGCTTCAACGCCCTGCTCACCGCCGCCACTCAGCCTGCCAGCCGGGAGGGGAACCGTCAAAGACGGAGACGGCCGAAGAACATCGCCCAGGAACTGTTCCTGCTGGCCAGCCGGGTGGGCATACCAACGGAGATACTGACTGACCAGGGTACCCCGTTCATGTCCCGGCTAATGGCAGATCTCTGCAGGCTGCTGCGGGTGAAGCAGTTGAGGACCACAGTCTACCACCCACAAACGGACGGGCTTGTAGAAAGGTTCAACCAGACCCTCAAGCAGATGCTGAGACGTGTGGCGGCGGAGGATAAGCGGGATTGGGACCTCATGATTCCTTATGTGCTCTTCGGGATCCGCGAAGTACCCCAGGCCTCAACTGGCTTCACCCCCTTCGAGCTTCTCTTCGGCCGCCAACCACGAGGGCTCCTGGACATCGCCCGAGAAGCTTGGGAGCAGCAGCCTGCCCCTCATCGCACCCTCATCGAGCACGTCCGCCAGATGAGGGAACGGATCGACCGGGTGATGCCATTAGTCCGGGAACACCTCAGCAAGGCTCAACAAGCGCAGCAACGCCGTTATGACCGGGCAGCCCAACCACGGGAGTTCCAGCCGGGAGACCGCGTCATGGTCCTGGTCCCCAGCTCTGCCTGCAAGTTCCTGGCCACCTGGAAGGGTCCGTATACCGTGATTGAGAAGATTGGGCCAGTCACGTACCGCCTGAGACAGCCGGGACGACGCCAGACAGAGCAACTCTATCACATCAACCTCCTGAAGAAGTGGGTGGGGACCCGGGACCAGGTGGCGGCCCTAAGCATCACCGATCCCATGGTTGTAGACGTCAACCCCCATCTTTCGGCTGCCCAGAAGGCGGAGCTGCAGCACCTGGTCAGTCAGTTCCAGGATGTGTTCTCGACCCAGCCCGGGCAGACCAACATGGTCCAACATGACGTCAGAACACCACCAGGAGTCATCGTCAGGCAACGGCCCTACCGTGTCCCGGAGGCTCGTCGGCAGGCTATTGAGGAAGAGATTCAACAAATGCTGAAGTTGGGGGTAATCGAACCATCCCGGAGCCCGTGGTCCAGCCCCATTGTGATGGTCCCAAAGCCGGATGGCACCCTCCGCTTTTGCAACGACTTCCGACGCCTGAACGAAGTCTCCGAATTCGACGGGTACCCCATGCCTCGGGTCGACGAGCTGCTGGATCGACTGGGAAGGGCCCGGTACATCAGCACCTTGGACCTCACCAAAGGCTATTGGCAGGTACCACTCTCTGAATCCGCTAAACCCAAGACTGCTTTCTCGACCCCCAGTGGCCACTGGCAGTACCGGACCCTTCCCTTCGGCCTCCACGGGGCCCCAGCGACCTTCCAACGGATGATGGACATCATCCTAAGGCCCCACCAGGCCTACGCGGCGGCCTACATCGATGATGTCGTCATCCGTTCCGAGGCATGGGGAGACCACCTGGAACGTCTGCGGAGGGTGCTTTCGGAGCTCCGGCGGGCTGGACTCACTGCCAACCCCCGCAAGTGTCACCTCGCCCTCTCCGAGGCCAAGTACCTGGGTTTCCGAGTCGGAAGGGGCCTCATCCAGCCCCAGGAGAAGAAAGTCGAGGCCATCCACTCCGCCCCAAGACCGCAGACGAAGACCCAGGTACGGGCCTTTTTGGGGTTGGCAGGGTATTACCGATGTTTTATCCCCAACTTCTCCTCTCTAGCCGCCCCCCTGACAGACCTGACCAGGAAGGGGCAGCCGGAGAAAGTCTGCTGGACCCCAGCCCTCGAGGAGGCTTTCACCCGGGTCAAGACAGCCCTGACGTCGTCGCCGGTACTCCGCGCTCCAGACTTTGGTTGCCCCTTCCTGCTGCAGACGGATGCTTCCGACACAGGACTGGGAGCCGTCCTGTCGCAAATCCAGGAAAGCGAGGAGCATCCGGTCATCTACATCAGCAGGAAGCTGTCCCCGGCTGAGACGAGGTACGCCGCCGTCGAGAGGGAGGCCCTGGCCATCAAGTGAGCAGTCCTGGAGCTAAGGTACTACCTGTTAGGCCGCAAGTTCACCCTGGTCACCGACCATGCGCCCCTTCAATGGATGGCCCACGCCAAGGACACCAACGTCAGGGTGACTCGGTGGTTCCTAGCGCTCCAGGACTTCCACTTTGAGGTACGTCATCGGGCCGGGGCCGCCAACGCGAACGCCGACGGCCTCTCAAGGATATGGACAGCTTATGCAGGTCTGTCAGGGGTCATTCCCCACCCTCCCTTTGTTTCACCCCTACTGTCTCCATATGTTCGCAGGACCAGAACAACGCTTAGGGGGGGGGGATGTGACGAGTCCACCCAGAGGAATCAGCGTCGCCCTGGCAACAACACACCTGCACATCATCACCATGGGCTGATCGGTCACAGCTGCACCGCATTAGCTCAGAGACACAAAAGCAGCTACGGCTGAGCAGACAGACAGACTCTGGTCTCGAGCTGAATGCACTGCTGGACTAACCTCTCTTTGTTGTTCTCCCCCAGAAAGCAGCGAGTGACCGACAGCCCACTTCACTAGGAGCACGTTTGGACACCCACTTTCACGAGGATTGAGCACCACCGAGCACAAGGATCACCAGCCATCACGCACCGGCTCACTGACTGTTTTCACCTTTTGCACGAGCACTGTAATAAAACCCACCCTCCGGGGCCTTTTCACTCAACCTGCCTTGTTGTGTGATTCCTCACCCCGTGACAATATATATATATATATATATATATATATATATATATATATATATATATATATATATATATATATATATATATATATATATATATATTTTTTTTTTTTTTTTTTTTTTTAGTGAACGCATCCTGCATGACTGAACTAGACACGTCTTTAGTCTATGCGGAACACAGTTGCCTAACGTGAACGTTTAACACCTCGTTTTATTAACGAAAGTAAGTGGTCATAGTCTAGTCTAGCACTATCTATGCCATATTTTTGTTCAAAAAAATGAGCATATCCACATGTTCGGGATGAAGACGGGTGTGCAATCTGTTGACAATTAGTCCAGCTGCGGAGAACACGCGCTCTGATGGCACTGATGTAGCAGGCACACCCAAGTATGTGTTTGCCAATTTTGCCAGGCGGGGATATTTGCAGTCGTTGGCTTTCCACCAGGTCATGGGATCTGTGTGGAGAGGTGGGCATATATCCTGGCAGTAATTATCTAGCTCTGTTGTGTGTGTTGTGTGTGTTTCTCCGCTGTAATCTTCGCCAAACAGTACCGCAATTGCAGATGCAGACAGGCAATCACTCTTTGTTTTTTTATCTGACGGTTCGGGTTCATTTGATGCAGCTGCGTCTTCTAGGTCTCTCTCGCTATCGGGGCTGGAGAGGAGGGCACTCACCGCGGCCTTCACAGCGCGTCTGACCTCTTCTGTGGCAAACCTGAGGTGTTTGTGTCTCGGGTCCAAGAAGGACGCGATGTATGCAACCTTGCTAGCGTTGCGGATATCTGCAGGTGCAAGTCGCCGTTCCAGTGAGGCAGACATGGTCTGTTTGAACTTCGTGACTTTGGGGATTCTCCAGGTGTTTCTTTGAGGTGTTTGGACAGTAAAGTTGACGTCACCGGGTAAATCATTGAGATGGATACTCCAAATTCTCCGCAAAGGGCAGTGGTGGCACATTTGAGAGAGTGCAACACAGGTAAGAGCTCTTCCATTACTGTCCAGCTTTCGTCAGTCTGTTCAAGGGTACGTGCATCGGATAGTTTAGTGACTGTCCTGTCAGATAAAACAGCAGACACGGCCCACCTCTGCTCCAACAAGCGCTCGAACATATTATGAATAGAGTTCCACCTTGTCTTACAGAACTGCACTAACTTGTGCTCGGGCAAGTTTTGTTGTTGCTGCTTTTGTTTCAACGCCTCGGTTGCAACTGTGCTATTGTCACAGGTCGGGGCGGGCCAAGCCAGACTGCACCCACCCCTGAAAAACCCGGGAACCACCTCGAGGAACGTGTCAAGGACCAGACAGACAAGGGAATAAAATAATACAGTTTCTTTTATTATATTAAAAGGTTGGTAAATTAGATAAGTCCTAATTAAAATCTTCTTCTTGCCGCCAGGACAGTTCAAGAGTCTCTAGACCTCCTGGGACAGGAGGGGAGGAACGATCGTGACGGACCGGAGGCTCGTCGAAGGGGAATCAGGGGGGAATCCCCGCGCCGTCCAGGTAGGTCACTGGGTAAGTACTCCTCTACAGGACTCAAGAGGGGAGGTCGTGGTCATACGAACCCCATTCAGACTGGAACCAGGTAAGTATGCAGATGTGGAGGCGAAGCGAGTCACTGGTGTTACTCCGGAGGGAGGTACTCAGATGTGGGGGCAAGCGAGCCACTGGAACAATACAGCAAGGTTTAACTGTCCAACAGTATATGGAACATTCAACTGAATTACCTCTCTCTTCTTCTGAACAGGGTAAAGGCTTCCAATAAGGGCGTGTGGGGACCACCAGGCGGGAAGGACATTTTGGGGCGAAACGCTCCACTTCAGCTAAGCTCTGGAACAGTACAACAAGGTCTCAACGGTTCAACAGTATGTGAAGCTTTCCAACTGATATACCTTCTCCTCTTCTGAACAGGGTAAAGGCTTCCAATAGGGGTGTGTGGAGACCACCAGGCAGGAAGGGCGCTTTGAGCGGGACGCTCACTTCGGCTGAGCACTGGAACAGACACAGCACAGTTTCAACGGTTCAACAGTACATGAAGCTTTTCAACTGATATACCTTCTATTCTTTTGAACAGGGTAAAGGCTTCCAATAGGGGCGTGTGGAGACCACCAGGCGGGAAGGGCACTTTGAGCGGGACACTCACTTCGGCTGAGCACTGGAACAGACACCGCACAGTTTCAACGGTTCAACAGTACATGAAGCTTTGCAACTGATATACCTTCTCTTCTTCTGAACAGGGTAAAGGCTTCCAATAGGGGCGTGTGGAGACCACCAGGCGGGAAGGACACTTTGGGCGGAACGCGCCACTTCAGCTGAGCACTGGAACAGTACAGCAAGGTCTCAACGGTTCAACAGTATGTGAAGCTTTTCAACTGATATACCTTCTCTCCTTTTGAACAGGGTAAAGGCTTCCAATAGGGGCATGTGGAGACCACCAGGCGGGAAGGACACTTTGGGCGGAACACTCCACTTCAGCTGAGCACTGGAACAGTACAGCAAGGTCTCAACGGTTCAACAGTATGTGAAGCTTTTCAACTGATATACCTTCTCTCCTTTTGAACAGGGTAAAGGCTTCCAATAAGGGCGTGTGGAGACCACCAGGCGGGAAGGGCGATTTGAGCGGGACGCTCACTTCGGCTGAGCACTGGAACAGACACAGCACAGTTTCAACAGTACATGGTATATGAAGCACTCAGCATTAACGGGGCCGGGTCTTCTCAAAGCAGGAAGTTGGGCGGTTGCTTTATCAAAACCCTTCGTTAGAGACAGCGGGTGGAAGACTGTAGGAGGAGAGTGCACGGCCGACTTCTATTACTTCTCCACACACCAATTTCACTTCACAGCACAAACCGTGTGAATCGTCACTTCAGGCACTGCAATTCCACTCGCACACCGTGCATTCGGGCCAGCACTCACCCACCGGTCTTTTCTCCCACCAGATCGGATCTCGTCCTCGATCAGGGCTTGACTTCGCTCCGGGAAAGCAGAAGAACGGTGCAGCGATCATCACATTCGGCAAGGAGAGGACAGAAGTTGGAGACAGATCATTAATTCACTCGGTGTAATAGTTCACTCGTGCCACACATTTTCCAAACTCTCCACCCCACTTCAGTGTTAGTGCATATAAACAAGGGATCCAATACTCATCACTTGCGTCTTTCTCACTACTGACGATATTCCTCAAGTCTTCGCTGACAAATCCTTCACTCCTTCCTTTCTCTTCCACAGCTTCAATCTCCCCACTCCACAGCCCAGCCTCAATAAAAAGAACAACCCGCTGACAAACACAGCATCATACGGGAGGATATCCACCCACAGTCTGTTTTCTCTCTGTTTTTTAAAGCCCCATCTGAATATGTGTCCCTCTCACAGCGTTCTCTGTAATTGCCCCACACCTGCTGTCACTCAGGCATTCAGCCCCGCTGCCATGGCAACAGATTCACAGTGCATAGAACGGATGTTCACTGGAAAATCCTGAATAACTGCATTCACCAGGATCTTAGTCCCGTTCGGTTTTTGTCACCCCGTGACACTATGGTGGAAATGTGACACCAGACGATTGCAAGATGAAATTACGTGGTTTATTTGCTGTAGTTTGAAGCCGTCATTTATGGCCAGTTGTAATGTGTGCGCGAAACAAGGCTGAGAGTCCCAGTCAAGGCCAGTGTTGGCTAGAACCAAAATGCCATGAACTCGCGAAAACCCTTCCCTTCAACGAAACTGATGGGTAACATGTCTTTCGCGATCATCTTTGAAAGCAAGACAGTCATTTTCTCTGCCCGCTTAGCATCTAACGTTCGTGGTCTAACCAAAAAGCTAGCCACTGACTGCTGACCTGTAGATGGACCCCCAGTGCAAGCATGCTTTGATCGTAGGTGGTTGTGCATGGTTGTGGTCGATCTGTGGTATGCCAGCTTTACTTGACATAGTTTGCACTGAACTTCGTTTGCATTTATTTTATTAAACGAGTTCCATACAGAACTTTTACTCGGCTGAGTCTGCATCGTTCACGCCACGCCGCAGTTAACGGTTGCAAGACAGGCAGTATGCTCTTTTTCTGTTCTCAGGGTTGCCAGATGCCAGCAGGGTTTTCCAGCCCAAAACTTCGCCAAAAACCGCCCAAAACCCGCCCAATTTTTTTTTGGGCTTGTTTCTCGTTTAAATACATTGAAATCATTAACAAGCTTTAAAATGACCCATTTATCGACTAGCCTATCTGATTTCAGAAACAACATTCAATGAAATGAACGCAATGGTCTGTGTACTTTTGCGCCCATTTTTCGTTTTTAAACATGGAAACAAAAAACAAAAATGGAATGGTTGTTGTATTTTTAAATACTATGTTGAATAACAAAATTTAAATCAAAACGTAGGCTATAGCCTACACAAATTCCATGCACACAAAATAAAATAACTTATTTTTGGATTTTTTTAAATTACGTTTTGCATTTTTATAAACTAAAAACGAACAGATTCATATAAAAAATGTCAATTTACAAATGTTCTTTTGTAAAATTATTTCCATGTAAAGATGGATCAGTCAAATGAAACACAATAAACTTACAAATAATGATTACAAATTAAAAAACCATCAGTTGTTGTCAAACGATGACAACAATACATTTGGAAAACAAAATACAGCCATTTCTGCTTTTTTTCTTTTAAACAAAAAAACAAAGCTGCACCCTTTTTTAAATTTCATCTTTCATTCCGAAATAGAATAATGAATGAACAAAAAAGTACACGGACCTTCTATGCTGTCCGTAGTCATTCTATTGAGAGAAGCATCGAACATCAGGGAAAACAGCTAGTGTGTGAGTTCTGTTTACATTTTCCTCATTTGATCTGTAGTTCAGCTGTTCTTTAGAACGCTGTCTGTTTGCTGTAGTTGGCTGTTTGTTGTAGTCTGGTTTGTTATTGTTTGACCTCGTGCGAACTAACGCGTTTCACTGGGCGTGGCCATAAGCCAGCGTGCTATATAGAGCGTTCATTGTTTACTTTGAGTCAGAGAGAAGCATCGAACATCAGGGAAAACAGCTAGTGTGTGAGTTCTGTTTACATTTTCCTCATTTGATCTGTAGTTCAGCTGTTCTTTAGAACGCTGTCTGTTTGCTGTAGTTGGCTGTTTGTTGTAGTCTGGTTTGTTATTGTTTGACCTCGTGCGAACTAACGCGTTTCACTGGGCGTGGCCATAAGCCAGCGTGCTATATTGAGAATGAGGAGATACGTCATGGTCGTGGGCGGAGTCTGGCCCGTACACCATTCCGGGATCCGACGCTATCGGTTGCCAGGGGTAACATTGTAAGAGCGAAACAGAGATCAGAGCAGGAAAGACGGCTCGAGGAATTATCATCGCGGCGTTTAAGCGGAGAAATTACGAGAAAACTTGAAATGGAGAAGAAGAGGTCTCGTACAGGGAGAAACTTACTACCAGCGCCAAGCTGAGGTATTTAGAGAAGCTGATATCAAAAACGTTGACCCATACGAGCTGCCACGGCAGAACTCTTTACCACCTTGCACTGAAATGTTTCTATAAATATATTTCCTGTGCATTCTGAATAATAAATATATCTCCCCACTATCCTGCAGCAGTCCAGTGCTCGTCATCCTTAGCAGTGTTTTTCTCTTACTGATCATATTTTGTACCTGTTGAGTTTATATTTTTAAATTAATTTGACTAAAAATTTAAATGATCGTTTGTGTGCGCTGGTGCTTTTATTCCAGCCTTCTTGAGTAGAATGAATGCTCGGTACGTGCTTTAAATGGATGTAATGTTAACCATGTTAAATATTGAATTAATCTTAAACAGTGATGCACAGTAGAGGAAAATGACAGTCAACTAGGCCTACCTTGAATATTAATTAAGCGTTTTGGGCATAAACATGTTTATAGCATACAGTAAAATGACCGACAATGAAAAATGACAGAATAGTGATCAACATGTTTAATACAAATAAATAAAGGTTCGTATTGATCAAGTGTCTCACACTTCAGCATCGCGCTCACTAGTTAAGACCATGACTGACACCCTGTGGTGAAATAATGGCGTACGTTTACCAGCCGCTGCTTTCTCAGATCGGCTTGGGTGGATTAAAACTTAATGTTCAGTTGAGTTTGGAAAACTATGTACATAGTAATCATCAGAATATCTCTTCTCCAATCTCTGTCCGAATTCATTACCTGGCGGGCAGACCCCCAAAATGGCGGAAGGGGGGCGGGGCGCTGTGTCGTGACGACATCTCCTCATTCTCAATAGAGCGTTCATTGTTTACTTTGAGTCAGAGAGAAGCATCGAACATCAGGGAAAACAGCTAGTGTGTGAGTTCTGTTTACATTTTCCTCATTTGATCTGTAGTTCAGCTGTTCTTTAGAACGCTGTCTGTTTGCTGTAGTTGGCTGTTTGTTGTAGTCTGGTTTGTTATTGTTTGACCTCGTGCGAACTAACGCGTTTCACTGGGCGTGGCCATAAGCCAGCGTGCTATATAGAGCGTTCATTGTTTACTTTGAGTCAGAGAGAAGCATCGAACATCAGGGAAAACAGCTAGTGTGTGAGTTCTGTTTACATTTTCCTCATTTGATCTGTAGTTCAGCTGTTCTTTAGAACGCTGTCTGTTTGCTGTAGTTGGCTGTTTGTTGTAGTCTGGTTTGTTATTGTTTGACCTCGTGCGAACTAACGCGTTTCACTGGGCGTGGCCATAAGCCAGCGTGCTATATAGAGCGTTCATTGTTTACTTTGAGTCAGAGAGAAGCATCGAACATCAGGGAAAACAGCTAGTGTGTGAGTTCTGTTTACATTTTCCTCATTTGATCTGTAGTTCAGCTGTTCTTTAGAACGCTGTCTGTTTGCTGTAGTTGGCTGTTTGTTGTAGTCTGGTTTGTTATTGTTTGACCTCGTGCGAACTAACGCGTTTCACTGGGCGTGGCCATAAGCCAGCGTGCTATATAGAGCGTTCATTGTTTACTTTGAGTCAGAGAGAAGCATCGAACATCAGGGAAAACAGCTAGTGTGTGAGTTCTGTTTACATTTTCCTCATTTGATCTGTAGTTCAGCTGTTCTTTAGAACGCTGTCTGTTTGCTGTAGTTGGCTGTTTGTTGTAGTCTGGTTTGTTATTGTTTGACCTCGTGCGAACTAACGCGTTTCACTGGGCGTGGCCATAAGCCAGCGTGCTATATAGAGCGTTCATTGTTTACTTTGAGTCAGAGAGAAGCATCGAACATCAGGGAAAACAGCTAGTGTGTGAGTTCTGTTTACATTTTCCTCATTTGATCTGTAGTTCAGCTGTTCTTTAGAACGCTGTCTGTTTGCTGTAGTTGGCTGTTTGTTGTAGTCTGGTTTGTTATTGTTTGACCTCGTGCGAACTAACGCGTTTCACTGGGAGTAGCCAGCTGTATTCAATAACGACATTTAATGCGAGTATAAATTGAGTAGTACTCCGCGGCAGCGGAAGCGGCAGCCCTCGTGTGAAGCCCTCCTCGTGTGAAGACCGAAGAGTGTAAAGACCATTCGACTCTACTCTGCGCGACTCCACTCGAGCAAGGACACCGACAAGGCACTTGAGTATAGCTATATATATATACTTTGTCCACTTTTGTGTTTTTGCTTGTTTTCATCTGCTAATTTCTCTGACCCGTATTCACAATGTGCTTCCAAATCTCTACTATTATCACACACACCCGTAAATCACGCTCTGTACATTTTAGAAGCCGTAATCCTAATAATCTGCGTAGTGTACCCATTTCCTCTGCTACATTAATGTCCATTCCAATTGGTCTCTGGAATTGCCAGTCTGCTGTAAACAAAGCAGACTTTATATCATCTATTTCCACTCATTCACATCTCAGTCTCATGGCTCTAACTGAAACCTGGATCAAACCAGAAGACACTGCCACTCCTGCGGCCCTCTCAAATAATTTCTCTTTTTCACACACCTCTCGCCAGATTGGGAGGGGCGGAGGTACTGGTCTGCTCATCTCAAAGGATTGGATATTTGAGCCCATCCCTTCTCTATCTGGCAACTGCTCATTTGAATCACACTCAATCACTGTCACTCACCCTGCTAAAATCCATGTTGTAGTTATTTATCGCCCTCCAGGTCAACTGGGTAACTTCCTGGAGGAATTGGATATGTTACTCTCTCACTTCCCTGAGGATGGCACTCCTCTGGTACTGCTTGGTGACTTCAACATTCACCTTGATAAACCCCAGGCTGCAGACTTCACCACTCTTCTGACCTCATTTGATCTTAAGCGAGTATCTACTACAGCTACTCATAAATCAGGTAACCATCTTGATCTTATCTACACACGCTACTGCTCCACAGACGTCACTTTAGTTACTCCTTTACACACCTCAGATCACTTTCTCATCACTCTTAACCTCCTACTAACTCCTAACACAACACACACTCCTCCGCTGATTACCTTTCGGCGTAATCTACGCTCACTCTCTCCCTCCCGTCTATCCACTATGGTTTCCTCCTCACTCCCTCCACCTGCTCAGTTCTCAGCACTGGACACTAACAGTGCTACTGACACTCTTTGCTCCACTCTTACATCTTGCTTAGACAACTTCTGTCCCGTTTCATCCAGGCCAGCCCGCACCACTCCCTCTGCCCCCTGGCTGTCTGATGTTCTCCGCGAACATCGCTCTGGGCTCCGGGCGGCAGAGAGGAAGTGGCGCAAAACTAAAAACACTACTGACCTGACCCTGTATCAGTCTCTTCTCGCTTCTTTCTCTAGTAACGTCTCCACTGCTAAAACTACATACTATCACAACAAAATACACAACTGCTCTGACTCTCGTGCACTCTTCAGAACGTTCTCTTCGCTCCTCTGTCCTCCTCCCCCCCCTCCTTCATCAACTCTTACAGCTGATGACTTTGCATCATTTTTCACACAAAAAACCTCCTCCATCAGCAGCCAATTCTCCGCACCACAAACCGACACGCACATCTCAACAACCATAACACATACACTCCCCTCCTTTTCTCTGCTCTCTGAAGCTGAAGTCTCCAAACTCATCCTTTCCAACCACCCCACTACCTGTCCACTTGACCCTATCCCCACTCACCTCCTTCAGGCCATTTCTTCTTCTGTTACTCCTGCACTCACTCACATTGTCAACACCTCTCTTCACACCGGGACTTTCCCCACAGCATTTAAGCAGGCTCGGGTAACCCCACTGCTTAAGAAACCCTCTCTGAACCCAGCACTTTTAGAAAACTACAGACCGGTATCCCTTCTGCCTTTCATTGCAAAGACACTCGAGCGAGTTGTTTTTAACCAGCTCTCTACGTTTCTTGAACAGAACAACCTCCTGGATATCAACCAATCAGGCTTCAAAAGCGGCCACTCAACTGAGACTGCCCTGCTCTCGGTTACGGAGGCACTGAGGCAGGCAAGAGCGGCTTCCAGATCCACAGTACTTATCTTACTGGATTTGTCTGCTGCTTTTGACACAGTTAACCACCAGATCCTCCTGTCAACTCTCATGAAGATGGGCATCTCAGGAACTGCTCTCCAGTGGTTCAAGTCTTACCTCTCAGGTATGTCCTTCAGGGTGTCATGGAGAGGTGAAGTGTCTAAGTCACATCATCTAGCCACTGGAGTTCCACAGGGCTCAGTACTTGGACCACTTCTCTTCTCCATCTACATGTCATCACTGGGATCGGTCATTCAGAAACATGGCTTTTCCTATCACTGCTATGCAGACGACACTCAACTCTACTTCTCATTTCAACCAGATGATCCCACGGTTGGTGTTCGTATTGCTGCCTGCCTAACAGACATTTCTGCCTGGATGAAGGAGCATCACCTGCAACTCAACCTTGCAAAGACTGAACTGCTTGTGGTCTCAGCCAACCCAGCACTTCATCACAATCTCTCCATTCAGCTAGGATCATCAACCATAACTCCGTCCAGGACAGCCAGGAATCTTGGAGTTGTGATCGATGATCAGCTAAAATTCACTGACCACATTACTGCAACAACCCGGTCCTGCAGATTTGCATTATACAACATTAGGAAGATTAGAGCCTTCCTATCAGAGCAGACCACACAACTACTGGTCCAAGCTCTTGTTCTCTCCAGACTGGACTACTGTAATGCTCTTCTAGCAGGCCTTCCGGCATGCACTATCAAACCCTTGCAACTGATCCAGAATGCAGCGGCGAGGGTGATCTTTAACGAGCCGAAGAGAGCACACGTCACGCCTCTCTTCATCAGACTCCACTGGCTACCAATAGCCGCTCGCATCAAATTCAAGGCACTGGTACTCGCCTTCAAAGCAACCACTGGCTCTGCACCAATTTACCTTAACTCGCTTGTTCAGACATACACACCCTCCAGGAGTTTGCGTTCTACCAGTGAACGACGCCTTGTGGTGCCATACCAGAGAGGCATGAAATCACTGTCACGGACCTTTTCCTGGACTGCCCCCACCTGGTGGAATGACCTGCCTATCTCAATTCGAGCAGCCGAGTCTGTAGCCATTTTCAAAAAACATCTAAAGACGCATCTCTTCCAGCAGCACCTGACCAATCAAGAATAGCACTTAACATTCTATTCCTTTTTCTGTCTGTCTAATTTATTTAAAAAAAAAAAAAAAAAAAAAAAAAAATCCTTTGTGTTCTGTGTTAGATTAACTGAGACTTGTTACAGCACTTGCATACTGTAGCCTCTGACTGTTGTAGTTGCTTCTATTGCTCTCATTTGTAAGTCGCTTTGGATAAAGCGTCTGCTAAATGACTAAATGTAAATGTAAATGTATTGGTTCCAGAAGAAAAGGCACTGCTATGGGCACTTTTAGAATCTGTGTAGGCCTATTGACGCAAAAATGCTAGAAATTAAATTGATCATATTTACACATTTAAAAAAAAAAAAAAAGTTATAAATCACTTATATTATTTTTAATAAAATAATAATAAGGTATTAGGAAAATTACCTTGTATCTGCGAATTCTTTTAATCAGTGTTAAAATAAAAAAATTGAAGAAACCGCGTTTCCATATTTTATTTCTGGTTTAAAAAAGGAAAACGGAATGGACGCAATAGCGTCCTCAGTCTGACCATTATACTATTAAACTATAAGCTTATGTTACGGAAAATAATGCGATCAACTTAGGCATTCAATGAGTCAGTTTATTGTTTATTGTCAATAAAAGTCGCTTGGAACGAAAGCAGCCTAAAATGAAAACACTGAGTGGATATATGGACATACAAAATAACCCACTTTAACATTTCAATTATTTCAAATAGCCACATGAAACATGCATATTCATGAATAACATTACATGAAAATCGCGTTGAACATATTATTTATAGAACGTGTCAGTGTGCTCTTTGCAGAAGCAGAACGCCATCTCTACACAAAAAAATATTTTCATACGCTAAATATAATAGCAAACTTGAGTTTAACACCTGTGATTTTGAACAATTAGGCCTAATATCATAAAGCTATAGCCTTTATTCCACGAACCGATATGAGCTGAAGGTAGTGGGAGGGAGTGTCTGTTGTGAGTTTATGTCAGGGCACGTCAGCCAGCCCAGAGCTGTAGTGTGTGTGTGCGTGCGTGCGTGTGTGTGAGTGAGTGAGTGAGACTGCTGCCTGCTGAACAGAGGGTCGCAGGAAGAAGGATCTGAAGTGCCGGTATCTCGGCTACAAAAAACCCGCCGAACTGATCCAAAACCAGCCCAATTTTTATCCACCCGCCCAAACCCATTTTTGCCCGCAAAATAGATTGCGAAACCGCCCAATTGGGCGGGAAACCGCCCGATATGTACAGGAGCACATCTGCCTTTCTAGTGCGTGTTTCTTTTATTTTTTTCTTGAGTTTCTTTAGTAATGGAGATAACGATAGTCACATTCATTATTCGATATTCGACGTGATTCCGACTATTCGACTATTTGACTATTCGACGATCGTTGCCCATCCCTATTGTAAATGCATGAATAAATCATTTACAAAGCTTTGTTGATGATCTGTATGTGTATGCAAGGCATTTACAACACTTTCTGCGTCCCCTAATCTAAAGTGTAGACTATTCATCATTTGTAAATGTCTTGCGCATCATTCGTAGATCTTTCTTACCCGTTAGAAATGATCTGTATGTGTATTAAAGGCATTTTCAACCTGCATCCCCTGATTGCTACAACAAATGTAAGTTACATGTGAAAATTCAATTCTGCTATTCCTCACCTGTTGGGTGAATGTGTAAATAGGTAAATCATCTGATTACTGTAAGCATTTAATTCCTATTCGTCACATATTGACGCTTGGTCAGTTCCCAGCATAATTTGACATTTATTTTCTTATTTTATTTACGGTATTCGGACACGTTTTGAACACGTAACCCATCCCCTTCCCTAAACCTACCCGTTTGTGTATTATAAAACACAGGATAACAGGCAGATACGACTGCAGGCACAATTTATTCAAAAAGTACAAATATTCCAAGTGTCCTGAGGCCAAACGATTGGTTTGTATGAAGTAAATCCCCAAAAGTGATCAGCAGCGTCGAGTCCATCCGCCGAAGATCGTGAACACATTATAAAATTTGCCGCCGGAAGAAACGTAACGTCAGCTTTGACAACATTGGCTGTCGTATGTCTCGTGACCAATTACGTCATTACATCAGCTTTGATTGTAAAATGACATTGGCTCTTGTGTGTTTTTTGACCGATTTCGTCATGCTAGAATCAGGTGTATCATTTGAATGAGAAATATGAACTGACCAAGCGTCAATATGTGACGAATAGGAGTGAGAACGTGTTGGTTTGAACAGACCAGTTTACAACTTTAACGATGCATCAATAAATTATATACTCATCATTTACTAATGTTTGATCATCATTTGTGTTCATGATTAACAATTGTTTATTGAGATAATGGTACGTTTACATTTCAGTGATTAATAATATATGAACTAGTAACTTAATAACCATTTACCAAGGATCTGTTTGATTATTTTATGATATGCTATTTTTTTAAAGATAACTTACGACACATTTGTAAATCGTTAGCATACTACTTAATAGTAATTTATGATCGTATAGTCATGATTTGTAAATGATTTGTTTATCATTATCTAATAACTTGTAAATAGTTTATAACTGAATCTACAAAACATACAAAAAATTTAACAGCATTTATTAAACATTTATGAAATGCATAGTCATGTTTTGTAAATTATTAGTTCATCATTAACTAATCAATTGTAAATTACTTATACCTGAGTCTACAAAACATACGTAAAATAATTAACATTTCACTTATTAATCATTTATTAGTTAATCATTTACTAATCACTTGTAAATGACTTGTAACGGAATTTACAAAATATACATAAAATGTTAGCATATCACTTGATAATCATTTATGAATGTTTTGTAAATGATTAGTTCATCATTAACTAACCACTTATAAATGACTTACAACTGAACGTTATTATAAAGTGTTACCCAAAACACTCATTCAGAAACACGATGTCATAAATACATAAACACACGCGTTTATAATACATCCTTTCAGCAGTTTCTGTGTTATTGTGTAAATCTCTGGAGTAATGACCTCCAGTCGTTAGGGTTAGGGTTAAAGGTCAAGGGTCCTCACCGGTCATGGTGAATCCTCCCACGAACAGGCCGATGTCTCTCCCTCCGACCATGATGGACTCACTGCGGTCTGTTCCGGCTGCTATCCCAGAGTTCTTGTTCTTCCAGGCCGCCCAGATCCCCACAGCTAAGATCAGCAGGTAGAAGAGGACGATGGCCAGCAGTCCCTCCACATGAAGGGCCATCACACACTCACTCCTGCACAGAGCAGCGCTCCGCTGGGTTTATGATGGCACACACACTTCCCAAAACATCCCAGATCCGGCTGATCCTCCACACACCATCATCAGTTTCACCATCATGATTAGAATATTGGATGTTTTTATAAATTCCTACATTAAAGTAGCAAATACAAATCGCTAAAATTATTGAATATATTTTTGAAACAAAGGACTTCTTAATGATTTTCAACAGTTTTTCAATAACGGAAGAATATGTATGTGAAAGTATGATATTTGGGGCAAAAGACACAATATTTAACATGATAATAAATATTCAGATGACATGACACGGTTAGGTTCAGATGGGAAATATCATATATTAAGTTGAGTGTCCACATTATAATCACCATATTTATAATCAAACCATCAGATTTAAAAATAAGATATTAATCACATCATAACATTAAATAAAATAATTTTTTTTTGTTACTACTGTAAATCTCTATTATATTATTATGGGATCTCCTTAAATGCTTTCAGAATCTGTACTTTTTCAAGTTTTTAAAAAAAATATTTTTAAATGACAGTATATTTATTGAACAAAAAATAATTATTTTATTAATCAAAATAAACAGAACAAGTTGTTTTGATCAAGTATGAACTTACACATTATTAAAAACATAATTTTAGCTGAAGTATTTTCCACTCGTCACCTCATACATTTATGATTTTTAAACAGAATAAAGCACTTTTATGATTTATTTTCACACACCGTCTGTTGCTCCATCAATGTTCAACACACACATATATATGTTTTCTGCAATCATACACTACAGGAGTTATGAAAGCACATGTTCTTAAGCTGTGCCTCCAGCTCTGTTATAATGAAGAATAAAGAGTTAAACAAGAAGTCTTTAACTGTCTATATCAAATGAACCGTTCAGCGTTTTTACACATATTACATAGAAAAAAGAAATATACTAAATAATATACAGCCTATAAGTATTTATTTATTTTTAGAATGATTAAATTATATATTTATGTGTGTGTCTATATAATGCACGCTGGTGTTTTCTGAGCTGTCAAACACACTTTAGTGTATTAAATACAATTATATAATCTTTCCAACCAAATGCAACTTCCTTTGTTTTATTAGAAAATAATTTTATTTTAATTTCAAAGTATCTGTATAATGCAGTGTAATTCTACTCTCTCCATTAATAAAGAATAAATGATCATGATAAATCTGATTCTGTACCTGTGAAGATGCAGGAGCTGCGCTCATCACCACTGGAGGCTGAGAGAGAGAGGAACTACTGGAGAACTGCTTTATACAGCTGTGTGTGTGTGTGTGTGTGTGTGTGTGTGTGTGTGTGTGTGTGTGTGTGTGTGTGTGTGTGTGTGTGTGTGTGTGTGTGTGTGTGTGTGTGTGTGTGAGCGTGGAGAACAGCTGATCTTGTCTCCACCTAAAGGCCAGAGTGTAGAAGGCAGTTTCTCTCAGGCTACTTTTACATATTATACAAGAGAGAAGAGGAGGAGAAGAGAGAGAGAGGAGAGAGAGAGAGAGAGAGAGAGAGAGAGAGAGAGAGAGAGAGAGAGAGAGAGAGAGAGAGAGAGAGAGAGAGAGAGAATAAACTATACATGGATAACTAAGGGAATTAACAAGAGAAAATGATTCTGAAATGATATACATCTGTTTTGACTTTTTTGTTTCTTTCATATTTTAGTTTTAATATTTCAGTTTGAAATGATTTGATGTTGGGTTTATTGTTTATTGCTCTCCTCATTTGTAAGTCACTCTGGATAAAAGCGTCTGCTAAATGATTAAATGTAAATGTAATGTAATGTTTGTCTATACATGGTGTTTTTCAAAATTTTCACCATATTTTGCTCCAAACTCTTATTTTTATACAATACAAATATATTTGCTAGATAGCCAAATCTTTGATTTAGTGTCTAAGTATTAGATATCCAATATCAATCCAATAAAAGCTGGGTAAATCCACATCCATAGAAGAAATGTTTCATGGATTCTTCCTCTAGATGTGGTCTCCATGTCTCCAAATCTCAACTTTGGGATCTTAACATTGACCTTATATCATGGTTATCGTGTCAGCATGCCGCCGAAGGTTTAAAGAACTGTGATGACCTCTGCTCTTGGTGTTGGGTATTGCTGCTTGGTACCTTTTCCCACAAATTAGCAGTCAATCGGATACACCTGTGACCAGTGCTTCAGGCGCTCCTTTAAGAAGAAATCTCCAGTTGAGCCAAGGAGCGACTTTGGCTTTGGGTTTGGACTTTGCTTTTGTTCTGTCTTTTTGCTTCAACATTGTATTACACTTTCAACCATGCACTTTGCCTTACACACTGATGTGACTGATGGACACAGAAACACTGTTATTTCCTTTGATTGTTTTCATTCTATTATTTAATGTTACCTATTTGAGCTAAATATTTGGCTTGCGTTTGTTGAACCCACCATGAACAAATACATTGACATGGCCATATCCATTACCATGCTAATAATCTTCCCGAGAGTCATGATAGAACAGTTTTTTTTGTTTTGTTGTGAAAATCTCAAAATCGACCAAAAACCGAAAGTGACCGTAACTGTCAGACAGGTGTAAATATCGATTTGTTTTTTTTTTCGAAAAGATATAACATATTGGCGACGAGGATGCCGTGGAGCTTAAAGGCCCACTGAAGTGCCTTGAAACGCTCAGCATCATTCCATGTGTTGACGTAATTTCCCCTGAATGGCTCCAGCTGTTAGCAGCTCCTCCCCTTTTTTGAAACAGCCAATAGTGTTTCATTAATACCACAGTTTGACTAGAGCCTTTCTGTTTTTTTTAAAGCCAGTTTCCTCAGAATCTTTAACTGTTTATCATCATAATATCCTCCATATCGCTTTGAAATACAGCATTCTGTGCAGAATTGAAATGGGTCCGATATGTTTGGTTGTATGCGTCGACTCGCGCATATGATCCGTGCTGCGCTCTAGTGTCTCTAGTCAACGGCTCTGCTCTAGACTGTGTGTGTGCTGCAGCGGTGCGCATGAAACTAACGTGACCCCAGACTTCATTCGCCTCAACTGAAAGCATATTTACACTGTCTGAATCGTTTCCTATCGCATGTATAGTCCACTATGTGCCATTCATAGTTAAACTAACATAGTCATACTAAAAGCTAAAAAACGTCCATTTTGATTTCAAGCGGCCTTTAAGTCAGCCTACGCCATTTCTACAAAATGTGGGAGAGCCGCTGGTGCCATTTAAGGCATGGATTAGTGTTTTCGAGAATTATGTCTTGGCCATAGACGAAGAGCTATCGGATTCACTGCCTGAGGGCAGAAGGCCAGAGACTATTTTACACGCTCACTGTTGTAGATGATCAGTACGACACGGCATTGCAAGATATTTGCACATTCTTCGAGCCAAAAGTGAATGTGGTAGCTGAACGGTGCAGATTTGGCCAGCGAGGACAACGGCATGGTGAAACTACGGATCAATATGTTGCGGCGCTAAAGGAGCTTGCGACTACATGCGAATTCAGAGCCATGGAGGAGAAAATTATCACGGACCAACTTGTTGAAAAAACTCATTTAAACCGCATACGGGAACGTTTACTACTAGAGGTGGATCTTACTTTGAGGAAAGCTGTCACAATTGCAAGCCAACTAGAAACGTCAGTGGCAAATGTGATGAGCAAATCGGCGGATGTACAAGTTATTCAACAGTCACGTCTTCAGCACAACAGATCAGAAGCAGCAGCGGGCCGCTGGGGCAGAACATGTTTGATTGCCTCAGTCTGCTTCTGTGCGGCCGAGAACTGTTTGGTAAAGTCCTCAACTTCTCTGCCGAATAGCCCAACCTGGGAAATGGGAGTCGAGGAAACATGTCTGCTCAGACTCTCACATATCAGCCAGATTGTGCCATAGATGGCGTTCCTGGACCGCAGCAGTGGACATCACCTCACTAAGAGAGCGTGCAGTAACCTTCGTCGCTCGTAGAGTGAGGTCAGTAGCTGCCCACAACTCTTGCATTAGAGCAGGGTCAGCATTGCCCCCATGCATGTCTCTGAGCACCTTCGCCTGGTAGACTTGAAGGATGGCCATAGCATGCAAAGCGGACGCGGCCTGGCCCACAGCTCTGTAATTCAATTCAATTCAAATTTATTTGTATAGCGCTTTTCACAATACATAGCGTTTCAAATCGGCTTCAGAGAAAATGCGTCTACATTATAATTTAAAGTGATTTGTCCATGTTATGCATTTCAGAAATGCACATATAAAAAGCACACAGATTACCTAACAATCTATTATTAATCAATATAATAATTAAGGCACAGAAATTAGTGAAATAAGAATACATGTTGTTAATGAAAAGGGTACATAGAGATGTGCGTGTTGATGCAGAGCTGCGTCATCTGAAGTCCTCGCAGGAATTGAGTCGTCTCTTCACAGGTGATGGTCATCAGAAGTCCTGCAGGAATTGAGTCGTCTCTTCACAGGTGATGGTCATCAGAAGTCCTGCAGGAGTTGAGTCTTCTCTTCACAGGTGATGGTCATCTGAAGTCCACCAGGAGTTGAGTCGTCTCTTCACAGGTGATGGTCATCTGAAGTCCACGCAGGAGTTGAGTCGTCTCTTCACAGGTGATGGTCATCTGAAGTCCTTGCAGGAGTTGAGTCGTCTCTTAACAGGTGATGGTCATCTGAAGTCCTCGCAGGAGTTGAGTCGTCTCTTCACAGGTGATGGTCATCTGAAGTCCTTGCAGGAGTTGAGTCGTCTCTTCACAGGTGATGGTCATCTGAAGTCGTCCAGGAGTTGAGTCGTCTCTTCACAGGTGTTGGTCATCTGAAGTCCTTGCAGGAGTTGAGTCGTCTCTTCACAGGTGATGGTCATCTGAAGTCGTCCAGGAGTTGAGTCGTCTCTTCACAGGTGATGGTCATCTGAAGTCGTCCAGGAGTTGAGTCGTCTCTTCACAGGTGTTGGTCATCTGAAGTCCTTGCAGGAGTTGAGTCGTCTCTTCACAGGTGTTGGTCATCTGAAGTCCTCGCAGGAGTTGAGTCATCTCTTCACAGGTGTTGGTCATCTGAAGTCCTGCAGGAGTTGAGTCGTCTCTTCACAGGTGTTGGTCATCTGAAGTCCTCGCAGGAGTTGAGTCATCTCTTCACAGGTGATGGTCATCTAAAGTCCTGCAGGAGTTGAGTCATCTCTTCACAGGTGTTGGTCATCTGAAGTCCTGCAGGAGTTGAGTCATCTCTTCACAGGTGATTGTCATCTGAAGTCCTGCAGGAGTTGAGTCGTCTCTTTACAGGTGATGGTCATCTGAAGTCCTCGCAGGAGTTGAGTCGTCTCTTCACAGGTGATGGTCATCTGAAGTCCTCGCAGGAGTTGAGTCGTCTCTTCACAGGTGTTGGTCATCTGAAGTCCTCACAGGAGTTGAGTCGTCTCTTCACAGGTGATGGTCATCTAAAGTCCTGCAGGAGTTGAGTCATCTCTTCACAGGTGTTGGTCATCTGAAGTCCTGCAGGAGTTGAGTCATCTCTTCACAGGTGATTGTCATCTGAAGTCCTGCAGGAGTTGAGTCGTCTCTTCACAGGTGATGGTCATCTGAAGTCCTCGCAGGAGTTGAGTCGTCTCTTCACAGGTGATGGTCATCTGAAGTCCTCGCAGGAGTTGAGTCGTCTCTTCACAGGTGATGGTCATCTGAAGCCCTCGCAGGAGTTGAGTCGTCTCTTCACAGGTGTTGGTCATCTGAAGTCCTCGCAGGAGTGGAGTCGTCTCTTCACAGGTGTTGGTCCTCTGAAGTCCTCACAGGAGTTGAGTCGTCTCTTCACAGGTGTTGGTCATCTGAAGTCCTCACAGGAGTTGAGTCCTCTCTTCACAGGTGTTGGTCATCTGAAGTCCTCCAGGAGTTGAGTCGTCTCTTCACAGGTGATGGTCATCTGAAGTCCTCACAGGAGTTGAGTCATCGCTTCACAGGTGATGGTCATCTGAAGCCCTCGCAGGAGTTGAGTCGTCTCTTCACAGGTGTTGGTCATCTGAAGTCCTCGCAGGAGTGGAGTCGTCTCTTCACAGGTGTTGGTCCTCTGAAGTCCTCACAGGAGTTGAGTCGTCTCTTCACAGGTGTTGGTCATCTGAAGTCCTCACAGGAGTTGAGTCCCCTCTTCACAGGTGTTGGTCATCTGAAGTCCTCCAGGAGTTGAGTCGTCTCTTCACAGGTGTTGGTCATCTGAAGTCCTCCAGGAGTTGAGTCGTCTCTTCACAGGTGATGGTCATCTGAAGTCCTGCAGGAGTTGAGTCGTCTTTTCACAGGTGATGGTCATCTGAAGTCCTCGCAGGAGTTGAGTCGTCTCTTCACAGGTGTTGGTCATTTGAAGTCCTGTTGGAGTTGAGTCATCTCTTCACAAGTGATGGTCATCTGAAGTCCTCACAGGAGTTGAGTCGTCTCTTCACAGGTGATGGTCATCTGAATGCCTCGCAGGAGTTGAGTCGTCTCTTCACAGGTGATGGTCATTTGAAGTCCTGCAGGAGTTGAGTCATCTCTTCACAAGTGATGGTCATCTGAAGTCCTCACAGGAGTTGAGTCGTCTCTTCACAGGTGATGGTCATCTGAATGCCTCGCAGGAGTTGAGTCGTCTCTTCACAGGTGATGGTCATCTGAAGTCCTGCAGGAGTTGAGTCGTCTCTTCACAGGTGATGGTCATCTGAAGTCCTGCAGGAGTTGAGTCGGCTCTTCACAGGTGATGGTCATCTGAAGTCCTGCAGGAGTTGAGTCGTCTCTTTACAGGTGATGGTCATCTGAAGTCCTCGCAGGAGTTGAGTCATCGCTTCACAGGTGTTGGTCATCTGAAGTTCTGCAGAAGTTGAGTCGTCTCTTCACAGGTGATGGTCATCTGAAGTCCTTGCAGGAGTTGAGACATCGCTTCACAGGTGTTGGTCATCTGAAGTCCTGTAGAAGTTGAGTCGTCTCTTCACAGGTGATGGTCATCTGAAGTCCTCGCAGGAGTTGAGTCGTCTCTTCACAGGTGATGGTCATCTGAAGTCCTCGCAGGAGTTGAGACATCGCTTCACATGTGTTGGTCATCTGAACTCCTCGCAGGAGTTGAGTCGTCTCTTCACAAGTGATGGTCATCTGAAGTCATCGCAGGAGTTGAGTCGTCTCTTCGCAGGTGATGGTCATCTGAAGTCCTGCAGGAGTTGAATCTTCTCTTCACAGGTGTTGGTCATCTGAAGTCCTGCAGGAGTTGAGTCGTCTCTTCGCAGGTGATGGTCATCTGAAGTCATCGCAGGAGTTGAGTCATCGCTTCACAGGTGTTGGTCATCTGAAGTCCTGCAGAAGTTGAGTCGTCTCTTCACAGGTGTTGATCATCTGAAGTCCTCGTAGGAGTTGAGTCGTCTCTTCACAGGTGATGGTCATCTGAAGTCCTGCAGGAGTTGAGTCGTCTCTTCACAGGTGATGGTCATCTGAAGTCCTGCAGGAGTTGAGTCGTCTCTTCACAGGTGATGGTCATCTGAAGTCCTGCAGAAGTTGAGTCGTCTCTTCACAGGTGTTGGTCATCTGAAGTCCTCGTAGGAGTTGAGTAGTCTCTTCACAGGTGATGGTCATCTGAAGTCCTGCAGGAGTTGAGTCGTCTCTTCACAGGTGATGGTCATCTGAAGTCCTGCAGGAGTTGAGTCATCTCTTCACAGGTGATGGTCATCTGAAGTCATGCAGGAGTTGAGTCGTCTCTTCACAGGTGATGGTCATCTGAAGTCCTGCAGGAGTTGAGTCATCTCTTCACAGGTGTTGGTCATCTGAAGTCCTGCAGGAGTTGAGTCGTCTCTTCACAGGTGATGGTCATCTGAAGTCCTGCAGGAGTTGAGTCGTCTCTTCACAGGTGTTGGTCATCTGAAGTCCTGCAGGAGTTGAGTCATCTCTTCACAGGTGTTGGTCATCTGAAGTCCTCGCAGGAGTTGAGTCGTCTCTTCACAGGTGTTGGTCATCTGAAGTCCTGCAGGAGTTGAGTCATCTCTTCACAGGTGATGGTCATCTGAAGTCCTGCAGGAGTTGAGTCGTCTCTTCACAGGTGATGGTCATCTGAAGTCCTGCAGGAGTTGAGTCATCTATTCACAGGTGTTGGTCATCTGAAGTCATGCAGGAGTTGAGTCATCTCTTCACAGGTGATGGTCATCTGAAGTCATCGCAGGAGTTGAGTCGTCTCTTCACAGGTGATGGTCATCTGAAGTCCTCGCAGGAGTTGAGTCGTCTCTTCACAGGTGATGGTCATCTGAAGTCCTCGCAGGAGTTGAGTCGTCTCTTCACAGGTGATGGTCATCTGAAGTCATCGCAGGAGTTGAGTCGTCTCTTCACAGGTGATGGTCATCTGAAGTCCTCCAGGAGTTGAGTCGTCTCTTCACAGGTGTTGGTCATCTGAAGTCCTCCAGGAGTTGAGTCGTCTCTTCACAGGTGATGGTCATCTGAAGTCCTCGCAGGAGTTGAGTCGTCTCTTCACAGGTGTTGGTCATCTGAAGTCCTGCAGGAGTTGAGTCGTCTCTTTACAGGTGATGATCATCTGAAGTCCTCGCAGGAGTTGAGTCGTCTCTTTACAGGTGATGGTCATCTGAAGTCCTCACAGGAGTTGAGTCGTCTCTTTACAGGTGATGATCATCTGAAGTCCTCGCAGGAGTTGAGTCGTCTCTTCACAGGTGATGGTCATCTGAAGTCCTCGCAGGAGTTGAGTCGTCTCTTCACAGGTGATGGTCATCTGAAGTCGTCCAGGAGTTGAGTCGTCTCTTCACAGGTGATGGTCATCTGAAATCGTCCAGGAGTTGAGTCGTCTCTTCACAGGTGATGGTCATCTGAAGTCCTTGCAGGAGTTGAGTCGTCTCTTCACAGGTGATGGTCATCTGAAGTCCTGCAGGAGTTGAGTAGTCTCTTCACAGGTGTTGGTCATCTGAAGTCTTTACGAGAAGCTGGATCCAGACTGGAGCTAACGGACTCTCTAGTTACCTCGGGATGGGTGTCCCGAGATAAAACTTAACAGAAAAATAATTAGCGTAGCTGCTGTTCAAGGCATTAAACAAAGACGATCATGTGCATTGATATAACTATAGAGTACAAGGTTAGGAGATGCATCATGTGAATGCCTGGCTAAAGAGATGCGTCTTTAATCTAGATTTAAACTGGAGGAGTGAGTCTGAGCCCGGAACATTATTAGGAAGGCTATTCCATAGTTTAGGTGCCAAATATGAAAACGTTCTTCCTCCTTTAGTGGACTTAGATATCCTTGGTATTACCAGAAGCCCAGAGTTTAGTGATCTTAAAGATCGTGATGGGTTATAAGGCAATTGAAGATCAGTTAAATACATAGGAGCTAAACCATTTTGGGCCTTATAGGTCAGTAGCAATACTTTATAATTGATACGAAACTTAACAGGTAACCAGTGGAGAGATGTTAGAATTGGTGTTATGTGATCATATTTTCTTGACCTAGTAAGAACTCTAGCAGCTGCATTTTGGACTAATTGTAGCTTGTTTATTGAGGAGGCAGGACAGCCAGCTAGAAGTGCATTACAGTAATCTAGTCTAGAGGTCATAAATGCATGAACTAACTTTTCTGCATCAGAGACAGATAGCATGTTTCGTAGCTTAGCAATGTTTCTGACACAGCATGTTTCTGATGTTGCTGACACAGCAATAATGACACAGCAATAGAGACACGGCAATAATGACACACCGATAGAGAAACAGCAATAATGACACAGCAATAGAGACACGGCAATAATGACACAGCTATAGAGAAACAGCAATAATGACACAGCAATAGAGACACGGCAATAATGACACAGCAAGATGAGACTTAAATATAGAACGTGGTCTATACTCCCCCCCCCCCCCCCCCATATTCAGAGATAAAATAACTAGTGACTGAGCTAATTACGACTGTCAGATCTTAAAAGTATAATGTGTACAAGAACAGACAGAGAAGATTTACTGATGGAAATCTATACATTATAGTACAGATTGAAAGAAGAATGTATAACAGGACTTTTGTTGGATACCGGCACACATTAGGATAGCAGGGAATGAAACAGCAGATAAATGAGCAAAGGAAGAATATGGAAGGTAAAATATTGCAAAAAAAGTATGGGCAGTACAGATTAAGATTGGGACAGGCATGATTATAATGCAATAATGGGGAAGCATGAACATGGTGTGTGTGATGAATGTGATGTTTTAGAAACACTAGAGCATGTCTTTTTTAAATGTAACACATATGATGATCAATGTAGTAATCTATTGAATAATATAAAGGATAGAGCAGTAAATGTCAGCGAGCTCTTGGGAAAGGGTTTGAGAGATTCTCAGATATATTGGGCTGTTTTAATCTGTTTAAAGAATACAGGACTAGAGCACAGGATATAATGTATGGGGATGGAGATGCTTCTGCCCATCCTGGAGGTTGAGGAGACAGAGCCAGCAGAGGGAGGGTGGGCATTACGTCATCATACAACACTATAAATACAGATGCACCACCCCTGTAGGCTATACAGTCACAAAGAAGAAGAAGAAGAAGAAGAAGAAGAAGAAGAAGAAGAAGAAGAAGAAGTACGCTTAGTCACAGTTCTGTTTGCTTGTGGGAAGGTAAGGAGGGTTATCGCTTTTCTCTGTGATATCTATTTCATTTCTTTAATTATATTGGCCATCCATGCTGGTTAAAGAAATATATTGTTGTTAAGATGTTTATTTATGTATAAATGTGATTATTTTTGATGGATGGTTTCGTATTTGTAATATTATTTATTGTTTTGTAAATTCCTTGTGGCAGAACATATATTTTCTGTATATTATATTGTGTTTGGGGTTTATTTGGGGTTTAATTTTTTGTATTTTTGATGCATCTGACATTTATTTTATTTGTCATAAGTTCTAGTTTATTTTTCACCTTTGTGAATGTGATTAGTATTAATTTAACTGCAGTCACAACTATATTATTTCCTTTTATAATTTGCAGTGTATTGTTATTTAGATATTGATTGATTGGGATTCTTGTGGAAAGCTGTGGCAGAATGTGATGACTGTGAAGATATGGCTGTTTGCTGACTCATCCCGATCTTTTGAAAGTGCGTATCTATAGCACAAATTGTGTTTATCATGTAATTTATACTTATATTATTTATACGCAAAAATTCGTTTTTATGTGCATATGATACGCAGGTTTGGCATGCATATGATATGCACGTAACCCATAAAATTAATCCTACCCAACAATTTTTTACTTATAAATTGCACGATAAATACAATTGGTGCTATAGATATGCATTTCATGAGAACGTGTTTGCTGACTAGTGGCTGATGAGGAGAAAGAGCCTCATAGGCAGAATAAGCTGCTCCGCTTTGACTGAACCACAACCTCACATCAATACAATGCAGAGACATTAGTGGGAGCACACACACACACACACACATACACATCAAAACGTTATACTTGGATAACTTTCGATTCACTATATGTTGGTGTGTGTACTACAATAATACTGCAATATAACCGCGATAGTACTGCAATTCAGCTGAGGTAGTACTACAATAACACTGCAATATAACCGCAGTGGTACTGCAATACAGCTGAAGTAGTGCTACAATAACACTGCAATATAACTGCAGTGGTACTGCAATACAGCTGAAGTAGTACTACAATAACACTGCAATACAATGCGGTAGTACTGCAATACAGCTGAAGTAGTGCTACAATAACACTGCAATACAACGCGGTAGTACTGCAATACAGCTGAACTAGTGCTACAATAACACTGCAATATAACCACAGTGGTACAGCAATACAGCTGAAGTAGTGCTACAATAACACTGCAATATAACCGCAGTGGTACTGCAATACAGCTGATGAAGTAGTGCTACAATAACACTGCAATGTAACCGCAGTGGTACTGCAATACAGCTGAAGTAGTACTAAAATAACACTGCAATATAACCACAGTAGTAATGCAATACAGCTGATGTAGTGCTACAATAACACTGCAATATAACTGCGGTAGTACTGCAATACAGCTGAAGTAGTGCTACAATAACACTGCAATATACCTGCGGTAGTACTGCAATACAGCTGAAGTAGTGCTACAATAACACTGCAATATAACTGCGGTAGTACTGCAATACAGCTGAAGTAGTGCTACAATAACACTGCAATATAACTGCGGTAGTACTGCAATACAGCTGAAGTAGTGCTACAATAACACTGCAATATAACCGCAGTGGTACTGCAATACAGCTGAAGTAGTGCAACAATAACACTGCAATATAACTGTGGTAGTAATGCAATACAGCTGAAGTAGTGCTACAATAACACTGCAATATAACTGCGGTAGTACTGCAATACAGCTGAAGTAGTGCTACAATAACACTGCAATATAACCGCAGTGGTACTGCAATACAGCTGAAGTAGTGCAACAATAACACTGCAATATAACTGCGGTAGTACTGCAATACAGCTGAAGTAGTGCTACAATAACACTGCAATATAACTGTGGTAGTAATGCAATACAGCTGAAGTAGTGCTACAATAACGCTGCAATATAACTGTGGTAGTAATGCAATACAGCTGAAGTAGTGCTACTATAACACTGCAATATAACTGTGGTAGTAATGCAATACAGCTGAAGTAGTGCAACAATAACACTGCAATATAACCGCAGTGGTACTGCAATACAGCCGAAGTAGTGCTACAATAACACTGCAATATATCCGCGGTAAGCAGAAGCAGTGTGCTCTTATTTGCTCACCGATTTTAATAAGATGTCCGCAAAGTCTTTACATCTCTCTAAAATTATTACCAAAGATACAAGGACATTAGACGTTATACTCACCAGCTAAACTGGATGAGGCCAACGCTCCAACTTGCCTAATTAACTTTTCTTCCAGAAAACACTTCTCCTCCATCCCGCTTGTGAATCAGGGTTGTCAAAACTCGCCCAATTTCTACTCAAAACTACCCCAAAACTAGCCGGGGTGGGGCGTTCCAGGAGGTAAATCCGCATTTTTTGGCAGGGTTCCCCTGGTATTCGGGAACAAGATGCTACGCTTGATTTTAAGCGCTGTGGGGAAAACGTTTTCGTTTGACTGGTTGTGAACACGTGTGGCAAACACGCCAAAGAATTTGGCTTAAATAACCTCTGATGAAAACGTCATTGAATCGCGCATGTCAGAGGCTATAAATAGATGCGTGACGCTCATCAGGTCTTTTTTGTCTGAAAAACATCCTGGACAATGAAGGGAACAAGGCTAAAGTCAAATTAACCTGAGACGTTCCCTTTCATAAGCTACACTTAATGCTGCACTTGATTTTAAGCGCTATGGGGAACGAGAATACCAACGTCGCCGCACTGAAAATGTCTGCACACAACACGAGAAAGGTCTCAAACATGAGCTTGGGATGTCGACTCAAGGACGTGAGAGCCCAGAGTAGCATGAACATCCAAACTATAAAACCTAATAAATTTGTGCGGAGAGGACCAGCCTGCCGCATCACATACTTACTGCAAGGGGGCGACTCTTGCTAAAGCCCTGGAGGATGCAACCCCCCGAGTAGAATGAGCCCTCAAACCTAGAGGCGAAGCTTCACCGCGTGCCTCACAGCCTAGAGCAATAGCATCCCTCACCCAATGAAACATAGTCTATTTTGTGGCGGCCGCCCCCCGGTTACGCCCCTGTGACAAATGAACAGTTGCTCTGACTTTCGCCAGTGGCTAGTGTGGTGGACGTAAATCTGAAGAGCAGGAACTTGACACAATAAGTGGAGTTTCTCCTGTTTCTGTGAATTGAATGGCGGAGAACATAAGGCTTCATGGACGACCGGATGTATGGTAAAAAACGGGACTTTTGGAAGATGTTAGTCAGGGTGAGGGTGCAAAATAGCCTTAACCAGCCCTAGGGGCGAAGTCTAAGCAGGATGGCCAGACCGACAGAGCCTGTAAAACACCAATTCTCTTTATTGACAAGATAGCCATAAGGAAAATCGTCTTTAGAGTCAGAAACTTGACCGGTGCTGACTCTAGTGGTTCAAATGTTTTTTTGACTAGCCCCTCAAGGACCACGGCTAAATCCCATGAGGGAACTTTAATTCTGACAGGAGGCCTCAGTCGCCTAGCTCCACGAATGAAGCGGGCAATCAAATCGCATCAATCAGAGCATGGCAAGCTGAAATGGCAGCCACAAAAATTGAGAGTAGCAGGACATGTGCCTGCTGACAGCTTTCCTTGCAAAAACTCCAGCACTGAAACAATCTGGCAGTGGATTGAGTCTGCATGATGTGTAGCACACCACCTTTCAAAGACGCGCCACTTAAGGGCGTACATTCTTCTGGTGGAAGGGGCCCTAGCACTCTAGAATGGTCTCAATTACATCTGCTGAAAATTACATCCTTCAATGGCCAAACGTGAAGGTTCCATAACTTGGGCCGGGGATGTAATATCGTCCCCTGCGCCTGAGACGAGATCTCTCCTGTTTGGTATCGCCCAAGGCGAGCTGTCGAGGAGAGATATTATTTTTGAGAACGAGGTTCATCCAACGAGGTGCTACCAGCAAGAGGCGTGACCCTAGTTGATGGACCTTGACCAGGACTCCCGGGAGCAGAGTGATCGGAGGAAACTTATATAGGTGCTTCCCGGGCCATGCATAGACCCAAGGGGGGCTGGAGGAGTCAGTGAGAAGTAAAGGGGGACATTGTTTCCTCTGAAGCGAAGAGGTCCTCCTCTGCTTCGTAATATCTTTCCCAGATTTGACTGACTACATCGGGATGGAGTTTCCAATCCCGTGTGTGACCTCCCATCTGGATAACAGATCTGCTCACACATTCATGCTTCCAGGAATGTAAATCACCTTGAGGGACAGGAACTTACCCTGAGCCCAAAGCAGAACCTGCTGTGCTAGTTTGTTCAAATGGCACGAACGCAGTTCACCCTAGTAATTTATATAAGTGACTACTGGAGTGTTGTCCACCTGCACCAGGAGAAAGTATTTCAGGGACAATTGATGTATCCGCCTTCAGTATCCACTGAAGAGGCAAGTTGAAGACCCAAGTGCAGTTCTTTATTTTAAACATAAATCAAAACATAAAACAAGAACTTGACTAGAAACAAAGACTTAGCAAAAACAGGACAAAAAGACTTGCCTTACAACGGGTTACAATGACATCAATAACAGACCAGGACACACGGAAAACATGAGGGCTTAAATACACAGACTAATGACAAAACAAGTGACACCTGTGAACAGTGATGAGACAATTAACCAATGACATGAAAACACATGAGGGCATGGGAATCACATGACAAAACCAGGAAGTGTATGACAAGACTGTGAACATGACACACTAAAACATAACCTGAACATGATAAACTAAAAACATGATCAAGGAACAATGAACATGAACCCACACCAAAACACCCTGTGACAATTATATACTGCAAAAGTGATTCAACATTACATTGTAACATTGATCGAACAATAGTACCATTGATTATTTTTGTTAATTTCAGCATTGATTCAAAAGCAGTGATGTCGAATCAATCATAGTGTAACAATTGATTCACTAAAATTACAATTTATTATTTTTTATTAATTTAAATATTGCTTCAACATCAGTGAAGCAGAATCAACAACAAGTGTAATGTTGATTCAACAATATATTAGAATTGATTATTGTTCATTTCAATATCGATTCAGCATCAGCGACGTAGATTCAATCATAGTGTAATGTCGATTCAATGATACTATTATTGTTTTTTGTTGAAAATCCAACATTGTTTTAACAGTAACGAAGGGTGCAAAAGTGATATAGAACCAAGGACACTTTGTTACGTTAATTCAATGCAGTTAGTGTTGACACATCAACATTGACTCAATATTGTTTCAGTGATTGCTTGCTATTTGGGTGTAAAGTAGTTTTGGTTATTATTAGTGAGCTCAATCTATAGAAGAACTAGAATAAGAGCATTCATTTGGTGTGGCGATTGAATGATTGTCTTATTCTGTGTTGCAGGTTCTGACACGATGAAAGGCATTGTTCCCAAGAGCAAAGCAAAAGGCACTGACATCTGTTCAGTGAGCAAATACTATTATATAATCCGCTCTGATCTCGGCCACTATATGAAGATAGGTAGTATCAATAAAGGTTTAGACATCTCTGTTTTCAGTCTGCACCCTGCCTGCCAAAATGGAGACCATTACCTTGGAGGTGGAGATGGCTCCTTTTTCATCATCAAGGGTGATTCCTACCGCAGAGTCACCGAACTGACTACAGACAGCGATGCTAAGGTTTACAACATTCATCCCAACTGCCAAGGTGGAGACCACTACTTCTCAGCCTTTGGCAAGTTTTTCATCATCTTCCAAGAAAAGGGCACTTATCGAACAACAACAAACCTGATTCTAGACTCGGATGCTGTAGTAATGAACCTGCATCCCAACTGCAGAAACGGTCTCTATTACTGGGGCATGTCAAACGACTGCTTCTTCCTCAAGCCAGTCTCAAAGTGGGGAGTTGAGTACTACAAAGGTACCGACTTAAGCAAAGATAAGTGCGTTGGTGTCTATTCTGTTCATCCCGATGTTGTTAACTTCCTTCCTGGTGGGCTGTCAGTAACTAAAGGCCCAGCCTTTGGTATTTGGGAGAATATTAAAACTATAACTAATGACAGCAATACACCAGTGGAATGGCAAAAGAAAATCAATAAAAAGGTTGGATACAATAGGGAGAAGATGGCTGAGATCACACACAACTGGAACATAGCTGCATCAGCCTCAATTGAATCTGGAGACCTTGCCAAATTAATTGCGAAGTGCCAGTTCTCCTTTTCTGCAGAATATGGAGGTTCAGATGTCAGCACCAAAAACGAAAGCTGGAACGAAATGACTGAAGAGGAAGAACAACTCACATTTGAGCTGAAGCCAAACAAGTCTTTATATCTGTTGCAGTACAAAATGGGTTTTGGTGAAGAACCAGTGTTGTTCTGCCGTGATTTAAAGATTGACGATGAGCCAAACCCTCCGACTGAAGTCCCGCTGCGACTCGCTCAACCATGAACACATAACAGGATGATTTACACTCCAAGGATAACTAAGTGCTTCAGTTAAATACCTTAAGTATAACTTCTCAAGTAATTATTTAGATATATGCATGCATTACTTAAAATTAGGCTGGAATTGTTTAATATATAGAACATAGTTTAATATGCAGAAGATGCTGGAAAACCAGAGTTGCAGGACCTGCAGGATTTTTCTGAAGAACGATGGGCAGTTTAACTGCTCAGGACAAACTAGGGACATTTTTGTAAATTAAGTTGTTTTGGATTGTGGACTATATGTACACATCTGTTAAGTGAAGAAGCTAAGTTATTTGAGGCAGCGTTAAATAAAAAATGACATGCAATTGTCCTGATCCCTCTTATTTAGTTTTCAGATTCTGTAAGGTGTATGTAACCTTATGTTTACACACAACTGTATGTCTATTATTCTGTAGTGTTGGGTGAACATCTGGTCATGTTAATCTCCGTCAATGTCATGTTTTAATATCTAAACAAAAATAAATTAAATGAAGTGAAATCCCTGTGACAGAAAGGGGAAGTCATGTGTGTAGCGATGTGTTATCTGCATTGTGTTGTGTCATAATCACTCTCAAAATGCTGAAATCCGTCCCATCAAGGCCTCATTTACACAAATAGATATGAGGACTCATGCAGCACTAAGAACAGTTTGCAGCAGCAATACACGATGCTGAGAAAGATGAAGGATAAAATTAACGGTAAGAAAACCACTTAAAACTGCAGTCTGTAACTTTTTTGGGGGGGGGTGGTTAAAAATGATCCAAAATCAAATTGAGCAAGTACATAACCAGCCAGTGTTCAAAACTTTCCCCTTACCTTAGCCCGATTCACACCGGTAATTTTGTAATAACGTGGGATTTCCGCTGGAAATTCAAACATGTCTTTGCATCATTACGCCACGTCTGCATACATAAAGAAGGAGTCCAGCTTAGTCTAGTATCGCATGTGAGGGGATCGCATGTTCCTCACAGCAGCTGGAATAATTAAACAGATCATTTTGATGGCGGATTGTAATCCAGAAGTGATCAAATGACATCAGTGACAAATGGAGATTCACCTGTAGTCAAAAGCAAAAGATTAGACTGTACAGAAATTAAAATCCACAGGTAAAGCTAATACACACTAAGTACACATAGTCACGCAATGCTGATGTTAACATTAACAATTTGAGAATGAGGTATAACAATACTAATAATTTGCACGGTTTGATGTGATATGAGCTAATAGATCGTTAGATTAAGTTCAATAGATCAATTCCAGATTTCAAACAGATGGCAAAAAAGAGGCAAAACTTATGGACTGCAGTTTTAAAGAAAGAAAATATTCAAGGAAACATGTGTGTCCATCACAGAGGGACATAAAGTCACAATTATACATTTAATCATTTAGCAGACACTTTTATCCAAAGCGACTTAAAAATGAGGAGAGCAACAGAAGCAATCAGACAAACAAGGGGCAAAAACATGCAAGTGTTTTTTTTGATAATAATAATAATAATAAAAAAACGAATAGAATAGCTAAGATAGTTAAGTGCTAGTCTTAATTGGTCAGGTGCTGCTGGAAAATATGTGTTTTTTTAAAAATGGCTACAGACTTGACTGCTCAAATTAAGATAGACAGGTTGTTCCACCAGGTGGGAATGGTCCAGGAAAAAGGTCTGTGAGAGTGATTTCTTGCCTCTTTGGGAGGACACCACAAGGCGTCATTCGTTTGCAGAACGCAAGCTTCTGAAGGGTGTGTAAGTCTGAACAAGCGAGTTTAGGTATATTGGTGCAGAGCCAGTGGTTGCTTTGAAGATGAGCACCAGTGTCTTGAATTTGATGCGAGCGGCTATTGGCAGCCAGTGGAGATTGATGAAGAGAGGCGCGACGTGTGCTCTCTTCGGCTCGTTAAAGATCACCCTCACCGCTGCATTCTGGATCAGCTGCAAGGGTTTGATAGTGCATGCCGGAAGGCCCGCTAGAAGAGCATTACAGTAGTCCAGTCTGGAGAGAACAAGAGCTTGGACCAGGAGTTGTGTGGCCTGCTCTGATAGGAAGGGTCTAATCTTCCTAATGTTGTATAACGCAAATCTGCAGGACCGGGCTGTTGCAGTGATGTGGTCAGTGAATTTTAGCTGATCATCAATCACAACTCCAAGATTCCTGGCTGTCCTGGATGGAGTAATGGTTGATGATCCTAGCTGAATGGAGAGATTGTGATGAAGTGCTGGGTTGGCTGAGACATTTACATTTACATTTATGCATTTGGAAGACGCTTTTATCCAAAGCGACTTACTTATTACTTATTGAGTTGCAGGTGATGTTCCTTATTACAGGGACAATCCCCCTAGAGCAACATGGAGTAAAGTGCCTTGCTCAAGGACACACTGGTGGTGACCGCTGGGATCGAACCAGCAACCTTCTGCATATCAGTTCAGTGGTTTAACCCACTGGACCACCATCTCTCACCATCTCTCAGACCACAAGCAGTTCTGTCTTTACAAGGTTGAGTTGCAGGTGATGTTCCTTCATCCAGGCAGAAATGTCTGTTAGGCAGGCAGCGATACGAACACCAACCGTGGGATCATCTGGTTGAAATGAGAAGTAGAGTTGAGTGTCGTCAGCATAGCAGTGATAGGAAAAGCCATGTTTCTGAATGACAGATCCCAGTGATGACATGTAAATGGAGAAGAGAAGTGGTCCAAGCACAGCCCTGTGGAACTCCAGTGGCTAGATGATGTGACTTAGACACTTCACCTCTTCATGACCCCCTGAAGGACCTACCTGAGAGATAAGACTTGAACCATTGGAGAGCAGTTCCTGAGATGCCCATCTTCATGAGTGTTGATAGGAGGATCTGATGGCTGACTGTGTCAAAAGCAGCAGACAGATCCAACAAGATGAGTACTGTGGATTTGGAAGCTGCTTTTGCCAGTCTCAGTGCTTCAGTAACTGAGAGCAGGGCAGTCTCAGTTGAGTGGCTGTGTTCTGCCCTTTATCTCAAATGCCTTGCTTGAGTATGCAGTCAGAGAACGCCTCCCAAAGACAACAGACGCAGGGATTGTTTTCAAGCTTTACTGTTGCCCAAGGGATAACGTAAAACTGTAGAAAAACAAAATACAGAATTCTTCTGTAAGTGTACAGCGTCTACAGAATGTTCGCAGACTCCCCGTCTGTTATTCAGGAAATCCCAAACCTTCTTACTTGAGTTTAAATCTAAAGTCTATTCAGAATCTTCATGAAAGAGTATCTCATTAATAGATCTCAGAAACAGTTTGGGTCCATCTTTCCCAATGATTTTGTACTTGTACTTTTCATACTCGCCCATCTTAGCTGGGGTAAGTTTCCGTTATGATGCCCAGGGGCCAATCGTTCCGTTTAGATTGAGAGCCCTTTAGCAGAAGGAAATGGAAATGTTGAGCTTTTGATGTTGCCATTTTCGTCGATGTTGATGGGTTGAAAGGTACTGATTATGCCATCTGTCCCAGAAGGTATTTGCGAGGCTCTGCACTGTACGCCATTGTTGTTTGTACAGATCAGGCTTTCCAAAGTCCCCAGGTGGAACTGAACTGAACAGTTTTTTGGGTAAGTAATGTGGCAGGTGTGAGGATGAAAGGATCTGTTGGATCGGTTGACACCGGTATCAGTGGTCTGTTGTTTATAATCAGAATCAGAAAGAGCTTTATTACCAAGTTTGCTTGTACACACAAGGAATTTTTCTTGGTGCTGAAGCTTCCAGTGCACATATACAATACAAACACAACAAGAACATAGTAATATAAATTCTAAGAATAAAAATAGCATTAAATAAAATTAGGTCACAGTTAAGTTTAGTCAGAATAAACATTTACAGATTATAAACATATATACAGTATGTGAGTAGTATGAATAAATATAAATATCTCCTGAGCTTAGAAGATATTGCACTAAACAGTGGGAGTATTGCATTTACAGGCATATGCCTTGGGGGGGGGGGGGGGGGGTTAACTGTATTTTAACTGTTAATGGTAGTTACCTTAGCCATGAAGGTGGAGAGTACCTCATACGTGAGTTTAGATGATGTCGTCTGAAGAAGCATAGAATCCAAGATCCTGCAAGCAATGCCAATCATCCTTTCCCATGCGCTGCCCATATGCAACAAATGTGGAGGGTTGCATGTCCATAGGCAGCTGTGATCTGACAGGAATTGTTTCACTGCCTTTTCATCAACATTGGAAGGAATTTGCAAATCCTTACTAGCTCCAATGAAATCTGTCCCTCTGCCGGAGCGAATGTGTTTCACTGGACCCCGGATTGCCAGAAACCTCCTTAACCCTCTGGAGTCTGAGCTGTTTTGGGTCCCTTTAGAAGTTTTGATATGCTCTGACATTTGTGTTTTTTTCAGTTGCTTATCAACACATTAATGGCTAAAGTGTAATTACACATATTCAGCACCAACTGGGCTACCCTAATATGTGAGCAACATGTATGTACATCCTTGTATTTTTGAGAGAATAATGTTTATGCATGGTTTTTGAAAAAAACAAAAAATGTTAGTCTCTGAATTAAGGCCTCAAAACACATGGACCTACTTTATATTAGGTGGCCTTAACTACTATGTACTAACATTTTAATTAATCATTTGATACATTGCAATTATTGTGTACATACAAGTTTTTACATTGTACTTACATTTAAAAAAAATACCTGCATGTAATTACATCTGTAATTAATTTCTGTAGTTACATTTGTAATTACACAGTTGACACTTCCTTTACACCTAACCCTACCCATACCACCACACCTGTCCCTAACCCTACCCTTAAACTGACCCACATCACCACACCTGTCCCTAACCCTACCCTTAAACTTACCCATACCACCACACCTGTCCCTAACTCTACCCTTAAACTTACCCACACCACCACACCTGTCCCTAACTTTACCCTTAAACTTACCCATACCACCACACCTGTCCCTAACTTTACCCTTAAACTTACCCACACCACCACACCTGTCCCTAACTTTACCCTTAAACTTACCCATACCACCACACCTGTCCCTAACTTTACCCTTAAACTGACCCACATCACCACACCTGTCCCTAACCCTACCCTTAAACTTACCCATACCACCACACCTGTCTCTAACCCTACCCTTAAACTGACCCACACCACCACACCTGTCTCTAACCCTACCCTTAAACTGACCCACATCACCACACCTGTCCCTAACCCTACCCTTAAACTTACCCACACCACCACACCTGTCCCTAACTCTACCCTTAAACTTACCCATACCACCACACCTGTCCCTAACTTTACCCTTAAACTTACCCACACCACCACACCTGTCCCTAACTTTACCCTTAAACTTACCCATACCACCACACCTGTCCCTAACTTTACCCTTAAACTTACCCACACCACCACACCTGTCCCTAACTTTACCCTTAAACTTACCCATACCACCACACCTGTCCCTAACTTTACCCTTAAACTTACCCACACCACCACACCTGTCCCTAACTTTACCCTTAAACTTACCCATACCACCTCAATATCAGCAAAGGTCTTTGCACTACAATTTGAACACAGTAAGTACATTGTACTTATTTTTTGATCTAAAGCCGCGTTTCCACCGAAATTACCCGGAACTATTTGTACCAGGAACTTTTTTCCCAGGAACTTTTTCTCCCCCAGACCTGCTACAATCTGCGTTTCCACCGCGGTCTAAAGTACCGGGGAGATTAGGCAAATTAGTCCGGTGACGTGGGAATGCGCGCGACTGCTCCTCCCAGTCACCGACGGACATGAATCACTTTTGCGCGATACTGTCTGCAACAATAACAAGTGTAGGTGATGCAAGCAGCGCTGCTTTTGCTGATTATATGTACACACATTACCAACACTGCTTATTTAAACGTGCACTTTCACCTGGTTTGACCATTTTAATGCAAAATGGGATGATGGGCAATCCAAAATCTGAATGTGTTGTAATAGCTCAATTCCAAAACAAAACATTTTCTATAAAAGGATAATGAGGTTTCAGTCATTCATGACAGATGTGTGAAAAGTTAATTGAATGAAAACAATAGACTGAATTAAGCAGTTGAAAGATTAGGTACTAGACTGCAAGTATTTTATTTTTTATCACAATAACATCTCTTAACATTCACAAAAAAAAAAAAAAAAATCACATGACTAGTATTACAATATGCTTCATTAAATGCATAATATTAGAGACTTCTTCCTCAAATTTGAAATGAAGTAAGACCACACTTATGGCTTCACTTAAGTTGTGGTTATAAGTTATTATACTACATTCACATAGTTATACATTTAAAAATATAATATTTGGGTTTTCTAGATATGTTTATGTGCATATTCAGAAAGACTTGCGAGCAGCAGCCCTTTTATTTGCTTCCTACACTATATGAATACAATTAGAATGTGGTTAGAATGTGGAAATTAAAGACACAGTGACATTTTACACATTTTACTTTATTTTAGACAGATTAGTTCTTACAAAATTAAAATAAAAGTGTGCAAAGACAAATAAATTACTAGAACAATAAAATGAAAATATAAAATGTGAAAACAACAATATAAAAAAAGTGTATTTTTCAGTAACCTGTCCAAGAGCTGTGCCAACACGTACAATATATAAAGTACAAATGTGGTAGTGCAAATGCTTCATTCAAGCGGCTGGTCATTGTGGCTACTTCTTGAACAACTGGACAAACTGTCCAAGAACAGACAGAAACCCGGTCTGAAAGTCCCTCTGCTTTCTTCCGCTTCTGACTGGTGGAATGCCAAATCTTGCCTCCTCATCTCTCCTCGGCCTGGCCATCCAGTAACAGCTGCATATATTGGTCAGTTCTTGTCCATGCTGCAGGGTTAGCATCATCCTCCATGTCCCTCAGTGCATCAAGAAAGTCACAGTCCCTTTTCCTTTTCTCTAAGTAGAAAAATTGCACAGAAACACATGGAAATTAATACACAAGGCAACCATGAAACAATAGAAACCATCAATTAATTATTTAAAGTGTTTTCACTACAAATAATGAACAATTGTTTGCCCAGCTTGAACAATGCCCAGTGTGCAATTTTATCATGGGCAATTTAAGTTTACAATTAAAAACAACAAAACCATTAAGGATTACACATCAGTTTTTAAATATATACACATTTTTGTCAGCTTTATAACGTACTGGTGACCGCGGGGGAAAACACGCTGGTCTCCGTTGCCTGCGATTCATCAGGGCCACTCGTTACGTCTGGAAAAGCACGTTGAAAAAAGTTACTGCAACGTGTTTAAACACTGCAACGAGTTTAATAGATGATACCAATATGATATATTTACCTTCAACCCACTCGGATTCCTGGATGGTTTCCAACAACGCACTAGCCGAGTCTTTCGTTACCGCTGCGCCAGAAAAGGACGGTCTGTGTCCCAGCAACGCGTCCAGGCGGTCGGAACCGCTCCGGTTGTTATGATCCTTTAATTTCTTGTAATCTTGTCTAATTTCTTCAACTTCTCTCTGCGCTGTTTTCCAGTGTGACTGGAACCGAGTCGATATCTTCAGTTATACCTTTTCATTGCGGGTCGCCGTTTCCAGTTCCCGCTGGATGTCCTCCTCCGCATATATGCTCAATAAAGCCTGAACCTCGTCGTCGGTCCATCGGTCGAATTTTTTGTTGAACTCCATTGTTGCAAAAAAAAATATTTACTGAACGCAAAACCCACGGAACTCACCTCGCAAAAGACTTGTAAATATGGCGGTGGAAAAAAAAATAGCTGCGAGAGCTCAACCAATCAGCATGTTCAGCGCCCAAGTCCCACCCCCGAAAGTTCGGGAACTTTTGAAAAGTCCCACCTCGCAAGCAGGGCCGTTTGGAGGGGGAAATATTTACCCGGAACTTCATTTAGACCCTGGTTCCTGCGGTCGAAACACACCGAGTTCCCCCCCAAAGTTCCTGGTTCCGGGGTAAAGTTCCTGCGGTGGAAACGCGGCTTTAGTACATAGTACTTAAGGCCACCTAATATAAAGTGGGGCCAAACACATAATACATTTGCGTCAACAAGACTTTTGACTAATGGGTGTTGTTGCCTAGAGTTTTCTTCAAACTGATGTGAGAATCATTGTGCCTTCTTATTCACATAACACAATATATTGATTTACAATTTGTAAGACACAGGTGTGAACAACCATGAATAATTATGTAAATCACACCTGAGAGACAAAGACCTGCATAATGAGCTGCATAATGAATGAGCTGAAAGGGAGTTAAGGAAAAAGGAAATATATTTTGTTGTAGTTTATTTAGAATGTAGTCAAAGACACATTACAAATGCCTATTATATTTTAAATGAGCAAAATATTTGACCACACTGCAAAAAATGCTCTTCTTATTTAGTATTTTTTCATGTTTAGTCCAAATATCTAAAAATCCTTAAATCAAGATTTTACTAGATAAGTAACATTTTCTGGGAAGAAAATTCATAAAAATTAAGTGAGTTTGCTTTAAACTAGCAACATTATCTGCCAACAGGGTTAGAAAAATAATCATATTTCTGTTTGGGACAGAAACGTCTCAGGTTACGAATGTAACCATTGTTCCCTGAGAACAGGGAACGAGACGCTGCGTCAGTTTGACGCTACGGGGAACGCCTCCAGCGTGACTGGTGCCTGAAATCACATTGAACCACGTCAATCCTATTGACCGGCGACAGCCTATGATGTCATCAAGGTGCGACCAGGAAGTATATAAGGGCGCCTTGCCAACATGACAGTATCTATCGTCTGAAGGGACTGTTTTTCGGCAGGCAGGCCCTGCGGCATGGCAAAGCGACGCAGCGTCTCGTTCCCTGTTCTCAGGGAACAATGGTTACATTCGTAACCTGAGACGTTCCCTTTCGAAAGGGAACTCGCGCTGCGTCAGTTTGACGCTACGGGGAACGATATACCCACGCCGCCATGCCGACGGGAGTGCATGCCCAATGGCAGTGACAACTGTCAAGACAAGCAAATTCTGCTGAAATGCCTGAACCACTCCCCTTCTGGTCACGTTAGGCTGTCAGTGACAGCGCTCCCTATGGTCATAGCCCAAGCTATCACCTGAGAAGGAAACCTTCACACACATGAGGTCCTTCCCAGGCCTTGCTCAAAGGCCTGGAACCACCCATTCGACTTAGAAGGGGTTCCTTTAAGGGAGCGTGGCAAGGGAACTACGAGGGAACCCTATGCCAGTCACTATTCGGGAGATTATCACCGAATGCCACCAGGGAGACCTGACCAGGTGACCCAGTCTAGTATGGGACACGTAATACAGTCAACCCTGTCTGTACAGTACAGAGCCTCTGGTACTAGTCTCCGAAGAGACATCCCGCTAGGGTGCTGCAAGAAAGGGCAGCGTCACCGACTAGGCCGGACCTCAGAGACGGGTTATCCCGGAGAGCAGCGCTCAGCGAAGTGCTTTCAAACCCTTGCTAGCGAGGGGAGTTAAGCCTTATCTGGAGTTAGGAGTTAAACGTATCTGGCGCAACAGATCAGCGCCAAGCGGCCGTAAGCTCATAACAGACCCTCGTTTGAGAGGAGCTCATAAGCCTGCCCGGTAGGCAACCATGCCTTAGGCACACTATGAAGGTCCCGTCCTATTGGGACCGCATAGCCGCAGTGACACCTCGTCGTGCTAGGGTAAGAACACCGCCTTCAGGTCTCGCAAACGGCCAGAGACCGGCGCCTGATAGCGGGTGGCCACTAGCTGTCAGCATAAAGCCAGTTGTGTCTTCCCGCCTGGGGAACTCGTCCCCCAGGGAGGCCGAGAGAGGCCTCCACCTGGTAACCTGATAGACCGCTTGCGCATCCAAAGCAGCGCTCGTTCTCAGGAAGGCCAAACGGGCCTGATACCTGATCGCAGTCGTGCTAGCCCTCGAGGTAGTTGGGAAGACCAGGGACTCGCTTAATCAGGGAGGCCAAGCGGGCCTACCAACTGCAATACATCGGGCACTCACAGCCAAGCTGAATGTGCTACTCATAGCACTTCAAGCACACCACAGCGGCTGGGGACCGGGAGCTCGCTTCCAGGGAGGGACCATGCCTACCACCTGATAGCAGAACGTGCCACTCATAGCACTTTACGCTCACCACAGCGGCCGGGGAGCCGGCCTCTGCTCAGTGACTGGACTTATCCAGTAACCACGAGACCAGAGCGTGCCCTCAGAGGAGGCCACGTGGGCCTACTACTCCAAAGCGAATCCCCTCAGGGAAGCCCGTGCAGCTTTGCCTGATAGCAGCCCATGCTACGATCCGTTACCGAAACTGGGGACCGGGGAACGATTCCAGGGAGGCGCAATGCCTCCACCTGGTAGCAGAGCATGCCGTCCGTCGTGCTTCGCTAACCGTCTCACTCTCGCGCCTGAGAAACGGGGGCTCATTTTCAGGGAGGCAACAGTGCCTACCATCTGATAGCAGAGCACGCCACGCCTAGTGTTTAGTTTCGCTAGTCGTCTCAGCGCCTGAGAATCGGGAGCTCTCTTTCAGGGAGGCAACCGTGCCTACCAACTGAAAGCAGAACGTGCTACTCGTAGCACTTCACGCTCATTGCCATAGTGACTGGGAACCGGGAGCTTGCCCTCAGGGAGGCCACAATGCCTACCAACCTGATAGCGGAGCATGCTACTCGTAGCACTTCACGCTCATTGCCACAGTCGACCGGAAGCCGGGAGCTCGCCCTCAGGGAGGCAACCGTGCCTACCAACTGATAGCAGGACATGCTACTCGTAGCATTCCATGCTCATTGCCACGGCGACCGGGAACCGAGAGCTCGTCGTCAGGGAGGCCACAGTGCCTACCAACCAACGGCAGAACGTGCTTATCCATAGCGCTCCATGCTCATTACCACAGCGACCGGGAACCGTGAGCTCATCGTCAGGGAGGCCACCGTGCCTACCACCTGATAGCAGAAGGTGCTACTCATAGCACTTCATGCTCACTGCCACAGTGGCTGGGAACCGGGAGTTTGCCTCCAGAGAGGTAACTCAGGGAGGCCGGATGAGGCCTACTACCTACTAGCACTCGTGCTAGCCATCCAGTGACTGGGGCCCAGGAACACCATCCGCAGAGGAGGTCAGGTGGGCCTGCTTACCCCACAGCAGGCCCATAGGGAGGCCCAGTAGCGCCTACCACCTATTTAGCAGCTCGTACCAGCCGTCGAGGGACTTAATGCCTATGGTGCCCCCTCGGGGGAGACCAGGCGGTGCCTGCTGACCACAGCAGGCTCTCAGGGAGGCCAGACAGGGCCTAACTCCTGAGCCAAGGTAACCCAGACCGGGATTCTACCCCTCAGGGAGGCCTGGCAGGACCTACCCCCCCGAATAGGGGGTCTGCAGATTCCAAGGATCCTGCCGTGACTTTCTAAGAAGGCTGGCTGCTGCTACCTGGGCTGACGGCAGCTGTCTGCTGCTGACGAAGGCCTGGAAATCCAGTTAACACCTGGGGACTCATCCCCAGGGCCAATGACGGGTCACTGCTGACGTCGACACCAGTGGAGAAGAGCCTCCGAGGCCCACTCGTGGGCCATAGTGTCGGGACTTTCCTGCAAGGAGGCCGGTTAACGCCTACTACCTGTCTTGAAGTCCTACTGCCCAGACCGCCCAAGCTGGCCACTCAAAGCCAGCTGGCACCTATGCCCGCACCTGGGGCTGGCTCCATCCCAGAGGCAGCTAGGGACAACCTGCTTCGCCGTGACCTAGGGCCCCCAGGACGGCGCAGTCTCTTGGGCAGTGCCTACAAACATGGACCTAATCACATTGCCAACAGCAGTGTACTCAGCGGAAGTGCTTAAACAAAGACCCTCTAAAGCGAGGGGAGTACAACTTACGTCACCTGCATCGGGGCGGCTGTCTTACTTTCCATGCAGCGGCCAACCTTGATTGCGAGGGCGTCAGCCATTGGCAATGCTCGGGCCTCAGGGGAGCATCCGACCAAACCGTATTGACAGAAGGATTATCCGATGTTCAGCTCGACCCGGGCCCTAAAGGAGGTGGAGCAGAGACATAAAGCAAGGGAACAATATCACAGAAATGTGAAATCCACCGGCCGTACCATCCTCCAGGAAAAGGCCGGGGGCCGCCAGCAGATGGCAGCCACCAAGCTCCGAAAGGCAGAAACAGCGGATAAAGTCTAATCGCCACTGGCGAAAAGACGCTTAGTTCCACCCCACGACCACTGGCGAAGTCGCTGTCTCCTGCACCACCTCATCTGCATTACTTGTGACCCCAGAAAGCAGAAAAAGGGGGCGGGCCTTGGCCGGACGACTCTGAAACAGAGGAGGCTGAAACAAGGATGCATAAATAACGCCATGTTCTTATATAAAAAGACAGGCCAGGGGCGAACAACTTCATTAAAAGGGAACGCCCCCATCCTTGACAAAGCCTAGGCCAAGTGGTGCGACATAAGTCCGCACTAGATCCACTCAGGGCCCGGGAAAGAAATATTATCACCTCTAATATCTTTTTTGAGGCCCCAAAAACCCTTTCCCAAAGCCCCGCAGAGCTGGGCGCAGATCTCACTACAGCTCGTGCGTTAGTGCATACCCAGTCTTCAGCTACTTCCCACTTTTACGCTGGGAAAAAACACAGCTCGCCTCTTACACTACAAGCCCTCGGGCAAGAGCGCGATTCAGTTACCCACATAGTGAGAAAAACATAGCACGGAGAGGCAGCAGACTCTACTAGCAGAAAGTGAGGTATTCACACACAACCACATAATGTTGCAAAGGAGATCGTTCTTAGCTTACTCACGGGGAGCAGCAGGCCCTGCGAAGATCCAGCGGTGATCCAAATTTCCCCAGAAACCCTCTCAGGCGAGCGAAGGTATAGGAGTTCTGAAAAACATAGTTTTGAAAATGTTTCACCCTCAGAGAGGGGGACTCACCGATCGCTCCCAGCGGTGCTTCCAGCCAGCCATAAGGCTAGTATCCGCCCGCCATCCTGAGGGGGGCGCTTTCACCAAACAAGCCAGGCGAGCGGGCAGAATCTTACATTTTCTGCTCATCATAGGCCACCGGCCTGATGTAAAAGCGCCCGGGGGAAAAACCAGAGGAAGGGAAAAAAAGGCAGCGTTCATCTCCGCGCTCCTCGGGGGGTGGAGTCTGCTGCCTGCGCTGGTTCCGGTTACCAGCCCCGGCTTCCTTCCTCTTCCTGTCGCGGGTGTCCCGCCTCCCCTGCGCCCCAGTCCTCCGCGGCGGGGCGCTCGAGAGGCGACGCTGGCTCGCTATTCCCGTCTCCAGCCCTCAGACTGGGACGGGCCGGGGACACCCGACTGCCTGGGCGCGGTCCCGGACCTCAGCGGAATGCATGTCCTGAATGCTGCCGAGCGCGCCTTCGCCTCTCCGAACTTTCCCACCACCGCCTCTACGGAGGTGCCGAAAAGTTCAGATGGCGAAACCGGGGCATCAGGGAGAAAGGATTTTTTCCTTCTCCCTGATGTCCAAACGGTTTAACCACATATGTCTCTCCGTGGCCACCCTCGCCGCCATCGGCGCTATTTCTGTACGGTGGCCCGGAGAGCGAAAACCGCGGTCCGGCGCGACTCGACTACCGCCTCAGGGGGTCCCTCCCCCCTGATCGAGGTCCCTCAGCAGGTCCGCCTGCAACACAGCCTGCAACACAGCTGTGGTGTGCAAAGCCGCTGCAGCGCGACCCACTGACATGTACGCCCTGCCATTCAGGCGTTTAGACCGGCAGGGTGGGAGCCACAGTGTCGCCGGCCGCCCAGAGGCGAGATAACATAACATCTCGTCCACGGGCGGCATCGACACATACCCAGCCAGGCAGTCCTTCGACATCAGCGACATCTAGCTCGCCGATGTCGACAGATGCGGGGCCGAGTATGGTTTCTTCCATTCCCTCGAGATCTGCTGATGGAGATCTGGAAGGAATGGAAGACTCCCAGGAGTTGGGAGGTCATGGGCGGAGAGAAACCGATCGTCTGAACTGTTTGGACGCTCAGCCTTTCTCCTCACGCGCCGCAAAGGCAGCTGCAGTCTACCCGCAGCGCGTTCCATGACCTCCAGCAACTCCCGTACATGGGACAGGATGGTAAGAAAAGCTTCAGCATTTTTAACTGACTCACCCATCCTCTGCTCGAGTGGAAGAGCAGCAGACGAGGAGGAGGAACATAAATCCAGCTCCTTCCTCCGAGGTCCGCCTCTCGCGATCTGGATCGTCCTCAAGAACCAAAACTGTCTCCAAGCGACGAGCCCGATCCATCTGGGAAGCGCTTTTGGTATTTAGACGCCGCTCAGCCTCACTTTCACAAGAGGTTCGCAAACCTCTCATGCATGCCCTTCTCCCAGACAGTAAACGCAAAGTGTGTGTATCCAAAGCGCAAGATACACATTCAAAACACACCTGCAGAAGTGGCATTCTCAGCACACTTCATTGTTATCCTTCTTGTAGACGTTTCACGTGAAGACAGGCAAAACAGTCCCTGAAGACGAAAAGATACTGTCATGTTGGCAAGTCGCCCTTATATACTTCCTGGTCGCACCTTGATGACATCATAGGCTGTCGCCGGTCAATAGGATTGACGTGGTTCAATGTGATTTCAGGCACCAGTCACGCTGGAGGCGTTCCCCGTAGCGTCAAACTGACGCAGCGCGAGTTCCCTTTCGAAAGGGAACAAGAATTCAATCAGAAACAATTTTATTTTTCTTATCCCATTGGCAGATAATTTTGCTTGTTTAAAGCAAAAACTCACTTAATTTTTAATTTATTTTCAACAAAACAAGAAAAAAATATCTTGTATCTTATCTTAAACTACATAATGCAATGCAATTATGATTTCAAAGAGTACAGGTGTAATGAAGCGCTATTCATGACAGAGCCCCCACCTTGTGAGCGGCTCCTGACGCGAGGAGGCAGACGCCGGGGTCTACCACGTGATTGAGGGGCCGGTCTCTCCGGGTGCATCCGATGGAATTCCTCCATGAGTGCAGGGTCCAGGATATCGCCCGTGTCGACCCAGGATTGCTCCTCCGGTCCGTACCCCTCCCAGTCGACCGGATACTGTAGTCTCCGACCCCGACGCCTGGAGTCGAGCAATTCTCGGACTTGATGGGCCTCCTCGCCCTCAATCCTCAGTGGTGGGGGATGTCGGCCCTCGGCTCCCTCCGGTTCTCCCCTCGGACCCCCGGAGGGTTTCAGCAGTGAAACATGAAAAGTGGGAGAGATACGATAGTTAGCAGGCAATTTTAACCGAAATGAGACAGGAGTAATTTGTTTACCGATTTGAAAAGGCCCTACAAACCTGGGACTGAGTTTCTTGCATGGGAGTCGGAGACGTAGGTCCCTGGTGGATAGCCAGACCCACTGCCCCACGGTGTACTGGGGATTCGGTCGCCGATGTCGGTTGGCCTGAACCTCTTGTCTCCTGATAGCACGTTGCAGATGATGATGAGCCAGCTCCCAAGTCTCCTCACTCCTTCGCATCCATTCATTTACCGACGGTAGCTCAGAGGGGTCGCCGGACCAAGGGAACAGAGGAGGTTGATAGCCTAAAACACACTGGAAGGGTGTAATCCCTGTGGCTGGTTTCCTGAGGGAGTTTTGGGCGTATTCAGCACACATCAAATAACGACTCCATTCAGTCTGGTTACCTTGGCAGTATGTGCGGAGGAAACGGGTGAGTTCTTGATTCATCCGCTCGGTCTGTCCATTGGACTCTGGGTGGTAGACAGAAGTGAGACTGACGTTGATGTTCAGGTTCTTGAAGAAGGCTGACCAGACTCGAGAAGTGAACTGCGGACCTCTGTCCGACACTATGTCCTCAGGTAATCTGTAAAACCTGAACACGAAGTTGCAGAGCAATTCAGCAGTCTCGACTGCAGTGGGGAGCTTGGGCAGCGGAATGAAAGCGGGTGAAGAACATAGACCATCGGGCCTGACGGGGATTCAAGCGCTTGGCAGAGCGGAGGTACTCTAAATTCTTATGGTCTGTGAACACGGTGAAAGGATATTGAGCTCCCTCCAGCCAATGGCGCCATTCCTCCAGCGCTGCCTTCATTGCCAGTAACTCTCGATCACCCACGTCATAATTTCGTTCTGCTGCGGATAACTTTCTGGCGCAGGGAAACATTTTCTCAGGGGTACCTTGACGTTGAGACAGAATGGCCCCGATGCCTGTGCTAGAAGCGTCTACCTCCACTATGAAGGGCCTGTCAGGGTCTGGATGACGGAGAATGGGTGCCGTGGTGAACCGTTCCTTAAGCTTGCTGAAGGCCTCTTCAGCCTCTGGGGACCAGTGTAAACGAGAGGTTTGACGTTTCGTCATTGAAGTTAGAGGAGCTGCCACACTGCTGAAATTGCAGTTCATTGGTGATGTGCGCCACTCTTCCTCCTCCAATAGGTTTTCCATCTAACGCCTCCACTGTTAATGGAAAATGGCAGTCAGTTAGGGGAATGTTGTGTTTCTTAATAAAAGTGTCAGATATGAAATTCCCAGCTGCACCAGAGTCTAAAAGGGCCTGCGTGGTAACCACCTGCTTGTTGAGAGTGATGAGAACGGGGATTTTGAGACAGGAGGGGGAGTAATCGGGCTGAATGGAGGGACTCACCGTTTTAGAGCTGGTAGGCGTGGGACGAACCGGGCAGTGGCTTCTGAAGTGGCCAGCCTGACCACAGTACAAACATAGGTGCATTTGGCGTCTTCTCTCTCTCTCTCTCCTCCGGCTGAAGAGGAGTGTAGCCCAGCTGCATGGGTTCGGGGCTCGGACAGGAAGGACTGGTAAAGCGTGTGGGCCGCCGTGAGCGGAGGAGATTGTCAATGTGAATGGAAAGTTCAATAAAAGAGTTCAATGAACTACCTTCGTCCCGGCAGGCGAGCTCTGCCTGCAATTCCATGGTTAGGCCTCGACGGAACAGTAGCTTCAACGTGTCCTCCACCCAGTTGGTCTGAGCTGCCAAAGTGCGAAACTGTAAAGCATATTCAGCCGCCGTTGTCTTGCCCTGAGTGAGAGAGAGCAGCTGATCACCGGGACTTTGGCCTCCCGCGGGATGTTCAAATACGTCTCTGAATCGTTGTAGAAACTCAGCAAATGAGGGGAATACAGAATCGTCATCTCTCCAGACAGCAGTGGCCCAGTCCAATGCTTTGCCGGTAAGCAGAGAGCAGACAAAGGATATGCGACTGGTTTCAGTGGGGTACAGAGAGGGCTGTTGGTTAACATATAGTGAACATTGGAGGAGAAATCCTTTACACTTGGTTGGATTACCATCAAACTTCTCTGGCAGGGCCAGACGGGGATTCACCGCTGGAGAAGTGGGTAACGCGGGCGTGATAGGCGCAGCGGGCGGTGGCGTGGTGACCTCGACGGGATGGATGTGTAGATTTTGAAGCGTCTTTACCAACTCTTTCGTGAGTGATGTCAAATGGTTCAGTTGGTGGTGATGCATCGCTAACTGAGCGGATATCTCAGTGGAGATCTGGGACCAAACTGCTGGATCGCTGGTAGGCGAAGTCTTCTGTAATGAAGGGTCAACAGGAAGTGGATCCATTTGCAGTTTTATTAGAGATAGCAGAAGTACAGACAGGGATAGAGCAATACCGTAAACAGGGACAGGCAAGGATCGAGGCTGGCGGCGGGAATCAGAGTCGGGTCACAGGCAAGGATCAAGGCAGGAGGCTAACAATCACAGATCAGGGTACAGGCAAGGTTCAGGGCAGGCAGCAGAGGATCTCAGATAACAAACAGTCCAGGTAGCAACAAAGTATCAGTCCACATAAAACGCTCAGAAATGACAACCATAGCAAATCAAGACTTCGCAAAGATGTGGTGTGTGTGTGTGTGTCTTAAATAGTGTGTGTGTGATGCAGTGCAGGTGTGCGTGTGATCAGTCCCAGGAATGAGGGCCTATGGGAAATGGAGTCCGACTAGTCTTGAATCAATATTCCGGTGATGGCTCCCTCCGGCGGTCCGGAGGATGAACTGGTGAAGCGCTATTCATGACAACAGGGTGAATTCAGATTGATTAGTCATTTCAATGGCAAATTTTATTATTAAATCTTCTTATTAAATAAGAAGCAAACATATTAAAAAGGCTTTCTATAAAACAAAAATTGATGAAATCAAAATCATTTCTGAAAAACTGTCTTATGATATATTGCGCATCAAAATTATGTGACCTTTATTACTTGTGCTGTTTTTTTACAACAACCAACAGATACTTCATCTGACCAAAAACAGGCCAAATAAATCTTGTCTAAACAGTGTTGTGTCTATGACATTTTATGTTGCAGCAGGATTCATATTTAAACAGTCTTTTTGCGTTTAATATTCACAGACGCTAACAGAAAAAACGTACCTCACACAATCAGTGTTACGGTGTGTTGTGCAGCAGGGAAGAGAAGATCCAGGGCTTCCAAAAAGACAGGTTTATTAATTCAAACTTAAGACAGAACACACACACTCAGGGATATAACATATAACAACAGACAAGGAGTGCAGGGAGTGAGTACAATATAAAGGAGTGCTAGATGACGAGGACCAGGTGCAGGGAATCCGGAAAGAGCGGGAGAGATGATGAAGAAGTGATTTCAGGTGTGAGACAGGGAGGATCATGGGAATGGAGTCTGGGACAGGCGTGACATGTAACAAACAGCGGCTGAATCCATTGCTCTAAGAAATGAACAGCTTTTCATGAGGTCAGTTATTCCAGGATGATTCCTCAGCGCTTCTCAAAATGATGTAGGTAAAGTAAGCACTACACTTGATGTGTTTATTTGAGTTGATGTGGGCGTTGACTCTGGATCACCTCAGTATTTGAATCTGAAAAGAACGCGCTCTCCATGGGCATGGTCGCATTAGAGGATAATGAGTAGATTAGACACTCTCGAAAGACTGACATCTCTCTCTTTTAAAATGGGTTACATAAACACAGAATATTTGTTTTCGATTTGATTTACATTATTTAAAACCTGACATTTAAACGTTTCTTTAGACACATGTTTGTGAGACAAGTTTTCACTAAGCTAGAGTTTCTTTTCTGAAGAGTATCTGAATGAACGTCTTTGACAGAGAGGCTGCAGATCGCGCATCATGTTTGTTTTCTTTATTTTGCAAAAAGCACAACAATTTGTTTTTATTGTGACTACACAAACGTAACAGATTATAATGATGTATAACACTTGCCTGAATGATTGAAAAGTGTCTCTTTGGCACTGATAAGAAAAAAGTGAGCTGATCGCATCGGCGCGACCGCTGACTCGAGGGGGTTAAAGAATTATTGAAGCTGGAGGTATCCATGGACTTTATCACTTCTATATGAATGGCTCTGAAACACGTGAATAGCACTGCCCACTGCTTTCTGCATTGCCGCCTCTTGTCCTAAGAGCAGATACTGACCAGGGGCCAAACACATCTAATCCCACATGTGTGAAGGGAGGCTTTGCTCTGAGCCTGTCAGTGGACAGATCTGCCATCATTTGAGTCTCGCATTCCCTCCTGAGTCTGCGGCATATAATACAGGAATAGATGAGACCGTTCACATGTCTTTTGCCTTCTATTATCAAGTAGCCGGCAGATCTTATCGCTCCCTCTGTGAAGTGGTGAGCCTGATGATGCATTTGCTCATGAAAGGGTTGTATTAGAAGTAATGCTACATGGTTCCTACCAGGTATAATGAGGGGTCTCTTTTCTTCAGAACCTAGATCCGCTTTAACCAAACAACCTCCGACCCTCAACAGTCCGCTCTGATCAATAAAGGGATCTAATTTTCGAAGTGTGCTGGTTTTAGGAAGTGGTTTGTTTCGTTTGAGGCACTGCAGCTCGTCAGCATACGTTTCCTGTTGTACTGCTCGTATGACAACTTCTGTGCTCTGAAGTATTGTGTCAGCATTAAGAGGAAGATTGCAACAGTGCCATCCTTTGCATGCCTGAGGGGTGTCGTTTTGACCCTGCTTATAAGAGTGTGCAATATGAATCAGCTTTCCAACAGCTCTGATCAGTCTGCTCCATTCCAAATAGCGTTTAAAGCGTTTTGAGACCCTGGTATGCAACACTGTTACTTCTGGATGAACTTCTGAACAAGTGCAAAGGGTTCTCTAGGGAATGTCTCTGTTTTTGGGTGTTGCAAGAATGCCGGTCCACTGAACCAGATGGTGTCCTGCAATTTGGTCGGAGCTACTGGTCATTTTGCAACGTCAGCCGGATTATGCTCTGAGCTCACATAATACCATTGTTCCGGATTGGTGCTGTTCCGGATTCTCTGTACACGATTGCTTACATAGACATGAAATATACGTTTCTCATTATAGATATAACTAAGGACCACTCTACTATCTGTGTAGAAGGTAATCTCATTGAATTTGACAGCAATCTCTGCAGCGATCGTTTCCATCATGTTCACAGCCAAGACAGCCGCACAGAGTTCCAGACGAGGTATAGTGTGCTCTGGTAGCGGAGCTAGCCTTGCTTTGCCTGTGATGAATCCCATATGACAGTTACCATCTGAGTCAATGATTTTGAGGTAAGCAATTGCTGCAATTACTTTCTCGGAAGCATCAGAAAAAACACAGAGCTCCTTGAACTTGCCGCCTGACATGTATGTGGGCCCATAGCTTCTTGGGACTTGTACATGTTGCAGTTCTTGCAAAGAATCTCTCCATTCCTCCCACACCTTTTGTTTGTTCACAGGTAAAGGCGCATCCCAGTCAGCAGCATTCTCAGTTAGTTCCCTCAGTAGTACTTTGCCTTGAACTGTGATTGGGGCCACAAATCTTAGTGGGTCGTACAAACTGTTTATTACAGACAGAAATCCACACCTAGTGTAAGGCCCTGGAAGTTGAAGCAGTCTGTGTCCAGATTCCAAAAAAAGCCAAGATTGCGTTGCATATTAAGCGAGCTGACACCTAAATCCAGTTGTTTCAATGAGTTGGCGTAATCTTCAGATGGGAAATCTCTCCTAAAGTCTTTGCAGTTTGAAGCCAATTTATGCAACTTCAAATGAGATCCAGCCAGCATGTTCTGTGTCCTTTTTAACAGGTTGATTGCCATCTCTGGGGAGGGTAAAGATTTGAATCCATCATCCATATAAAAGTCTTGCTCCACAAACTGTTGGGCGTCTTGACTTAATTCCTCTTCTCCTTCTTGAGCTGCCCGACGAAGACAGTAAATGGCCACTGCTGGAGAGGGACTGTTCCCAAACATGTGTACCTTCTTACGGTATTCTGTGACCTCATCCTCTGGGTTATTTTCATGAAACCAAAGGAACCTGAGGTGGTTTCTGTCTGTAGGTCGAACTTTAAAGCAGTGGAACATTTGTTGAATGTCTACTATGAAGGCGTCAGGCTCTTTGCGAAAACGCATTAGGACTCCGGAGACTGTTGTTGAGGTCAGGACCCGTCAAGTGAACCTTGTTCAGTGATGCACCTTTGCTTTAAGCATTCGAGTCAAAGACGGGATGGCTTTTTTGGATGGTATACACAGAAAGATGGTAAATACCAACACTGTTCATTGGTACCAACTGAAGGAGCTATTACCATCTCAGACTTCCACCTGAAAGATCGTAGAGGTGAATTTAAGCGTTCCACAACTTGTGGGTGATTGCTTGGAAGATATTGCCTTGGCTGCTGGAATGGGAGTGGGTCAACCCATGAGTTCCCCTCATCTTTATAGACGTCTCTGTCCATGATCTGCAGAAAGAGTATGTCCTCTATAGACGGAGCTGTTTTGTCATCATCTCATTCTACTAGACTTTGAGTCCCCTCCTTGATTAGGGGCATGCTTTGGAATCTATTCTTTACAGTGTAATTGTTAGGACATGGGTGACAGTATGTAGACCGACAATTCTCCATAATGTTGTGTGGTAAGTTTGAGGTAGGTTTATGAACTTTCCTAAGACACATGTCTCCAATGATTACCCATCCTAAGTCCAACTTTTGTGTGAAGGGAGCATTTGGTGGCCCGTTCACTTGCTTATGGGCTTTGTAGACTCTGATTATATCTCTGCATAACAGGAGAAGAATGGGAACATAATCAGGCTCTGGAATGTACCTCACAAGATGTTTTAGGTGCCTGTGGTTACTGACCACTTCTGGAGTGGGGATTTCAGAGTGATTGTCTGGAATTTTGTTACACTCAAATAGTACTGGTAAGGGTAAGACTAAGCTTCCGTCAAAGGATTCCACTTGAAAGCCTCGTGCTAGCCTGCCTTCTGTTTCGACTGTGCCCGTGCATGTTTGTAGTTTAGGCTACATTACACTGTAATACCAAACAGATCTAATAATTCTGATCTTGCAAGCGATCTGTTGCTTTGATCGTCTAGTATCACATACGTTTTGACTGCTTTCTCTGGGTGGCCTCCAGGAAACACTTTCATGAGACATACCTTGGAGCCTGCGCATGGAAGTTGATTGTCTCCACATACCTCTGTACAAGCTGAGGAAACCACAGATTCCATGGGTATTTCCTCACTCACTTTGTGATCCTCGGATGCCAGGGATTTTGGTTCTTTCACCCATGGTGCTGGGCCTGAATGGAGCACTGCCATGTGGGTAACACTGCCACATTCTGAACACTTAACATCCTGATCACAGTTTTTTGCCATGTGTAATACAGAGTTGCAACATTTGAAGCATATTACTTGTTGTTTGAGCAATTTTCAGAGGAGACCTGAGTCTTGTGTGTGATCACAGCTCTGGGAAAAACAGGTTTGTTTAACTGTCTGTTTGGTTTGCGGGATTCTTCCTGTACAGTTGTAAGAAAGAAATTTGGATCGTTGCACATTTTAGCTTGCTGACATACAAAGTCTACTAGGAACTTGAAGGGTGGAAAGGAAACCCTGTAGTCCTCTTTGTACTTACACCCCACTGTGAGCCACTTTTCTTGTAAGCTGAACGGCAATTTCTGCATTGTCGGATTTACTCCCCGTGGAGTATCTAGATAGGAAAGACCCATCAGATCGCCATCCTGCTTAGCTGCTTGAATCTCCATGTGCAAATCTCCCAGCTCAAGCAGTCTGTGACTTTCTCTGTTTGATATTTTTGGGAAGTTCTCCAATTTCCTGAATAGAGCGCTTTCTACCATTTCTGGCAAGCCATATGTTTTATAAAGTCTGCCCCGAATCAGACTGAGCCCTTGTAGTGGATGGTTAATGTGCACAGCTCTGATTCATTTTCATGCTCAGCTTACTCACACCCCAGGAGTTACCATATGGATAATACACGCATGGACTGGCCTTGGGCAGTACAATATACGGAAGTCCCAGGGGTGGCCCCGGCCCTTATAGGCGGGGGAACAACACCCTACTGAGACGGCAGAGCAACTCTGCCGGGGGAAAGACACGAGCTCGCCATAGGGAGCTGTACCGTGGACGAATACACATATGGGACCGCCATGGGGTTCACAACATATGGAACCCAACCTAACACAAGTTCCACCAATGCATACAAGTGTTAGACCTGGCGTTGGACGCTCTGCCACGTCCGACTGGCATGGGTTGCAGAGGACTCGACAGGGTTCGCCATTCTGGGGAACTCAACTGGAGCATATAAGCGCACGTATCCGTTCCGCAGGGAAGGGAATGGCGCAGCAAGCTGACACTAGAACGGGCACTTCGGTGTTACTGACTATGGGAAGTGAGTACACAGGAAGATACCGGCTCTACACGGAGGCTATAAAATCTAGTGAACGTGTTAGGTGTCTCTCAGCCCGCTGCTCTACAAATATCTGTCAGTGAGGCCACGAGCCAGCGCCCAGGAAGAAGCTACACCCTTAGTGAAGTGGGCTCTTAACCTGAACGGGCAGAGCACGTCTTGGGTTTCATACACTGAGACGATGGCATCCACTATCCAGTGGGCCATCCTCTGCTTGGAGACAGCCTTTCCCTTCTGCTGTCCTGACCCGACTCGTACGGCATGGTAGCGTCCCAAAATGGGGTCTGAGTGTGCTGTGCAACACTACCTGCTTCCACTGAGGGGGTGTACGAGTGTGGGAAGGCCGCTTGTGTGCATCCCCACAGCCAGCCCCCCCTGCTGGCAATTTGGAGAGGCACCAGAGAGTGACAACGCATGGGAGCATCGTACACCGCTAAGCGCACTCTCCGATTGAAGGAGGGGCAGAGCGTGGCAAGGCTTTGTGGCGTCGCACACGGCCTGCCTCACCTCCTTCCTCAGCGGGGAACAAGAGCGGCGAGGCATAGCGTTGCACACTGTCGTCCTCGCACTGCTGAGAAGAGGGGAATGGGAGTGGCGAGGCTTTGTACCGTCACACACTGCCATTCTCGCCCTCTTGTGGGGAGGGGAATTTGCGCAGCTCAACCTCGGCTCAGAACTACCCTCGTGCATAAAGAGCGCAGGGCGGAGGTGGCCTGCCAGTGGCACTGCCACTCTACCGATGAGGGTAGTGAGAGAGGGGAAAACTTATACAGATTATGGCCCTTTTGGTGTTCCATATTTTGGCACCAAATAGTTCCACAATGCCAAAGCCTTCCAATGCACATCCGGGAAAAGGCAAGGGGCGGGCAAGGCGATTTACGCATTGCACTACGCCTCAGCCACCCGGGAAAGCATGGCTGTCAAAAATGAATCTAATTCAGCATGAACACCCACTATTATAGTGGGAATCTCAGCATCATCTTCATTTTCAACACATAACAGCCCTCTCTCCGATGCAGCGATTGACATCTATCCTCTGCTAGAGCCCCAAATGAAATGCTAGGTCTTTTCTTTTGTTTCTTTTTTAAGGACCAGCAATCCCATCTGTAAGCTACCAGCAGGCATGTGAGATAGTGGGAGTGGCCGTGAGATGGCACTTGGCGCGTTGAACACTCAAGCCCTTATGAAAAAGGCAAGATGAACAACATGCCGATGTGGTTATGCTCTCATGAGAGAACATAAACCACCCACGAACACGGTCTCAACATGCTTGCGATGCGATAGAGGAGTAGGGGTTCCACGGAGATGTACTCGGCAGGGAAACCTCACTGTAATCCTCAGGTCACCCAGGCTTATCAGCCAAAGTAGCCCTTTTCTGGTGCACCAGAAAAGAAACTAGATTGGGGTATAAGCAAAGGGACTGAACCCCGTTTGAGGTTTCATAGTCTCGACCACGCATCGGAGGCGCCGAGTGACGTGCACTGGTTTGCAGTGGCAGGTGATGAACAGCACATCGACGTGATCCCGTTCCCCTGAGAGAACATGGATCACCCACGAACACAGTCTCAACATGTTTATGCGAGAGGGCTCGTGGCCGTCAGGACAGGAAACAACCGCATCCAGAAACGCACGAGTGGAATGACGTCTTGAAAAAGACGCAGTGTCACACCCGTGTTGCTCTTTTGTGAGGAAACGCTCTTTCAACAGTGCTGGAGCACCCAGGGGAAGACTGCGGCAGCACACAGGAGGTAAGAGCAGTCCTGTGTCTGCACTCACTGAAGCAAACGCCCTCACCAACCGACAGTTGCTGTGAGAACAGCAGTTTGTTATGCTGATGCAGCGGTGAGCACGCAGTCGCGCTGATTGTGCCTTTTCATCAACACAAAGCGTCCCTCTCGTTCTCTGGAGTATCTCTCTTGTAGATAGGCTCTCTTTTAGAAAAGCAGTCTTGCTTCATCAACGGCGTTCGGCTCTGAAGTGAATGACAATTAGTGCGCTGCTCTCGCTTCCTGTTTATACCCGCGGTCCGGGGCAGAGCACGAGATGCAAATCTTGCACGCCAATGGCCCATTGGCCTGTTCTCTACGTATGTCGAATGTGACCGACTGAAAGGAAACAAAAACCCACGAGGGGGAAAACATAACATTAAGCAAAACAACAACTCTAAAACAAACATACCAACGGGATCATGGGGAAGGAAGATGTTAGACAAAGATCTGACACAGACTGCAAACACAAGGTGTTACGAACCCTTCTGTTAAAAGTGGCTACGTAAGGGTTTCACAACATAAAGAAGGACACGTGAAACATGAGTACACTGCCTTAACATTTATTATACTCACGAACATATAGAAACTCACGAAACACGTATCACAGACACAAAAACATACTTCACTTCAAATAATATGAAGGTAACAAATCTTAACAGGACGAACAGCAAAGTAAGTTAACTAAATCAAAAGAAAACGGAAAAAGCTTGTTTGCTGGTTCTCCTCTCTCCTGCCATGCTCCGCTTCAGTGCCGTTGTTATAGTGGATCCAAAACGACTCCAACGAGGTGCAGGTGTGTAATGACACACAGGTGCGGACCTAATAATGAGCTCAGACACAGAGAAAAAAAAACAGAGTCATGACGTCATTACAAGGAGAAGAAAACACGAGACACAAACCGTAACACTCCCCCACTTAAAGAAAGAACCAGTCCTCTTTTTTAGACAGGTTCTGGATGGAGCGAACAGTAAAAGCAACCAAGAACATAGTTACAATAATACAAACTTATACACCTACGTATATGAAATTATACATTTACCCTAGCCCCGAGAAAGGGCATCTGCCATGATGTTTTCAGTTCCCTTCTTGTGGTTGATCTCCAGATTATAACATTGAGCCATTAGCGCCCAGCGCATCAAACGTTGGTTATGATTGTACATTTTATTTAAAAAAACCAACGGATTATGGTCCGTGTAGACGATGACAGGAGTAGAGCTGTATCCAACGTATACCTCAAAATGCTGCAAAGCAAGCAACATAGCTAGAGTCTCTTTTTCGATAGTAGAATAGTTCAACTGGTGACGGTTGAATTTAGCTGAAAAATAAGATACTGGATGGGAGATTCCATCAGCACCTCTCTGAAGGAGAACGGCTCCAACTCCGGTCGCGCTGGCGTCTACCTCAAGCTTGAACGGACAAGCTAGGTCAGGAGCAGACAACACCGGAGCACTGCAAAGGAGAGACTTCGCACACTCAAAGGCACTTTGACATTCATTAGTCCAATTAAAAACAATTTTAGAGCTGCACATCTTCGTTAAGGGAGCGACTACAGTAGAAAAATTTCTACAAAAACACCTATAATAGCCAGCCATACCCAAAAATCGTCGCAACTCTCTCCTCGTAGAGGGCACAGGATATGCAAGAATAGCGGTCACTTTTGCGTCGACCGGACGTACTTGACCGTTTCCAACCTGTTTCCCCAAGTAGGTAACGGAGGCTTTCGCAAAATCGCATTTAGTCAAATTTAAAGTCAAAGAGGCGGCTGTTAATCGGTCAAAGACATTGTGCAAGGTAGAGATGTGCTCAGTCCACGAAGAAGAATAAATAACGACATCATCAAGATAAATATTACAGTTTGGAACATCACCCAAAACTGTAGACATCAACCTTTGAAAGGTAGCGGGCGCGTTTCGAAGCCCGAACGCCATACGCGTATACTGAAGAAAAGAATCGGGAGTCACAAATGCGGAGATCTTAGAAGCACGTTCAGTTAATGGCACCTGCCAATAGCCTTTCAAAAGATCTAATTTCGTAATGTACCGGGCAGTGCCAAGGTTGTCAATACAATCCTCTATTCGAGGCAACGGAAAGGCATCCGGCACAGTGACAGAATTCACCTTGCGAAAATCAGTACAGAAACGGAATGAACCGTCAGCTTTGGGTACTAAAATGCACGGTGAACTCCACGGGCTATTACTCTTCTTGGCGAAACCATTTGTAACCAGATAGTTCACTTCACATTTCATGATCTCCCGTTTACCTACTGGTGAACGATACGCATGCTGTTTTATGGGGAGTGCGTTACCTACCTCAATGTCATGTTCAATGACAGAGGTACCAGTCGGAACATCACCGAACAAGTTAGGATACTCTTCTATTAAGTAAATCACATCCTGACGCTGGTCGCTAGATAAATAAGACAAATGAGATGATAAAACTTTTAAAATCTCTGAATTATTTAGAGGACCACCACTGAACATCTCCGTTGACATTTTCAACCCATCATCTACATCTTCAGCACCCCTGGTACTGGACAGCAAAGATACTCGTTCCACATTTAACACCGGCTGTACCTGACTCTGGGACAAATCAGTCCCCTCAGTCTTCAAAGTTCGAGCTACATATCGTTTCAGCATATTTACATGACACAAACGTGTCTTCCGTCGTCGTTCTGGGGTGAGGACTATATAATCAGTGTCACTCAGCTTACTCTTAATTACATAAGGACCTGCAAATCGCGCAGCCAACGCAGAACCAGGTAAAGGAAGCAACACTAGTACTTGTTCTCCAGGTGTGAAATTACGCACAACCGCGCTCTTGTCGAAATGACACTTCATTTTCTTCTGCGAAAGAGCAAGAGCTTCTTTCGCTACAGCACAAGCATTTCGCAATCGTTCACGGGTACGAGAAACGAAATCAAGCACATTATGTTTCTCAGTCACACCAGTGGAGAAAAATTCATCTTTCAGTACTTTTAAAGGACCCCGTACATTATGTCCAAAAACCAACTCCGACGGACTAAAACCAAGTGACTCTTGTCGCGCCTCACGCAGTGCAAATAAAACCAAAGGGACTCCCTCATCCCACTCATTCCCTGCCTCCAGGCAATATTTTCGCAAACTGGACTTCAGCGTCTGATGCCATCTCTCCAGTGCGCCCTGCGATTCAGGATGGTAGGCACTGGATGTGACATGTGACACGCTCAAACCTTTCAACACATTTTGGAACATTTTTGACAAGAAATTAGTTCCTTGATCGGTTTGCACAGTTCTCGGCAATCCGAATGTCGTGAAAAATTTGATTAGAGCCTTAGTAACGCTTTTGGCAGTTATATTTCGCAACGGAATTGCTTCTGGAAACCGTGTGACAGCGCACATAATTGTCAAAATGTACTGAGAACCGGATTTAGTTCGCGGCAGCGGACCGACGCAATCTACCAAGACGCGTTCAAACGGTTCACCTACAGCCGGAATAGGACGAAGTGGAGCAGATGGCACAATCTGATTGGGCTTTCCTACTACTTGGCAGACATGACAAGACTTACAATATCGAGACACATCAGCTTTCAACCCAGGCCAAAAGAAATGCTGGAGCACCCGATGGAAAGTCTTATTTATACCAAGGTGACCAGACCAAGGATGATCATGGGCCAAGCTTAAAATATGCTGTCGAAATTTCGAGGGTACCACAATCTGATGGACCACGTTCCAATCATCCGAATTCTCATTATTCGATACTCGAGCATTCCAGCTACGCATTAACACCGTGTTGTTCCAATAGAACTGATGATTAAACGCAGGTGACTTTGTGCCAGCACTTAAACGACATTTCTCCAACGTATGATCACTTTTCTGTGCTGCAGTAAGAACATCGCACGAAACAGGCAAAAATACGTCAGGATCGGGACGAACAGATTTTTGGATCGAATTAACATCCCCATGCTCTGCCACAGCATTTTTCTCAAAAATCTCTGCAAAAATAGACTCACCTAAATTCACTTCATTCTCCTTACCGAGATTTTTCGCCTGAGCGCGTGTCGTAACTGCACTTAAAGCAAAAATATTTGGGAAATGTTGTGTGAGCGCATCTGATTGTTGATCAGTAACTGGGATTTTGGTAACATGCACAACTGGCATCACTCTTCCTCCAGCGAGATCATTTCCCATAATAAAGTCGATACCTTTCACAGGTAGGGAAGAACGAGCTGCTACATTAAAACATCCAGAAACTAATTCAGACGTCACCCAGACGCGATGAAGAGGGACAGTGATGAAGCCCATTTCTATACCCTGCACAATAGTGCTAGTATCACATTCAGAGCTTGCACAAAAAGGCAAAGTGTCAGACAATATAAAAGACTGAGATCCTCCCGTATCACGCAAGATCTTCACAGCTTTCTGATCCTTAACACAACCAGTCAATGATACATAACCGTCAAACACGAAAGGCTGAAAACACTCATCAGGAACTACTGACATCATGGTCTGTGGAGACACACTTTTTACTAAAACTGAACCGCGAGGTTGAGCTGAAAAATCCTGACGTTCATGCTTTCGTTTCAAAATTCGACACTCAGCAATAATATGTCCGACCTTGTGACAATAGCCACACTCTTTACGCATATTCGGGCTAGATGGACTAGGCCTGTCTTTAAAGTTAGAAGAATTAACTTCATTCTCTCTTTGTGAAGTGTATCCTAAATCACTTGCACGCTTTACAAACACAGGTTTATGAATGAGTGCATACTCGTCTGCTAAGACAGCTGCTTGCTGCACAGTAGTAACCTTTTGTTCGTTTACATATAAAGCAGTACGCTCAGGAACGCAATTCTTAAACTCTTCAATGAGCAAAAGTTCACACAAAGATTGATAATCCGCGACTTTACACGCCTTTATCCATCGATCAAAAAGTATACCCTTCTCACGGGCAAATTCGACATACGTCTGAGAAGCGGATTTTTTCGTTGAGCGAAAACGTTGTCGGTAATGTTCAGGTACTAACTCATAGGCGCGGAGAATCGCATTTTTTACGATCTCATATTGAACACTTTCCTCCAACGGAAGAGAGGCACAAACTTCTTGTGCTTTCCCTGTTAACTTGCATTGTAACATTAATGACCAGACCTCTGTTGGCCACTTCAAAGCAGATGCTATTCTTTCAAATGCCTGAAAATAAGCTTCAACCTCTTTCTCCCGAAAAGGTGGAACAATTACAACATTTTTCGCTACATTAAACGAAGTCGAATGATCAAAAGAATCCGTTAACACAGGTAAAGAGCTAACTATAGGTATCGCAGGAATATTTGGCACTAATGCAGCAGCTTCAACCTCAGAACTAGGTCTATTTTCGCAAGCAATTCTAGATCTTTCTGCGTCATCTCGACCAGACTCTAACTCTAACTTGCGCATTTTAATTTTCATCTCTGCATCAATACGGTGCATTTCAAGCTGATGCTGCAACTCATCCTTCCGTGCTTGAGCTCGGTCTTGCGCCTCAAGCTGTAAACGAGCTAAACGTACTTTTAAACGCAAATCTCCTTGATGTACAGGCGATTCATCGGTAGAGAGGGATAAAGGTTCAAATTTAGGCAAAGAAAGAGGTGGTAGTCCTACCTTCGCCCCTTCACCGGGACCCGGCGTAACTGGATTGCCTACAAGAGAACGCAGTGAGGTAGAAGAATGCAGTGGGAGTTGCTCCTCATCCAGAACAGCTGCAACTGCTTCTGCTGATTCAGGAACATCCTCCACTAAAGACAACACCCCAACATTAATTAACCCAGTTAACAAACAAGCTTTCAAGTCTTTCTTAAGCAATGTTTTAGAAACAGGTATTTCAAAGTGTCGAGCAATAAGGAACAACTCGTCCTTTCTACATGTTTCCAACACTGCAATACTAGGTTGATTTACAAACTCATTTAAATCAAACGTCGCCATAATAAATTGATGAGCAAAAAACAAACATAATAAATCAGTAGGCTACGAACGACTCCGGACCTAAACCTACCTAACCGAGACCTAACTAAGACCTCTCTAGTCTTCAGAGGGTACCAGTTAAGAGGCAAGCCTCTCCCCCGGAATACCTCCAAAAACAACAAACTAAAACAATAAAGAAAACAATAAATAGCAAACCGTAGTGAGAACCGGCGCTAAGCACGGCCCCCCTGGTTTACTCTAACTACCCGGAGATCGCGCCCAGCACCACTAACTTTATCTGCTCATCAAAAACAATTACCGTAATCTGTTATCTCGACGAGCCCCCAATTTATGTTACGAACCCTTCTGTTAAAAGTGGCTACGTAAGGGTTTCACAACATAAAGAAGGACACGTGAAACATGAGTACACTGCCTTAACATTTATTATACTCACGAACATATAGAAACTCACGAAACACGTATCACAGACACAAAAACATACTTCACTTCAAATAATATGAAGGTAACAAATCTTAACAGGACGAACAGCAAAGTAAGTTAACTAAATCAAAAGAAAACGGAAAAAGCTTGTTTGCTGGTTCTCCTCTCTCCTGCCATGCTCCGCTTCAGTGCCGTTGTTATAGTGGATCCAAAACGACTCCAACGAGGTGCAGGTGTGTAATGACACACAGGTGCGGACCTAATAATGAGCTCAGACACAGAGAAAAAAAAACAGAGTCATGACGTCATTACAAGGAGAAGAAAACACGAGACACAAACCGTAACACAAGGGGATTTATAAAGGGAAAATAATCAGGAGGGAACAGGTGGGAGAAATCAAACAATAATCAGATAACAAGGGAGAGGGATCAGACAACGACACAAGCACATGGCCCAAAATAACAAAACACCCAAGTGCAGCACAAGACAGGACAGGCATGTGACATTACCCCCTCCCTATGGAGCGGCTACCAGATGCTCCATAAGACCAGGGCGGGACGGGAGGGACAAACCAGGGCGGCACAGACCAGGGCGGCCCGCAGAGTTCAGGAGGCCAGGACGGCCCGCAGAGGCATTGAGTGACTTGATCCAACAAAAACCATGGGCGTTTTGACGGACAGCTCGCGTTAGCCAGTAATGCGCTTCCTGTATATAATGACTCATCAGAAAGCCTGTAATTGAAGAAGAGAGACCTGGGAGGGTTTAAAGAAAGTGAAAGAGTCCAAAGTACAGGGGATATCACCAGAAGACTGATTAGAATCAATATTTCATTGAAAATGGGATGACTCTAACTCAAAACTCTCATGCAAACGAAGAAGGATTTTATGTTTTTTCCCCTATTTTTTTGTTGTTTTGGATTAAAAAGTGGGATGGGTTTTGAAGAGTGGACTCTTACACTGACATGAATGCTGGTGTTTTTTGGTGGTGTTCTGCATGCTCCCTTAAACCTAACATTGAAATATTATGTAATCTTATTTAATATATTTACTAATTTTATCTACATTATTTATCAATGCTTTTCTAAAACCCATTTGTATTGTTTCATTTACAGACATGGATGCTACAAACGCTGAAAACAAGATCCCTGACATATCGGCTCAGAAACTGGGCTTGAACCAGCTAGAGATCAGAACCAGCATATGTTTGTCAAAAAATGTCATAAAAAGCCATAAAACATAGGGTCATAAATTATGACTACTCTTGTATGAGAATGACAGATAGAGCTGAAGTGAGATTTATTGCTGCAATTGTTTACTCAACCTCATGTCATTCCAAACCTGTATTTCTTTCTCTCTTCTCTGAAACAAAATATTTTCTGAAGAATTTTGACAACCAAACTATTTTGAGTATGCTTGACTCTTTTATGTTCCACAGAAAGTCATTCAGGTTTGGAATGCATGACCTGATGAAATTCATCATAGCTCTTCCATAGAATCCAGAGTTTAACTGTAGTTTCCTTTAACCCTAAGATCTTTGTAGACACAGGTTATTATAGTTTTGCATTTTTAAATTAGTTTTTATTTTAATATCGTTTTCAATTTTGCTATAAATTTCAGTTTAGTTTTTGTTAGTTTCATAAATTGTTTTGCTAGTTTTAGTTTAGTTTTTATATTCTACAACACATTTCTATTTCGTTTTTATATATTTAGTTTCAGTTTTAGTAATTATAGTTTAGCAGAGTTACCAGAACACTACCTGTGTAGAACTGTTGCAGTTAGTGTGGAGCAGCAGGGATGAATCAGAATCGGACTTCCAACAATAGAAGGGTTTTTATTTAGCGATGGAATCAAACAGCAGCCAAACACACAATACCAACCAAAATAAACATAACAAGAACGGACAAGGAGTGCTGGGAAGTGAGTCCAATATAAAGGGAGTGCAAACGACGAAGACCAGGTGCAGGGAATCCAGGGAGAGCGGGAGAGATGATGACGGAGTGAGTGTGGGACAGGGAAGATCATGGGAAACTGAGTTCAGGACAGGCGTGGATTGTAACATTACCTCCCCCTCCCGTTAGGCGCGTCCTGGTGCCTTAGATGTAACAACAGGGGAGGAGGGGGGGAGGGGGCTGGAGACCTCCGTACCCCCCTCACCTGTGCGTAGGTCTCCAGGGCGGGTCAGGGGCCTCGGGCGGCCATGGCGGGTTAGGGGCCCAACTCACATGTGTTAATTTGCGACTGTAAATTAAAGTGGTGTTTGTTCCCCTCTTGTTTCGTGTAGTTAGAGGGTAAGTGTGAATCTGCTGCTGTAAATTAAAGTGGTGTTTGTTCCCCTCTTGTTTCATGTAGTTAAAGATCCAAGCAGCAAAAGACCTGAGGTGCGAGCACAACGGTCAATCACGTCCATCTAGGGTGTGTTTACACTGAAAAACAATGGAAAAGCAGCACAGTGGAATAGAAAAACCGGACCCACTTTATATTAGGTGGCCTTAACTACTATGTACTTACATAAAAAAATAAGTATAATGTAATTACGGTGTTCAAATTGTATTGCAAAACACCTTTGCTGATATTGAGGTGGGATACGGGAAGGGTTAGGGACAGGTGTGGTGGTATGGGTTAGTTTAAGGGTAAAGTTAGGGATAGGTGTGGTGGTGTGGGTAAGTTTAGGGGTAGGGTTAGGGACAGGTGTGGTGTATGGGTAAGTTTAAGGGTAAAGTTAGGGACAGGTGTGGTGGTATGTGTGAGTTTAAGGGTAAAGTTAGGGACAGGTGTGGTGTGGGTAAGTTTAAGGGTAGGGTTAGGGACAGGTGTGGTGTATGGGTAAGTTTAAGGGTAGGGTTAGGGACAGGTGTGGTGGTGTGGGTAAGTTTAAGGGTAAAGTTAGGGACAGGTGTGGTGGTGTGGGTAAGTTTAAGGGTAAAGTTAGGGACAGGTGTGGTGGTATGGGTAAGTTTAAGGGTAGAGTTAGGGACAGGTGTGGTGGTGTGGGTAAGTTTAAGGATAGGGTTAGGGACAGGTGTGGTGGTGTGGGTAAGTTTAAGGGTAGGGTTAGGGACAGGTGTGGTGTGGTGTATGGGTAAGTTTAAGGTTAGGGTTAGGGACAGGTGTGGTGTATGGGTAAGTTTAAGGATAGGGTTAGGGACATGTGTGGTGGTATGGGTAAGTTTAAGGGTAGGGTTAGGGACAGGTGTGGTGGTGTGGGTAAGTTTAAGGGTAAAGTTAGGGACAGGTGTGGTGGTATGGGTAAGTTTAAGGGTAGAGTTAGGGACAGGTGTAGTGGTGTGGGTAAGTTTAAGGATAGGGTTAGGGACAGGTGTGGTGGTTTGGGTAAGTTTAAGGGTAGGGTTAGGGACAGGTGTGGTGTATGGGTAAGTTTAAGGGTAGGGTTAGGGACAGGTGTGGTGTATGGACAAGTTTAAGGGTAAGGTTAGGGACAGGTGTGGTGTATGGGTAAGTTTAAGGGTAAAGTTAGGGACAGGTGTGGTGGTGTGGGTAAGTTTAAGAGTAGAGTTAGGGAAAGGTGTGGTGGTGTGGGTAAGTTTAAGGGTAGAGTTAGGGACAGGTGTGGTGGTGTGGGTAAGTTTAAGGGTAGAGTTAGGGACAGGTGTGGTAGTGTGAGTGAGTTTAAGGGTAGGGTTAGGGACAGGTGTGGTGGTGTAGGTAAGTTTAAGGATAGGGTTAGGGACAGGTGTGGTGGTGTGGGTAAGTTTAAGGGTAGGGTTATGGACAGGTGTGGTGTATGGGTAAGTTTAAGGGTAGGGTTAGGGACAGGTGTGGTGTATGGGTAAGTTTAAGGGTAGGGTTAGGGACAGGTGTGGTGGTGTGGGTAAGTTTAAGGGTAGGGTTAGGGACAGGTGTGGTGGTGTGGGTAAGTTTAAGGGTAAAGTTAGGGACAGGTGTGGTGGTGTGGGTAAGTTTAAGGGTAAAGTTAGGGACAGGTGTGGTGGTGTGGGTAAGTTTAAGGGTAGGGTTAGGGACAGGTGTGGTGTATGGGTAAGTTTAAGGATAGGGTTAGGGACAGGTGTGGTCGTGTGGGTAAGTTTAAGGGTAGAGTTAGGGACAGTTGTGGTGGTGTGGGTAAGTTTAAGGGTAGGGTTAGGGATAGGTGTGGTGGTATTGGTAAGTTTAAGGGCAGGGTTAGGGACAGGTGTGGTGGTGTGGGTAAGTTTAAGGGTAAAGTTAGGGACAGGTGTGGTGGTATGGGTGAGTTTAAGGATAGGGTTAGGGACAGGTGTGGTGGTGTGGGTCAGTTTAAGGGTAGGGTTAGGGATAGGTGTGGTGGTATTGGTAAGTTTAAGGGCAGGGTTAGGGACAGGTGTGGTGGTGTGGGTAAGTTTAAGGGTAAAGTTAGGGACAGGTGTGGTGGTATGGGTGAGTTTAAGGATAGGGTTAGGGACAGGTGTGGTGGTATGGGTAAGTTTAAGGGTAAGGTTAGGGACAGGTGTGGTGGTATGGGTAAGTTTAAGGGTAGGGTTAGGGACAGGTGTGGTGGTGTGGGTAAGTTTAAGGGTAGGGTTAGGGACAGGTGTGGTGGTATGGGTAAGTTTAAGGGTAAAGTTAGGGACAGGTGTGGTGGTATGGGTAAGTTTAAGGGTAAAGTTAGGGACAGGTGTGGTGGTGTGGGTAAGTTTAAGGGTAGAGTTAGGGACAGGTGTGGTGGTATGGGTAAGTTTAAGGGTAGGGTTAGGGACAGGTGTGGTGGTATGGGTAAGTTTAAGGGTAGGGTTAGGGACAGGTGTGGTGGTGCGGGTCAGTTTTAGGATAGGGTTAAGGACAGGTGTGGTGGTATGGGTAAGTTTAAGGATAGGGTTAGGGACAGGTGTGGTGGTATGGGTAAGTTTAAGGGTAGGATTATGGACAGGTGTGGTGGTATGGGTAAGTTTAAGGGTAGGGTTAGGGACAGGTGTGGTGGTATGGGTAAGTTTAAGGATAGGGTTAGAGACAGGTGTGGTGGTATGGGTAAGTTTAAGGGTAGGGTTAGGGACAGGTGTGGTGGTATGGGTGAGTTTAAGGGTAGGGTTAGGGACAGGTGTGGTGGTATGGGTAAGTTTAAGGGTAAGGTTAGGGACAGGTGTGGTGGTATGGGTCAGTTTAAGGGTAGGGTTAGGGACAGGTGTGGTGGTGTGGGTCAGTTTAAGGGTAGGGTTAGGGACAGGTGTGGTGGTATGGGTAAGTTTAAGGGTAGGGTTAGGGACAGGTGTGGTGGTATGGGTAAGTTTAAGGGTAGGATTAGGGACAGGTGTGGTGGTATGGGTAAGTTTAAGGGTAGGATTATGGACAGGTGTGGTGGTATGGGTAAGTTTAAGGGTAGGGTTAGGGACAGGTGTGGTGGTGTGGGTCAGTTTAAGGGTAGGGTTAGGGACAGGTGTGGTGGTATGGGTAAGTTTTAGGGTAGGGTTAGGGACAGGTGTGGTGGTGTGGGTGAGTTTAAGGGTAGGGTTAGGGACAGGTGTGGTGGTATGGGTAAGTTTAAGGGTAGGGTTAGGGACAGGTGTGGTGGTGTGGGTAAGTTTAAGGGTAGGGTTATGTGTAAGGGAATTGTCAACAGTGTAATGTAACTACAGAAATTAATTATAGATGTAATTACATGCAGGTATTTTTTTAAATGTAAGTACAATGTAAAAACATGTATGTACACAATAAGTGCATTGTATCAAATTATTAATTAAAATGTTAGTACATAGTAGTTAAGGCCACCTAATATAAAGTGGGAAAACCATCCCGTATCTTTTTTTTTCCCTTTTGGAAATGCAATAATGTTTTTGTTTTGCTGTTGTTGTTAAACAAACATACGTATAACATATTCGTATGGTTTGACATTAGTATTGCACTTTGCAGTACGTGACCAATAACAAATAACGATTTCTATGACTAAGTGCATTTATAATAGCTTTTTTCTTGTAAACCATTGGTGGCCACTGCTTGAAAGTGAAGTGTGAATTACACAAGAGAAAACCGCAAACATAGAGAAAACTGGAACAGGGCCAAATACCTTTTCACATCAGTGCATTATTGCAGTGACTGTTGGTAATCGGTTGCTGACGGTTCTGCCTTGAGGCTTGTGTGTGTGTGTGTGTGTGTGTGTGTGTGTGTGTGTGTGTGTGTGTGTGTGTGTGTGTGTGTGTGTGTGTGTGTCCAGCCCTCTGAGGAGCTTTATATAAGACAGAAACCTGTCAGACAAACATCTCTCAGACAAACATCTCTCAGACAAACATCTCTCAGACTCGATCGAGGACCAGCTGCTCTTCTGACTCCGGCTACAGTCGCACAGGTAAGTGTGTTTCTAATCGCTTAGAAGTGCTTTTTTGTATTACAGACATATTAATTATGCTAACTAGTAATTAACCAAATACAAAGAAATTTAATATTTAAGTCAGAAGAAGATGTTGAAAATAAAATATGAATTGGTTATTGTCAGTGTCACAACTGGTTTAAGGGTTTTATCTACACACAAGCAGTATACTTTAATGAAAACTAATTCAAAATAACACTACTCAGAATAACAGAGAACTAAAAACACGGCGAGCAGAACAAGCACTTAATAATGACGAGATCAGACGATGAGCAGAACAAACACAGGGCTATATATGGGACATTCTACAGAATTGGTGCAAACTGCTGTCCTACAAGTCAACTTTTATTTATATAGCGCTTTTAACAATGTAGATTGTTTCAAAGCAGCTTTACAGTGTTAAACAGGAAAATAATGCAGCATAATTTTATTCAGCTGTATAGCCATTCTGGAAAAATTTCAAGTATCATACAGTGACAGTGTGGGCTTTAGATCAATAATTTGATCAGTAATTTAGTTTAAATGGTTAATTTAGTTTATTATTTAGATGTATTTCGATGTTTAGTTGAAAAATTTAGTGTCCCCAACTGAGCACGCCAAGCCAGAGGCAACAGTGGCAAGGAAACCAAAACCCCATTAGGTGACCTAATGGAGAAAAATAAACCTTGTGAGAAACCAGGCTCAGTCGGGGTGCCAGTTCTCCTCTGGCCAATTAACAAACAGCGTATTATTATTAGGGGCCAAGCACCGAAGGTGCGGAGGCACCTATTGAAACCGTTAGCGTTCCTATTATTAGGGGCCAAGCACCGAAGGTGCGAAGGCACCTATTGAAACCGTTCCCGTTCTTATTATTAGGGGCCAAGCACCGAAGGTGCGAAGGCACCTATTGAAACCGTTCCCGTTCTTATTATTATTATTCATCTTCTTCTTCTTCTTCTTCTTCTTCTTCTTCTTCCGCCACGAAGTCTATGGCAGCCCATAGAACCGTATGGTAAAAAGTTGTGAAATTTGGCACACTAATAGAGGACAGTCTGAAATGTCACCGTAGCAAATTTGGAGTCTCAAACTCAATCCCTCTAGCGCCACCATCAGTCCAAAATTTAACTAATGTTTATGCTAATAACTTTTGAACCATAAGGGCTAGAAACAAATTTCTTTTTTCCTCTGATTCCTTGGCTCAAGACGATTCGATTGCACCCTATGACGTCATTTTCCGTCATAAAAATTTTCCCGTCATTTTGAATTTTCCGAAAAACCTACTTTTACGAACTCGTCCTAGACGGTTCATCCGATTTGCACGAAAATTGAACCAGATCATCTTCAGACCATGTTGACAAAAAATCTTGCAAAGCAAGTTGATTCGTCAAATCATTTGCGAAAAACGCGCAAACAAATTTTACGTAGCGGTTGCAAAAACACTCTTAAGGCAATATCTCCGCAACGCTTTATCGTATTCAAACCAAACTTGGTACATGTCATCACAAGCATGACTTGAGGCAACATACAGCGTTTCGGCGCAGCGCCACCTACTGGTCCGGAGATACGAAAAATTGCTATTTTTGCTTATAACTTCTGAACTGTTTGTCCAAAAATCATAAAAGTGGTCTCGTTACATTCAGGACGGCATGTCGAGTCGTCTGATATTCAATTTTACTATATCGGCCATTTTGGCTGTCGGCCATTTTGAATTTTGTCAAAAAATGCTATATTTTACAAATGCATTAGTATATTGTTACTAAACTCGGTATGTGACTTCCTTGCTATGCCCTGAAGGTACTCAAAAAGTTTTAGGGCAGTGCCACCTTGTGGTCAAAAGATATAACAAACTTGACAAAAATGCTAATAACTTTTGATTAAATTAGCCTAGTATATTGAAACTGGTCATAATAGAGTCATTGGCTCATGCCGATTCAATTGCAACCTATGATGTCATTTTCGGTCATGATAATTTCCCCGCCATTTTTAATTTTCCAAAAAACCTACTTTTACGAACTCGTCCTAGACGGTTTGTCCGATTTGCACGAAAATTGAACCAGATCATCTTCAGACCATGCTGACAAAAAATCTTGCAAATCAAGTTGATTTGTCAAATCGTTTTCGATAAACGCGCACACAAATTTTGCGTAGCGGTTGCAAAAACACTCGTAAGCCTATATCTCCACAACGCTTTATCGTATTCAAACCAATCTTGGTATATGTCATCACAAGCATGACCTGAAGCAACATGCAGCGTTTCGGCGCAGCGCCACCTACTGGTCCGGAGATACAAAAAATGGCTATTTTTGCTTATAACTTTTGAACTGTTTGTCCAAAAATCATGTCTTCCGCACCATGCTTTGAAGGTACTCAAAACGTTTTGGGGCAGTGCCACCTTGTGGTCAGAGGTTATAACAAAATTTACAAACATGCTAATAACTTTTGATTAAATTAGCCTAGTTTAATGAAACTGGTCATAATACATTCATTGGCTCATGCCGAGAACAGAGATACTAATTTTTCCATATTTGGTCAAACATCCTGTCCTCAATGTTCTTATTTGATCAAAACCTACTTTTTCAAACTCATCCTAAACCGTTTGTCCAATTTCCACCAAAATCGAATCGTATCATCTTCAGACTGTGTCAACAAAAAGTTAGGGATTTTGCATCAATAGATGAAACCGTTTTTGTAAACCGCAGCGACGAAGTTGAGCCATTATGCCAAAATTACTCTTGAGGCTGTATCTCTGCAATGCTTTGACATATTGGCATCAAACTTTGCATGTGTCATTGTTCCCTTATTCTGACCACACCACATCAATTTCGTATCTGTGCCACCTATTGGTCAAAAGTGATAAACCATTAACTTACATTATCAGTGACTCAATATATGATATTTCAGCCATTTTGCCTAATCTTCTTAAACTGTATAATTGTTAATTGTTGCAGTTGGTCTGACACTCTCAGACTACAATGCATTTTCAGCCTTTTGCTAAAAATCATCTTAAAACGTGATTAATTGCTCATTGCTCCAGTTGATCTGACACTGCCAGCCATTTTGGCATGTCTTGTCTTCTTCTTTGCGCTTGGCCCCGGTATTGCTGCTTGCAGCTATATTTATTATTCATCTTCTTCTTCTTCTTCTTCTTCTTCTTCCGCCACGAAGTCTATGGCAGCCCATAGAACCGTATGGTAAAAAGTTGTGAAATTTGGCACACTAATAGAGGACAGTCTGACATGTCACCGTAGCAAATTTGGAGTCTCAAACTCAATCCCTCTAGCGCCACCATCAGTCCAAAATTTGACTCATGTTTATGCTAATAACTTTTGAACCATAAGGGCTAGAAACAAAAATCTTTTTTCCTCTGATTCCTTGGCTCAATACGATTCCATTGCACCCTATGACGTCATTTTCCGTCATAAAAATTTTCCCGCCATTTTGAATTTTCCGAAAAACCTACTTTTACGAACTCGTCCTAGACGGTTCATCCGATTTGCACGAAAATTGAACCAGATCATCTTCAGACCATGCTGACAAAAAATCTTGCAAATCAAGTTGATTCGTCAAATCATTTGCGATAAACGCGCAAACAAATTTTACGTAGCGGTTGCAAAAACACTCTTAAGGCAATATCTCCGCAACGCTTTATCATATTCAAACCAAACTTGATACATGTGATCAGAAGCATGACTTGAGGCAACATACAGCGTTTCGGCGCAGCGCCACCTACTGGTCCGGAGATACGAAAAATTGCAATTTTTGCTTATAACTTCTGAACTGTTTGTCCAAAAATCATAAAAGTGGTCTCGTTACATTCAGGACGGCATGCCGAGTCGTCTGATATTCAATTTTACCATATCGGCCATTTTGGCTGTCGGCCATTTTGAATTTTGTCAAAAAATGCTATATTTTACAAATGCATTAGTATATTGTTACTAAACTCGGTATGTGACTTCCTTGCTATGCCCTGAAGGTACTCAAAAAGTTTTAGGGCAGTGCCACCTTGTGGTCAAAAGATATAACAAACTTGACAAAAATGCTAATAACTTTTGATTAAATTAGCCTAGTATATTGAAACTGGTCATAATAGAGTCATTGGCTCATGCCGATTCAATTGCAACCTATGATGTCATTTTCGGTCATGATAATTTCCCCGCCATTTTTAATTTTCCAAAAAACCTACTTTTACGAACTCGTCCTAGACGGTTTGTCCGATTTGCACGAAAATTGAACCAGATCATCTTCAGACCATGCTGACAAAAAATCTTGCAAATCAAGTTGATTTGTCAAATCGTTTTCGATAAACGCGCACACAAATTTTGCGTAGCGGTTGCAAAAACACTCATAAGCCTATATCTCCACAACGCTTTATCGTATTCAAACCAATCTTGGTATATGTCATCACAAGCATGACTTGAAGCAACATGCAGCGTTTCGGCGCAGCGCCACCTACTGGTCCGGAGATACAAAAAATGGCTATTTTTGCTTATAACTTTTGAACTGTTTGTCCAAAAATCATGTCTTCCGCACCATGCTTTGAAGGTACTCAAAACGTTTTGGGGCAGTGCCACCTTGTGGTCAGAGGTTATAACAAAATTTACAAACATGCTAATAACTTTTGATTAAATTAGCCTAGTTTAATTAAACTGGTCATAATACAGTCATTGGCTCATGCCGAGAACAGAGATACTAATTTTTCCATATTTGGTCAAACATCCTGTCCTCAATGTTCTTATTTGATCAAAACCTACTTTTTCAAACTCATCCTAGACCGTTTGTCCAATTTCCACCAAAATCGAATCGTATCATCTTCAGACTGTGTCAACAAAAAGTTAGGGATTTTGCATCAATAGATGAAACCGTTTTTGTAAACCGCAGCGACGAAGTTGAGCCATTATGCCAAAATTACTCTTGAGGCTGTATCTCTGCAATGCTTTGACATATTGGCATCAAACTTTGCATGTGTCATTGTTCCCTTATTCTGACCACACCACATCAATTTCGTATCTGTGCCAGCTATTGGTCAAAAGTGATAAACCATTAACTTACATTATCAGTGACTCAATATATGATATTTCAGCCATTTTGCCTAATCTTCTTAAACTGTATAATTGTTAATTGTTGCAGTTGGTCTGACACTCTCAGACTACAATGCATTTTCAGCCTTTTGCTTAAAATCATCTTAAAACGTGATTAATTGCTCATTGCTCCAGTTGATCTGACACTGCCAGCCATTTTGGCATGTCTTGTCTTCTTCTTTGCGCTTGGCCCCGGTATTGCTGCTTGCAGCTATATTTATTCTTCTTCTTCTTCTTCCGCCATGGGAGTCTATGGCAGCCCATAGAACCGTTTGCGGGAAAGTTATGAAATTTGACACACTCATAGAGGACAGTCGGAAGTGTCAACATAGCAAATTTGGAGTGTCTAACTCAATCCCTCTAGCGCCACCACCTGTCCAAAATATGACTCATGTTTATGCTAATAACTTTTGAACCATAAGGGCTAGAAACAAAATTCTTTTTTCATCTAATTCATTGGCTCAAGCCGATTCCATTGCACCCTATGACGTCATTTTCCGTCATTAAAATTTTCCTGCCATTTTGAATTTTCCGAAAAACCTACTTTTGCGAACTCGTCCTAGACGGTTTATCCGATTTTCACGAAAATTTAACCAGATCATCTTCAGACCATGCTGACAAAAAAACATGGAATTCAAGTGGATTCGTCAAATCGTTTTTGATAAATGCGCAAACAAATTTTACGTAACGCTTGCAAAAACACGCTTAAGGCAATATCTCAGCAACGCTTTATCGTTTTCAAACCAAACTTGGTATATATCACCGCAAGCATGACCTGAGGCAACATGCAGCGTTTCAGCACAGCGCCACCTACTGGTCCGGAGATACAAAAAATGGCTATTATTGCTTATAACTTTTGAACCATTTGTCTAGAAATCATAAAAGTGGTCTCGTTAGATTCAGGACGGTATGCCGAGTCGTTTGATATCCAATTTTACCATATCGGCCATTTTGGCTGTCGGCCATTTTGAATTATGTGCTAAAATGCTGTATTTTATGAACGCATGAACGGATTGTTACGAAACTTGGTATGGGTCATCAGCACAATGCCCTGAAGGAGCCTGAGAAGTTTCGAAACAGCGCCACCCAGTGGAGAATTTTTTTTTTCAAATGCTTATAACTTTGGGTAAGATTGACTTATTTTCATGGGAGTCACTTTTTTTGCCTCCTGAATCCTTGCCGAGTCCAACGATACCAGATTTGCTAGGTTTCGGCATATGGTCTTTGCAGCATTCCAATTTAGCGCTTAAAAAACATTAGCTGATATCTTCGAAACCGCTAGTCCCATTGAGACGAAACCAGTGTCAGAAGTTCGGAAACATAGGTCGATAGCTACACGATAATGCCCAAATGTCAAAATATTGATAGTAAGGGGGTGTAAAATCCAATCAAAGTCAGGTGTCAGTCATTTTTCATGTGTTTTTTCATATAAATGTATATAACTCCAAAACTAAACAAGATATTTTCACCAAAATTGACACAGACATGTATGGGCTCACTCCAAGGACACATAAAAAAAAGATAGGATTGTGCCACTTGGTGGCGCTATAATAGAACAAAACATGAAATTCCCATTGACTACAATGCAGTTTTATGATATAAAATGCTATGCTTCACAAATGAATTGGTGTATCATTACGAAACTTGAAATTGGCCATCAGCACCATGCCTTTAAGCTGCTTAAACGGTTTCAAAACAGCACCGCCATGTGGTCCATACTTATAATGAAAAGGCCTCTTGAGGCTATATCTCTGCAATGACATATTGACACTATATTGTAGTGGTGTCAACAATAATCGATTCAGCGATGCATCGCAATGCGGGGCATGCACGATTCAGCATCGATGCGGCAAAGTGCCATAATCGATTATGTCACCGTTTATTTTCTGGACTTGAGTTGGACAATAAAGTTGTGAAGTTTCAATTACTTCCAGGGTCATAACAATAACAATCAAGATGGCTGAGGCGGAGGGAGATGACCGCGATAGACGGGCATTAAAAACGCACCCAAAGATTGGAAAGCGGACATCTGGGCACATTTCGGATTCTGACGCCGGCTTCACACCGCACGCGGAGCGGTGGGTATGGAGAGCCGGAGCCCGCGCCCCCATTGTGGATTCACACTGGCAGCGTTTGTCTCGCGCGGATATTGCAAATGCAGACAAATATTGTACATTATGTCACATTTACGGTCTTCTCCTCCGAGCCCCGTCTGTCTCGTGCTTTGATTTATGATGGGCAGCATGCTGCAAATGCGACCGTGTTCCCCTCTGTCCCAAACACATATGCATATAACTTGTTGTATATAAGTAGTTCACATGATAAATGTAAGTTAACATTAAAGTGAATATATGCTTCTAGTTTTAATAATTTAAACAGGCTTTTGAAGTTTGGGCAAAAACTTCTGGCAGTGTTGTGTTTTTAATTTTTTTAACAGCTTTGGATGTCATATGGTGATTGTGAAACACACGGGGCACTTCACTACATGATTTCATGGTGGAATTTGTTATTTTCCATGTTAATCTGGTCAGTTTTGATCAAGAACAATCCACTGTGGCTTTAAATCAGCGTGAGCAGCGCGGCAAAATAGACTCGGCGCCGAAACGATCGCGGCACTACTGCTGCTTCTGCTCCTACGATGCGCTGCCGCGCCGCCTCTGCGTGCGATGTGAATGCTCTAATCTGTTAACATGGGCGCCGGAAAAAATATGCGCTGCTTACGCCCTGCTAACGCGCCTGCCACACTAAAATCAACCACGAGAATTGACGAGTCCCTAGTGTCAACGTTACTGTGTGTGTTGCACTGAATATTTTTATTGCTGGGTGCCTGGGTGGTGGTTTTTGTTACAATAGTGTGACTGTAATTACGGATTAATATTTGCACAGGAGTTCATGAAGTGCCCTGTCTCAAAGCTTTTTACTGTACCATTCAATTTTATTTTATTTAATGACATTTATGTCAAAGATACAGGAGAGTGATAATACACACATAGCAGCCAATACAATCTGTTGTTCAATATCTGACTGCTTGTAATGCCTCATGACTGATTAAAAATTTGCCTTGTTGTGTGCAGTAGAATTTTGATGCATCGCAATGCATCGTAGAATCGAATTGAATCGAATCGTTACCTGGTGAATCGTAATCGAATCGAATTGTGAGGGCAGTGCCAATGCACACCCCTACTATATTGACACTCTGCTTTGATATATTGACACCAATCTTTGCATGTGTCATTGTTCCCTTATTCTGACCACACCACATCAATTTCGTAACTGTGCCACCTATTGGTTGAAAGTGATAAATCATTCAATCATTATTATTGACTATATTTATCATTTTACAGCTATTTTGCCTAAAATCACCTTAATAGGTCTTTAAATGCTCATTGCTGCCGTTGATCTGACATTGCCAGCCATTTTGGCATGTCTTGTCTTCTTCTTTGCGCTTGGCCCCGATAATGGCTGCTTGCAGCTATATTTAGGGGCCAAGCACCGAAGGTGCGAAGGCACCTATTGAAACCGTTCCCGTTCTTATTATTATTCTTCTTCTTCTTCTTCCGCCACGAAGTCTATGGCAGCCCATAGAACCGTTTGCGGGAAAATTATGAAATTTGGTACACTGATAGAGGTCATTACCAATAGTACCCACACCAATTTTGAAGTCTCTAAATCAATCTCTCTTGCGCCACCACCTGTCCAAAGTTTGACTCATGTTTTTGCTAATAACTTTTGAACCATAAGGGCTAGAAACAAAATCTTTTTTTCTTTCGATTCATTGGTTTAAGCCGATTCGATGTCACCATATGACGTCATTTACGTCATTACAATGTTCCCGCCATTTTGAATGAACCGAAACCCAACTTTTTCGAACTCCTCCTAGGACGTTGGTCCGATTTACACGAAAATTTAACCAGATCATCTTCAGACAGTGTTGACAAAAAAACATGGAATTCAAGTTGATTCGTAAAATCGTTTTTGATTAACACGCAAACAAATTTTACGTAACGCTTGAAAAAACACACTTAAGCCAATATCTCCGCAACGCTTTATTATATTCAAACCAAACTTGGTACAAGTCATCACAAGCATGACCTGAGGCAACATGCAGCGTTTCGGCGCAGCGCCACCTACTGGTCCAGAGATACGAAAAATGGCTATTTTTGCTTATAACTTCTGAACTGTTTGTCCAAAAAAGTGGTCTTGTTAGATTCAGGACGGCATGCCAAGTCGTCTGATATCCAATTTTACCATATCGGCCATTTTGACTGTCGGCCATTTTGAATTATGTGCTAAAATGCTGTATTTAATGAACGCATGAACGGATTGTTACGAAACTCGGTATGGGTCATCAGCACGATGCTCTGAAGTAGCCTGACAAGTTTCAAAACAGCGCCACCTAGTGGATAATTTTTTTTTTCAAACGCTTATAACTTTGGGTGGGATTGACTTATTTTCATGGGACTAACTTATTTTGTCTCCTGAATCCTTGCCGAGTCCAACGATACCAGACTTGCCCAGTTTTGGCGTATGGTTTGCGCAGCGCGGTAATTTAGCGCATAAAAAACTTTAGCTGATATCGTCGAAACCACTAGTCCGATCGAGACGAAACCAGCGCCAGAAAATCGAAAACATAGGTCGATAGCTATACGCTAATGCCCAAATGTCAAAATATTGATAGTAAGGGGTAGTAAAATCCAATCAAAGTCAAGTGTCAGTCATTTTTTACATGTTTTTTCATATAAATGTCTATAACTCCAAAACGAAATGAGATATTTTCACCAAAATTGACACACACATGTATGGGCTCACTCCGATGACACACAAAAAAAATTGTAGGATTTTGCCTCTTGGTGGCGCTATAATAGAACAAAACATGACATTGGCACTATACAACTCAGTGTTTTAATGTGGTGTTTTAACGGTTTTGCTTCAAATGTCTATACTCATTTTTTCAGTTGGTCTGCTGCTATCTTCTTTGTTTGCTTCTGTTGCGCTTGGCCCCGTTAATGGCTGCTTGCAGCTATATTTATTATTATTATTCTTCTGGCAGTTTTACAGCTCGGAGGTCATAATAGATCAGAATATTCGAGGGACCGGGGGCAACATGCTGGAGACGGGTTTATTGAGGATGATGTTGATTAAATAATTATTAAAGTGCAATATTCGAATGATCGGAGGCAACACGCTGGAGACGGGTTTATTGAGGATGACATATCGATTTAAGTATTATTTAATTGTAATATTCGAACAATCTCAGTCAACACGCCGGAGACAGGTTTATTGAGATGCCGTGTCGATGAGGCAGTTGCAGGGGGAGTCTAATCACGGTCTCCCAAGAGGTTTGCGCTTCAAGAGGTTTGCGAGGCGGCCGGGTGGGCCACCCCGCACACCTTCATTCGGTTCTATAGTCTGCACCTCCCGGTGACGCCTGGTGCTAGAGTGCTTGCGTCCTAAGTGTGCCTGGTCTCCAGCTTCACACTGGGACGTGGGTGATGTCGGTGTGGCATAGTGGGTATTAACGTTCCCAAAGTGTCATCACACGATGACGCAGTGCGAGTTCCCTCGAAGGGGAACGTCTCGGGTTATGTATATAACCCTTGTTCCCCGAGAAGGGAATGAGACACTGCATCTCGTTGCCACACCCATCACGGTCAGAGCGTTCACTTCATCGCGGTAAAGCTGCCGTGTGTTTGCATCAGCGTCCCTTTGTATCTTCCGGGTATGCCGTCATCTACTACGTCATGACGCACCACCAATCAGATTGGCTTGATTTCATTCATACTTCAGATGCGTAACGCTGAGGGCGTTCCCAAAGTGTCATCACACGATGACGCAGTGTCTCGTTCCCTTCTCGGGGAACAAGGGTTATATACATAACCCGAGATGTTCTCCTGAGTCTCTCATCACTCACTGAGCTCAGGTACTGCGCATCACTGTATTCTCGATTTAGGGCCAAATAATATTTTCTCTGCACTGAGCGGTGTGTGCTGACTCTGGGGTGGAGGGCAGTGTTTGAGCTCTGTCTTCTCTGGCCAGGAGGAGCTCGCTCAGCTGCTCTTTATGCTCTCTCTCCTCCTGCATCTCTCTCAGCTGCTGCCTCATCTCTAGTGTGGCCTGCTCTCTGTCCTGTAGCTGGAGTCTCAGTGCGGTCAGCTCGCTCTGATGGCTGTCCTTCTCTGTCTGAAGCGTCCTCGTGTGCTGTGTGAGGGCTGACAGTCTCTGTGTGAGGTGCTGGAGTTCAGCATGAGCTGCACATGAGTGTGACTGCTGCTGTTTGAGCACAGTTTCTCTGAGCTGCACCATCTCCATCTCCAGCTGTGTGAAGTGCTCCTGGAGCAGGGCTATGGATCTGAGGGAGGACGAGGCGTTCTCTGCAGGGGTGGGCCTGAGGTCTGAGCTGCTCTTCTGTGGATCCTGCTCAGATGACAGACTTTCACACGGTAGAGCTTTCTCATGTTTAACCGTTTCCCCTATTGCTCTGCAGTCAGCCTGGAATAATGTCAGGTTCCCCTGTACCATGACTGTGCCGTTTTTGTAGATGTTCACGGTCATCACTGTGCTGTCGGGGTCATGGGGTTCTCTGATTTTGACTTTCCAGCCATTACAGATGCCTTCCTTCTTTACTGAGGGGTAATGGCTGATGATGGCTTTATGCCAGGCTCTGGGGTGATCAGAGAGGAACATGAGGTTGCAGATTTCTCCAGTTTTTAACAGATCTGCGAACAGAGTCTCTGGACTGTTTGCAAGAAGTTTCTGCTTGTAGTTTTTTGTAGTTTGCTTGTATGAGGAGGAGGGGGGGCTCATCTGCATATCACAGTGGGGTGATAGCAGCTGCGGCTCTGATTGGCTCATTCTCTCTGGCTCATTTGAATTGATACACTGAGGAATGCCAGAGTGTGGGCTAACCATAGCTTTAGCTTTTTAGCATTTTAGCTTATAAAAATATAAAAAGGGTACATTTTATGCCCATATATCAGAAAAAACAAGCAAATAAGACAAAAAAAAGGTTTCCAGTGCAGTTTTAGTTCTACTGTCTCCGATCCATCGGTCAGTGTAAAACCATAGGTACGGGTAGTACAACCATACAAAATACATTACATGTTTCCTTAAAAGGGTCCAGAAATATTTTTACGGGATGTTTTATTAACAAATTTCTGGAGGAGCATGTCAGATAATTAAACCTAATTAAACACAAGTGGGGCACATTAAGATAATCAATTTAATCAATGATAGGAGGTGTATATATACAGCAGATTTACCTTCTTTCGTTGACCGTTTTTATTTTAACATCCCTTCAACAAACCATCTCCACACTTTGATTTAATAAACTCTTATTAGATGTTAACACAATCCATAATATAATATAGTCTAGTTCTAGACTATCTCCATCATGGGGGGATATTCCCCCGGACAGCATGCCAAATACGCATAAACTTTACTCTATTTAATTTGATGCAAGTGTGAACTCGTGAAGTCACTGTATTGCTGATCATGGTTTCGAGTATCTATACATCTGCCCTCTGCCCAAGAACGCGCAGTAATCTCATCCAGATATTTTAATCCAATCAGCAAATTCGTTTCAAGAACCAAATTATCCAGAGATCAGTTATCACGATTAGAAGATCTGGCATCTGTTAAATTATCTCAGGTGTATTAAGCGAGGTACAAAGAACGGACTCCAGGAAACAATGAAAAACCAACTTAAAGTCCAAATCAAACAAAGATGAAACATGACAGTTTTCTGAAAGTTTTAGTTAAAAAAAATCCTCAAATTCAAGAGGTGTATTGAGACAAAAAGTGCTTCTTCTGCTCATTGTAACAAAAGCTCAGGATTATATCATCAGTTAGCGTTCATGTTTCCTCCCTCATATATAAAGCTGTTTTGGTAATCGGTGAGCTCAATCTATAGAAGGACTAGAATAAGAGCATTCATTTGGTGTGGAGATTGAATGATTGTCTTATTATGTGTTGCAGGTTCAGACACAATGTCGTGCTTTATTCCCAAGAGAAAAGCAAAAGACACAGACATCTGTGTAACGCAAGACATTGATCCCAAGAGCAAAGAAAAAGACACAGACATCTGTGTAACGCAAGGCATTGATCCCAAGAGCAAAGAAAAAGACACAGACATCTGTGTAACGCAAGGCATTGTTCCCAAGAGCAAAGCAAAAGGCACAGACATCTGTGGAGTGGGCAAATACTATTATATAATCCGCTCTGATCTCGGCTGCTATATAAAGTCTAAAAGTATCCATACAAATTCTGATATCTATATTTTCAGTCTGCACCCTGCCTGCAAAAATGGAGACCATTACCTTGGTGATTGGACAGGCTACTTTTACATCATCAAGGGCGATTCCTACCGCAGAGTCAAGGACCTGACGACAGACAGCTGTTCTGAAGTTCACAGCCTTCATCCCAACTGCCGGGGTGGAGACCACTACTTCTCAGCCTTTGGCAAGTTCTACATCATCTTCCAAGAAAAGGGCACTTACAAAAGAACAACAAACCTGAATAAAGCCACGAATGCTGTAGAAATGGACTTGCATCCCAACTGCAGACAGGGTCTCTATTACTGGGGCTTTCTAATGGCCTTCTGCTTCCTCAAGCCAGCCTCAGAGTGGGGAGTTGAGTACTACAAAGGTACCGACTTTGAGAAAGAGAAGCGCAATGGTCTCTATTCTGTTCATCCCGATGTTCTTAGCTTCCTTCCTGGTGGGCTGTCAATAACTAAAGGCCCAGCCATTGGCATGTGGGAGAATATTAAAACTATAACTAATGACAGCAATACACCAATGGAATGGAACAAAAAAGTCAACAAAAAGGTTGGATACAATAAGGAGAAGATGACCCAGATCACACACAACTGGAAGATAGCCATGTCATCCTCTGTTGCATTAACAGCGTTAATTGCGAAGCTTCAGTTGTCCCTTTCTGCAGAATATGGAGGTGCACATGTCAACACTGAAAAAGAAAGCTGGAACGAAGTGACTGAGGTGGCAGAAGAACTCAAATTTAAGCTGACGCCAAACGAGTCTGTGTATCTGTGGCAGTACAAACTGAGTCTTGGTGAAGAACCAGTGTTGTTCTGTCGGGATTTAAAGATTGACGATAATCCAAACCCTCCGACTGAAATCCCGCTGCCACGCACAAAATCATGAAAACATATCAGGATGATTTAACTCCAAGGATAACCAAGTGCTTCAGTTAAATACCTTAATTATAACTTCTCAAACAATTATTTAGAGATCTGCATGCATTGCTTAAAATGAGTCTGGAATTGTTTAACATCGATTTTTCAGTTACACTCAATGTAACTACAAATAACAACACTATTCATTATGGTATTATTGAAACTTGGTGTTTATGATTAAAAGAAACTGACAGATTCCTACTTTCCTTAAAAAACTCAAACATGGAACCTAACTGCAAATCTTTCAATATGGTGCTTTGGGCTAAATCAGGCTTTAGGAACGTTTATCAAGAATAAAATGGGTGTTATATTATTCTATATTATTGTCAGTGTTGGGGATAATACATTATAAGTAACTTGAGTTACATAATCAGATTACTTTTTTCAAGTAATTAGTGATGTAATGCATTACTTTTAAGTTTACAACTAAATAGCTGTTACTTTTTTAATGTATTGACAGACCGCTCTCCTGTCCTCATGTCGAGAGAAATCGTGAGAAAGTGCAAAGGCGTTGTCAGCGTCAACTCATCTCACTTGCAAAGAACAGATTCAGTATTACTCAAAATTAATAAAATAGTGAAATGCAATCTCAGAATATTATGCAAACCTGCAATAATTAAATATATTAATTTACACAAATATACTTTATGTATTTAATCTCACTTTATTAACAAAAGTTTTTGGCGCTGACCTTTGATGACCAAAGAAACAAGCAAGCCCAGCCCAGCCAGGTGAGAAAAAGTAACGCATTACTTTCCATAAAAAGTAACTAAATAACACAATTAGTTACTTTTTTTAGGGAGTAATGCAATATTGTAATGCATTACTTTGAAAAGTAACTTTCCCCAACACTGATTATTGTAGATGTAGTCATAGATATTATTATTGTGTAACCAGAGTCTACTGAAGTGTTTGATTCACAAGTCATACAGTCATTGTACTCATGCATTTGGCATATACATGTAATTAAAAGCTTCAAAATGTGTCCACAGATTTTAATTTATATCATATAGCGTTTGGATTTTGCTTTTAATAAAGCTGGATACAGCTTTTAAAGTCTTGGTGTTTTCATTGCCTGTTTCCTTACCTAAAAACATTGTTATGGACCACTAACGTCAAAGAATATTGATTGATCACAGGGATTCCCCTGCACAGGTTTGAGTCCTATCGCACAGGTAGGTCTTTCAAGGTTGCCTGGAGAGGGGAGGTATCCAAAGCACATCAACTGACCACAGGGGTTCCTCAGGGCTCAGTGCTTGGACCTCTTCTCTTCTCCATTTACACTACATCACTGGGACCCATCATACAGGCACATGGCTTCTCATACCTTTGCTATGCTGATGACACACAGCTCTACCTCTCATTCCAACCAGATGATCCCACAGTAGCTGCACAAATCTCAAGCTGTCTGGCAGACATCTCGGCATGGATGAAAAAACATCACATGCAGCTCAACCAAAGACTGAGCTTCTTGTCTTCCCTGCCAATCCGACTCATATTATGTATTGTTATACATATTTGACATATTAAACATATTATTATACATATTTGTTATGCAAGTTATAATTTGTAAATTATTCTGTACATTTATTTTTGTCATGCCAATTAATTTGAAAAGGAATACATTTTCTATACAGTTTTATTTACAGTACTTTTTACAACTATTTACAAGATAAGTTACGTTTAAGATGAGCAAAACAAAATAACATTTTAAATTAACAGTACATAAAACAGATGGAAGAAAACATTTTTCTGTAGACTTTTATTGAGCTGGGCAGGGAGACTCTGGATGGGCTGCACAATAAGACCCTGGTGAAGCCTCTGTCAGCGGGACATCGTCTGGGATCAGTGCATATTTCCACTGTCTACCAACAGGTTTGCAGTGCTGACTCAGTCGACGGCTGCCATGTCGCTAAGATGTTTTCAGAAAGAGGGAAGAATAAATTAAATTAACTCACATCCTCAAAAATCAAACCATCAAAAATGTTAACATGCATAACTGTTCTATGAGCTGAACTCTGCAGGACAGCCGCCCTCCAGGACCAACTGCCTATCCCTGATCTTGAGACATATTTTTAGTGGATTTTATTTTTATATTCTATCATATAATGTTCATATTTTTTAAACAATAACTAATATCAAAATCTAATATCCATGTGTAAAAAGTTTTTCATAAAGCTACAATATTTGCCTCTGAGATGAAGTTGAATAAAAATCTAAAGTACTTCACATTTATACTCAAACACAGAGTAAATGTATTCCGTTATATTATTTGTAATGTTTAGCAACTGTGACAGCTGAGGTTGAAGAGCGGCATTAACATTTATAAATAAAAATTCATACTGCCTAAAGACAGAACAACTAAAGATGTTCACCTCGGTCCATTTATGTAGATAATAAAGAGTATAAACTATATAAAATTGCGTGTTGGTAACATATTAGTCAACATTTTAACCTTTATTGTATTTTTATTTATTTATCATTAGATTAATGGAGTAAATGGAAACCCAATACTTACATTTAAAAGTGTAATCTGGCATCTGTAATCTGGTAATCTGACAACGCGGCACGCAATGAATTCTGGGGTAGGCAAGGCTGCGAAGCATCCATCTGAGTATCATTCATTTCACTGGAAAAAAAGGAGGCATTTGCAGGCCGTATTTGAAGGAGCCTTCAAAGGACCTTCGAATTGGGACAGCCTTCGTCGATGGTGTTTATGCTACAGAAAGGGCCAAACGATGTGTCTGGGGTCTGTAACACTGATTCCAGGGGTCCTGAGAGGAGTTTCTGGGGGTCATACTCTCATTAAGTTACGAGTAGAGTTAGTGAGTCAATGCTAACATACAAACTGAAATAACCAACTGACTGTTCTCACGTCATGTAACGGTGTAGGTCAAAAACACATAAACAATGGTCAATATTTGAGTGCCTCTCCATATTAAACTGGTTAAATGTAAATTAATGTAATATTACCCTGTGGTACATGAACTATGTTGATCCTTGATGTTGTCATCTGCGTTCATGACGACCATAACATGAGGTTTCTCCCACTTGCATTGAGATCTGTAAACCCTAGTTTAAGAATTAATCTCACACCATATTTATTTTAAAACCTGTTTTTTTATATTTTTTTTATATTTTTTATTTATTTATTTTTTATTTATTTTTTTATAAATTTTTTATATTTCTGTGAGTTTAGATATGTCTAAGTAGGGACTCCTCAATAAAGGAGGATTCAAATGCGAGTGAAGAATAACTGTTTATTGAGAATCCAATGAGAGTAGTAGCAGTAGGTCAGATGAATCAAGGTGCTCTGCAGTAGTGATGTGACATTTGAACCGAGGTCGTCAGAGCTTGTGTCGAGAATAAATTGGCGTGCCAGATGAAACCCCCGATTCAAGCCTTATGTTGTTAATGGAGAAATCACGTGACCAATGACAAACGAGGCCTCGGTTTGTGTGGAATACATCTGAAGGAAAGACTCTGGCTCAGCTGGGATTCAATCAAGGATCTTCTTGCTGTGAGGAGACTACTGTGTTTCCCACTGAGCCACTGGTGCTGAGACAGACTCTATTTCTGACTATTTCTGACAGACGTCTACAGAAATTGGGGGGTTACCTATTTGAAACTGTAAGGCTATCTGAAAAATGGACACATCCGAATAACTAAATTCCTCTATTTGAGATGCATGAGATACTTCTCTTTTTTACATGCATTCTTGTTATGAGTGTTAGTCTTTATGGTATTTGGTATTAAAAAATATATTAATTGGCTCATGATGTTAATATGCTACGGGTACTGCAAGTGAAATACCCTGCAGTTTTGACACCATACATTTCTTTGTAAATTTTTTTTGAAAACTGCCATTGTACCCGTCGGAAGACTTGATGACTGGTGTTACTAATAAATGCGCCGTCCTCAAATATTTTCTAATTTGTTGTTGTTAAATGATCATTAATTATAAGACTGACTGGACCATTTCTGCATTGAATATGTTCATGTATTTATTTATATCATGTATCTGTATATACATGTATCTATTTAGCTACATATTCGATTAATACTATAAGATTAATGTTTAACTTAAATATACAGTGCATCTGGAAAGTATTCACAGCTTTTTTCCACATTTTGTGTTATAGCCTTATTCAAAAATGGACTAAATTCCACTCAAGGATATTCCCAGAGTCGTCCCGTAGCCACTCCTTTGTTGTCTTGGCTGTGTGCTTAGGGTCGTTGTCCTGTTGGAAGAGGAACCTTCGCCCCAGTCTGAGGTCCAGAGTGCTCTGGAGCAGGTCTTCATCAAGGATGTCTCTGTACATTGCTGCATTCATCTTTCCCTTGATCCTGACTAGTCTCCCAGTTCCTGCCACTGAAAACACCCCCACAGCATGATGCTGCCACCACCTGCTTCACTGTAGGGATGGTGTTGTGAGTGGTGGTTTCCTTCAGACATGACGCTTGCCATTTAGGCCAAAGAGTTCAATCTGGTCATCTGGTCAAGTTTATTTCTCTGGTCATCAGACCAGAGAATTTTGTTTCTCATGGTCTGAGAGTCCTTCAGGAGCCTTTTGGCAAACTCCAGATGGGCTGTCATGTGCCTTTTACTGAGGAGTGTCTTCCGTCTGGCCACGCCCCCACACAGACCTGATTGGTGGAGAGCTGCATAGATGCTGTTCTTCTGGATGGTTCTCCTCTCTCCTCAGAGAAACGCCGGAGCTCTGTCAGAGTGACCCTCGGGTTCTTGGTCATCTCCCTGACTAAAGCCCTTCCCCCCCGATCGCTCGGTTTGGCCAGGCGGCAGCTCTAGGAAGAGTCCTGGTGTTCCCAAACTTCTTCCATTTACGGATGATGGAGGCCACTGTGCTCATTGGGACCTTCAATGATGCAGAAATTGTTCAGTCTCCTTCCACAGATCTGTGCCTCGATACAATCCTGTCTCTGAAGTCTACAGACAATTCAGTGGACTTCATGGCTTAGTTTGTGCTCTGACATGCATTGTTACTGTGGGAGCTTATATAGACAGGTGTGCGCCTTTCCAAATCATGTCCAATCAACTGAATTTACCACAGGTGGACAGTCAAGCTGTAGAAACATCTCAAGGATGATCAGTGGAAACAGGAGCACCTGAGCTCAATGTTGACTGTCATGGAAAAAGCTGTGAATACTTTTGTACATGTGGTTTTTTTTATTTTTTAAAAATGCAAAGCTTTCAAACAAACTTCTTTCATGTTGTCATTATGGGGTAATGTTTGTAGATTTGAGAAAAAAATGAATTTAATCCTTTTGAAATAAGGCTGTAACATAACAAAATATGGAAAAAGTGAAGCGCTGTGAATACTTTCCGGATGCACTGTTGCTTAAATTTTGAGTACAGCAAAATGAAAATGATTTAAAAACTAAATTATTAATCAGGGATAGGCAAAGTCAGTCCTGTAGTGCCGCTGTCCTGCAGAGTTTAGCTCCAAAACCCTCACCTGTGTGGATTAATAATCCTGAAGACACTGATTAGCTGTTTCAGGTGTGTTTGATTAGGGTTGGAGCTAAACTCTGCACTTAGGACGACATTGCCCATCCATGTTATCAATTAAATATGAAAGTAAACATTGCCCATCCATGTTATCAATTAAATATGAAAGTAAAACGGCCAATAGGTGGTGGCAAGTTGCTGTCTTTACATGCAAGTCATTCATTCAAACTGAAATCATTAATGAAACTGATGTGTTTTGCTCTTTGACGAGTTACACTGGTCTTCTGTGGTTTTGTTTGGAACTCTTTTCGTCAAAATAGTTCAAATAGAGAACATATTCTCAATATTGTGTTTAAAACGCACTCAACTTGCTCGTGTGATATTGCTTAACTGTATAAAAAATATATTCTCAGTGCTACACAACATGTGATCAAATGTATAAAACCAACACTCTTGTCAACGACACAACGAAGACCAAAGCTACAAATCAATTTACAGGAAAACGGTTGACTTATGTATTTGTATATATTCTCTAATTGACTGTGATTTGTTTTCTATGAAGTGGGTGGAGTAACATACACAGGTGTGCAATCATTAATAAATATGGCCACTGCTCTCTTGTGCGGGTGTGCAGGCTAAACGCCAGATAATGTCAGAGTTGTAAGTCTTTTAATCCTTCGTCATGTATAACCGGTTACCTAGCTCTAATTGAGATGGCAGCGCCAACAAAAACAATACATGCCAAAATATGCAGACAGTTTGCAATCCTGAGCAATACACAATGATCTAAACAACTGAGATGTATCTTTTCCTGTAATTCATGAGCAAATGCTGTTTATTAGTGAAGTAAGCTTCATGTTATTTTCTCTTTTGTAAAAGACAACAGTAGCTGCATTTACATGGATCCTAATAATCCTAATAATGATGTTCAGGACCAAGTATAGCTCCAACACAGGTGTGCACTGTTTCCCCTCTGACAGGGAGCCTCAATGTGATGTGTGTAGACTGAACCACATTGACTAATCCTACATCTCTTCTGCCTGCCTTCTGAGAAAGAAGAAATACCTGAGTTACAGTTTTCTCCCTCTCCCCTCTCCCATGCTTTATGAATAATAAAGAAAGTAAAGTTTTGCTCCACTGAAATTCGGTCTAGTGAATTGTTTGCTTCAACATCCTGAGCGAGTTAAACCCTCCAAGTCTGGTATGTAAAGGTTACATATGGTGGAGACTGCGGGTACGAGTTGAACCTCGCATAGGATTCAGACAGTGCACTGAGACGAGAAACAAGAAAATGGAGGAGGTAAGTGTAAGCTTGTTGAAGCCTGAAGTACACAAAACTCCCTCTTGGAAACCGAGGCAAGAGCAAGAGCCTCCTAAGAGGTACTCCGAAGCAGTCCAAGCAAGACCATAAGGAAACTGGAAAGAGGAGAGGTCTCTGTGAAGTCCTGTTCCGTTCCGATGCTTCACATGTGGAAGGGAGGGACACCTGGGCTGGGAGTGCCCAGGCCGAGAGCAACTCATGCCCACAGCAAGTACCTCAGAACCATCAAATCTCCCATGCCATCTCCTTACCACCTGCTGGACCCATGAGGGGGCAGCCACCCCTAGGGTCCCTGCCATGATTGGGGGCCGGTACACACAAGCCCTTATAAACTCTAGGAGTATGGTGACCCTAATCCAACCAGAGTTTGTAGGGTCTATCATAGGAAGAGAGATATCTGTGTCCTGTATTCATGGGAACACCAGGAACTACCCCACGGCAGAAGTAAGCATGGTCACCCCTCGGGGGCAGTTCAAAGCAAGAGCAGGGGATATGGATCACTTGCCCTGTCCTGGTCGACCGAGACTGTCAAGCATTTTCTGCCTACTGGACAGACCGGGCTGCAGAGAGGAAGACCACTGCCTCAGAAGATCAGGAGGTGGTATAGGTACTTGACGACATAGATTCCCATGAAGTATTTTCTGAATTTCCCCCAGCAGAAATCCTCAGAGGAGAAAGACTGGGATGGTTCGGCACTGCTCAACTGCAAGAGCCAGTACTGAGCCAAGCATGGAGGAATGTACAGGTGGTTGAGGGCCGGATACAAGATGGGGTGAGTAGACTCCCTTATCCACGTTTCATGATCAATAATAAAATGTTGTATACAGTGGATCAGCGAAGGGGTGAAATTCTAGAACAGTTGTTGGTTCCCAAGACACATGTGACCCGTCACGGAAACCAGTAACACAAGTTGGCAGCACAACTTTCGAGCAAAATGAGAAATAAGCGTTTTTTTTCAAAATTGGTGATTTTCGCTTTTTTGCAGAATCTGTTAGTTGAGATCACGAAGAAGCCTCTCCGTGTTTGAGATAGCAGTATTGGTATATTTTAAAGCATACACTTTGAACGTGAAATCGGCTTGTTTTTCAGAGATTCTAGCTTGCAGTAGAGGCGTGTTTCTTTTGTTATTGCCCCCGCCCTCCAAGGGAAGCGTGGCTACTTAGTTATGCAGCTCTGGCCGGCTCTAGTGTTAGACGAGTTGGACCGTAAAATATCAGAGGCTATATCGATAGTAACATTTGATGGGGATAAAGACAGAGAAATGGGGAAAATCCGTAACTTTGACTGTAAATGCTACACGAGGATAAAAGAGAACTCTCTGCATGGGAGACAGTCTCGTAGCCAGAAGCTTTCTACAGACATTATGTACAAACATACGGCTGGATTCTCTAGCTGCAGAAAGAGAGTGACAGGACATGCAAATTGTTGGACATCTAGAGGCAAACAGACGCACAGTGCAAACTTCGGAGATGATTACATCCATAAACAAGAAGACCCTGACAAAGAGAAAGTGTGCCCGAACAACTTATTTCATCGGAGGCAATGAGATCTGCAAGAATACTTTTCTGTTTCTTGTGGGGTGAGTTTCCATAAACATTAAAGTTTGTCGTTTTGTGTTCATTCTAAGAACACGTACACGTATCTCATGTTTAGTCCTTGTTTAGACCTTCCCATACCTACCTATTGTTATTGTTATTAGGGTCAAGTGCAAAGAAGAAGACAAGACGTGGCAAAATGGCTGGCATTGTTAGATCAACTGCATCAATGAGCAATTAAAGACCTATTTAGGGACCTTTAAGTTAGGGACCTAAGGTGATTTTAGGCAAATATACAATAAATACAGTCAATAATAATGATTTAATGATTTATCACTTTCAACCAATAGGTGGCACAGTTACAAAATTGATTTGGTGTGGTCCGAATAAGGGAACAATGACATATGCAAAGATTGGTGTCAATATATCAAAGCAGGGTCAATATAGTGTCAATATGTCATTGCAGAGATCTCGCCTCAAGAGGCCTTTTCATTATAAGTATGGACCACATGGCGGTGCTGTTTTGAAACCGTTTAAGCAGCTTAAAGGCATGGTGCTGATGGCACATACCAAGTTTCGTAATGATACACCAATTCATTTGTAAAGTGTAGCATTTTATATCATAATTCTGCATTGTAGTCAATGGGAATTTCATGTTTTGTTCTATTATAGCGCCACCAAGAGGCACAATCCTACCATTTTTCTTATGTGTCCTTGGAGTGAGCCCATACATGTCCGTGTCAATTTTGGTGACAATATCTCATTTTGTTTTGGAGTTATAGACATTTGTATGAAAAAAACACATGAAAAATGACTGACACCTGACTTTGATTGGATTTTACTCCCCCTTACTATCAATATTTTGACATTTGGGTATTGGTGTTAAGCTATACACCTATGTTTTCAAACTTCTGACGCTGGTTTCGTCTCGATCGGACTAGCGGTTTCGAAGATATCCGCTAACGTTTTTTAAGTGCTAATTTGCAACATTGCACAAACCATATGCCAAAACCTGGCAAGTCTGGTATTGTTGGACTCGGTGAGGATTCAGGAGACTAAAACAGTGACTCCCATGAAAATAAGTCAAGCTCCCCCAGAGTTATAAGCATTTGAAAAAAAATATTCTCAACTAGGTGGCACTGTTGATAAAATACAGCATTTTAGCACATAATTCAAAATGGCCGACAGCCAAAATTGCCGATATGATAAATTTGGATATCAGACGAATTGGCATGTGTCCTGAATCTAACAAGTTATAAGCAAAAATAGCAATTTTTTGTATCTCCGGACCAATAGTTGGCGCTGCGCCGAAACGCTGCATGTTGCCTCAAGTCATGCTTGTGATGACATGTACCAAATTTGGTTTGAATAAGATAAAGCGTTGCGGAGATATAGCCTCAAGTGTGTTTTCGCAAACGTTGCATGACATTTGTTCACGCGTTTATCGAAAACGATTAAACGAATCAACTTGATTTGCAAGATTTTTTGTCAGCATGGTCTGAAGATGATCTGGTTCAATTTTCGTGCAAATCAGATGAACCGTCTAGGAAGAGTTCGCAAAAGTAGGTTTTTCGGAAAATTCAAAATGGCGTGAAAATTTTAATGACTGAAAATGACGTCATAGAATTTTGTTTCTAGCCCTTATGGTTCTAAAGTTATTAGCATAAACATGAGTCAAACTTTGGACAGGTGGTGGCGCTAGAGGGATTGAGTTAGAGACTCCAAATTTGCTATGGTGACATTTCAGACTGTTCTCTATTAGTGTGCCAAATTTCTTTTTACCATACGGTTTTATGGGCTGCCATAGACTTCAATGGCGGAAGAAACGGAAGAATAATAATAGGAACAGGAACGGTTTCAATAGGTGCCTCCGCACCTTCGGTGCTTGGCCCCTAATGATGGCCAGATTTTAAAGGAGTGTCTTGCAACATGTTATCTACAATGCACAAGTTCAAATAGAGTTCTGACAAAAAAGGTTTTATAAAAATATAAAACTGACATATTTCAGCCTCTAAATCATTTTTATAAAAGTCAAAAAAGATAAATTACTGACATTTACAATGCACATTATTCTTTATTATTAATAGTATGCGGTCTGATTTTTCCCGTTGCGTCTGTCGTTGCTATGCAACCATGCAGCTTTACAGGGGGCAGCTTTACTTTATTATCAGATTTCCATGTGTTACACATTGCTGTGAATAACTCAAAATGCCCCAGAATTGACTTGTGTCTTTACTTTCCGTGATTGGTCATATATGCCTCTTAGGTGTTGTATTTAGCCCATACTCACCTGCTGGGACGCCATTTTGGGGCAGAAAAGACCTACAAAAGGGTTCTCACACGTTTCTATTGGCCTGGGATCAAGAAGGCAGTCGAAGACTATTGTCGTTACTGTGCTGAGTGTCAGCTCCACAGCCCCAAGGTAACATATCGAAATCCCCTTATTCCTCTGACAATCATTGAGACCCGTTTCAGCAGGATTGCACTGGACATTGTGGGACCCTTGCTAAAGTCCAACCGGGTAAACCGATACATTCTAGTCATCCTTGACTATGCCACCCGATTCTCAGAGGCGATTTCTCCCCGATCAGCCACCACAAAGGCCATGGCCAGAGAACTGGTCCAACTCTTCAGCTGGGTGCGGATAGCAGACAAGATCCTTATGGACCAAGGCTTGTGCTTCATGTCCACTGTGTTGAAAGAGACATGCCGACAAATGAAGGTGCAGCAACTCTATTGAAATGTCTAATGGGCGATTGAATAATTGAGATATTAACTGTTGGGGTCGAAAAGTTGTCTTTGTAACTGATCATGCCCGCTAAAATGTTTGTTTCAAAACAAAGGGAAAAATGCATGAATCACTCGCTGGTTTCTTCAGTTTCAGGACTTCCAGTTTACGGTAGAACATTGGGTGGGGAGCTTTTATGCAAATGCAGATGCCATGTCCAAGCAAGACGGCGTTGGGACGTGCACTCCAAGCAGGAGCTTTGAGCTGGAAAGGGGGGTATATGGCGGCCAAAAGGAAGCAGAGTCTCTAGCAGCACCATGGGGAGTTCCATCAGTCGGGGCTACCCGGTGGTGTTCAGGAACAAGGATGGCTCCAACACAGGAGCTGTGCGGTACTGATTTGCTGTAGTTAAAATTAGGAGATAAAATACAAAAAATGTCTGAACAGTAGCAATGCAGGAAGCAGAAAACAAGTGGTAACAGGAAACAAGGAGGCAGGACACAAGGAGCACATGGCAAACACGAACTAAGAAGATTTGGTGTCCTTAACTACTATGTACTTACCTCAAAAAAATAAGTACAATGTATTTATTGTGTTCATATTGTATTGCAAAACACTTGTGCTGATATTGAGGTGGGATATGGGTACATTTAGGGACAGGTGTGGCGTTGTGGATAAGTTTAAGGGTAAAGTTAGGGTCAGGTGTGGTGGTGTGGGTGAGTTTAAGGGTACAGTTAGGGACAGGTGTGGTGGTGTGGGTAAGTTTAAGGGTAAAGTTAGGGACAGGTGTGGAGGTGTGGGTAAGTTTAAGGGTACAGTTAGGGACAGGTGTGGTGGTGTGGATAAGTTTAAGGGTACAGTTAGGGACAGGTGTGGTGGTGTGGATAAGTTTAAGGGTACAGTTAGGGACAGGTGTGGTGGTGTGGGTAAGTTTAAGGGTACAGTTAGGGACAGGTGTGGTGGTGTGGATAAGTTTAAGGGTACAGTTAGGGACAGGTGTGGTGGTGTGGATAAGTTTAAGGGTACAGTTAGGGACAGGTGTGGTGGTGTGGATAAGTTTAAGGGTACAGTTAGGGACAGGTGTGGTGGTGTGGATAAGTTTAAGGGTACAGTTAGGGACAGGTGTGGTGGTGTGGGTAAGTTTAAGGGTAAAGTTAGGGACAGGTGTGGAGGTGTGGGTCAGTTTAAGGGTAGGGTTAGGGACAGGTGTGGTGGTATGGGTAAGTTTAAGGGTAGGGTCAGGGACAGGTGTGGTGGTATGGGTAAGTTTAAGGGTAGGGTTAGGGACAGGTGTGGTGGTGCAGGTCAGTTTAAGGATAGGGTTATGGGACAGGTGTGGTGGTATGGGTAAGTTTAAGGATAGGGTTAGGGACAGGTGTGGTGGTATGGGTAAGTTTAAGGGTAGGATTATGGACAGGTGTGGTGGTATGGGTAAGTTTAAGGGTAGGGTTAGAGACAGGTGTGGTGGTATGGGTGGGTTTAAGGATAGGGTTAGGGACAGGTGTGGTGGTGTGGGTAAGTTTAAGGGTAGGGTTAGGGACAGGTGTGGTGGTATGGGTAAGTTTAAGGGTAGGGTTAGGGACAGGTGTGGTGGTATGGGTAATTTTAAGGGTAGGGTTAGGGACAGGTGTGGTGGTGTGGGTAAGTTTAAGGGTAGGGTTAGGGACAGGTGTGGTGGTATGGGTAAGTTTAAGGGTAGGGTTAGGGACAGGTGTGGTGGTGTGGGTAAGTTTAAGGATAGGGTTAGGGACAGGTGTGGTGGTATGGGTAAGTTTAAGGGTAGGATTATGGACAGGTGTGGTGGTATGGGTAAGTTTAAGGGTAGGGTTAGGGACAGGTGTGGTGGTATGGGTAAGTTTAAGGGTAGGGTTAGGGACAGGTGTGGTTGTGTGGGTAAGTTTAAGGGTAGGGTTAGGGACAGGTGTGGTGGTATGGGTGAGTTTAAGGGTAGGGTTAGGGACAGTTGTGGTGGTATGGGTAAGTTTAAGGATAGGGTTAGGGACAGGTGTGGTGGTATGGGTGAGTTTAAGGGTAGGGTTAGGGACAGGTGTGGTGGTATGGGTGAGTTTAAGGGTAGGGTTAGGGACAGGTGTGGTGGTGTGGGTCAGTTTAAGGGTAGGGTTAGGGACAGGTGTGGTGGTATGGGTAAGTTTAAGGGTAGGGTTAGGGACAGGTGTGGTGGTGTGGGTGAGTTTAAGGGTAGAGTTAGGGACAGGTGTGGTGTATGGGTGAGTTTAAGGGTAGGGTTAGGGACAGGTGTGGTGGTGTGGGTAAGTTTAAGGGTAGGGTTATGTGTAAGGGAATTGTCAACAGTGTAATGTAACTACAGAAATTAATTATAGATGTAATTACATGCAGGTATTTTTTTTAAATGTAAGTACAATGTAAAAACATGTATGTACACAATAAGTGCATTGTATCAAATTATTAATTAAAATGTTAGTACATAGTAGTTAAGGCCACCTAATATAAAGTGGGAAAACCATCCCGTATCTTTTTTTTTCTCTTTTGGAAATGCAATAATGTTTTTGTTTTGCTGTTGTTGTTAAACAAACATACGTATAACATATTCGTATGGTTTGACATTAGTATTGCACTTTGCAGTACGTGACCAGTAACAAATAACGATTTCTATGACTAAGTGCATTTATAATAGCTTTTTTCTTGTAAACCATTGGTGGCCACTGCTTGAAAGTGAAGTGTGAATTACACAAGAGAAAACCGCAAACATAGAGAAAACTGGAACAGGGCCAAATAGCTTTTCACATCAGTGCATTATTGCAGTGACTGATGGTAATCGGTTGCTGACGGTTCTGCCTTGAGGCTTGTGTGTGTGTGTGTGTGTGTGTGTGTGTGGGGTGTGTGTGCGTGTGTGTGTGGGGTGTGTGTGCGTGTGTGTGTGTGTGTGTGTGTGTGTGTGTGTCCAGCCCTCTGAGGAGCTTTATATAAGACAGAAACCTGTCAGACAAACATCTCTCAGACTCGATCGAGGACCAGCTGCTCTTCTGACTCCGGCTACAGTCGCACAGGTAAGTGTGTTTCTAATCGCTTAGAAGTGCTTTTTTGTATTACAGACATATTAATTATGCTAACTAGTAATTAACCAAATACAAAGAAATTCAATATTTAAGTCAGAAGAAGATGTTGAAAATAAAATATGAATTGGTTATTGTCAGTGTCACGACTGGTTTAAGGGTTTTATCTACACACAAGCAGTATACTTTAATGAAAACTAATTCAAAATAACACTACTCAGAATAACAGAGAACTAAAAACACGGCGAGCAGAACAAGCACTTAATAATGACGAGATCAGACGATGAGCAGAACAAACACAGGGCTATATATGGGACATTCTACAGAATTGGTGCAAACTGCTGTCCTACAGCCAAAAAACACATTTGAAAAGCATTTAATTATTCAAATCTAAGATGTTTACTAAAATCTTACAATTATCTATTGAAACCCACAAAAATATTTAAAATATCAGTAAGCTTTTTACATATGAAATCATCATTTATTGGGTACTTTCAATTGGGAGGTGGCTGCCCCGAACCCTAACCCCTAATTTTTTTTTTAAACATATCTTTTTGATTAAATAAATAAATAAAATATATTTATTTAATATTTAATTTTTTATTTACCTTTATTATTATTTATTTAACTTTATGCAAAAGGAAAAAAAATACGTCCCGCATTTTTATGTCACTACCGAAACAGTGAATGTTTTAGTCAAGTGGCTCCTCCTCCAGTTTCTCCTGAAGCCGATACTGAAGGGCCTTAAACTGCAGTTCATGGACTGGCCGCTAGGGACAGACTCCAGGAGGAGCAGAATCTCATTGACCTCATGTTAAAATGCCCAACTTTACAGCAGAAGAACACATGTTTACAGTCTGGGACAAACTGTGCTTTTGGTCTGTATGGCTAATGTTGCCCTTCATGACGACTGTGAGGGGGTGAATTTTTTTATAACTCATTCGTTTACATTATATAAAGCATTAAAGTTCTGCATAATTAAGGGCGTGGCCACTTCGAGTGACAGGTGGATTGCCGTTTGTCTGCTGTCTGTTAGTTATCACCTTAGCTCCGCCCATGTCCCGCCTCTGACTGACACTGATTTTACCCACACCCCTACACTTTTGATCAGGGAATATTCCTGTGTCCCTCTCTCATATGCTATATGGTGAGTAGATTGATCCCATCATTTTGAGATAAATGTGTTCTAAAGTCTTTAAGGAATGTCACTACCAAACTCATTTTTTCTGCGATTAAGAGAACTTTTTGGGATGTTATTCCATAACATTTTGTTTATTGCTAACCATGTGCCGACTGATTAGCATATTCGAGCTAGGCTCAAAAGTATTTAAAATTGTCACTACCAAAACAGTTACGACCAAAACATGTCTTGAAGTTTCGGTTGTGACACTCACTCTCACACTTACACACACACACACACACACGGCCAGACTCGCGGGAGAGCCAGGTCTGTCTGCGCTGGCCCATCTCTATGGCCAGACTGTGCTTGCTCTCACACACACACACACACACACACGGCCAGACTGTGCTCGCTGAGTCTGTAGATGGTCAGAGTTCCCCTTCGAGGGAACTCGCACTGCGTCATCGTGTGATGACACTTTGGGAACGCCCTCAGCATTACGCATCTGAAGTATGAATGAAATCAAACCAATCTGATTGGTGGTGCGTCATGACGTAGTAGATGACGGCATACTCGGAAGATACAAAGGGACGCTGATGCAAACACACGGCAGCTTTTCGCTCTTCAGCTGAAGCGCTCTGTTTTTGTCTCTGTCTATTTGGTGTTGTTTGTCTACCAACGTTACACAAGCAAGTGAGATGGCTCAGTTTAAGAGATGTGTGCATCGGTGTCCGTGTTTCCTTTCGGGCACGGACACACATCTAATGTGTGTGCAATGCCTGGGCGTGCAGCACGCTAGGGCAGCTCTCGAGGGAGCCGCCTGTAGCGAGTGTGATCAGCTGCCGCTCAGGGTGTTGCGCTCACGGCTGGTCGTGTTCGATGAGACCGGCCAAGCCCGCGAGCCCCAGGGATCTGGGCCCGCCGCTGCCGAGGCACGGCGGCGCCGCAGATCATGGGGATCGCAGGGGGACCTCGCGACGGGATATGGGACTGCTGAGGCACTTTCCCTATCCTCGTCCGAGGATTCCAATGTTCTCCCGCCCCGTGCGGAAGCCCGCGGTGCGGCTTCTTCCCGCGAGGCGGAGAACCGATGCTTCAGCTGTCCGGCTCCGAGGAGTCGGATGGGCGGAGCATCGAGGCGGTTGACGTGGAAGCTCAGCCATCGCTTCACGCACCCGCTCAGGAGGAGCTAGTGGAGGTTTTGACCCGCGCTGTGGCCAAATTAAACATTGAATGGCCACAGGAAGAGCCTGAAATTCAGCCGCCCAGTAAGCTGGATGAAAGGTTCTTCAAGCGTGGGTCTCAACCTCCACGCCGAGGCCTGCCTTTTTTCCAGGATTTGCACAATGAGTTGTGTAGATCCTGGGAAAAACCCTACTCGGCCAGACTTTCTTCCCCTCAAGCACTTGAATTTGGGAATGTGCTGGGGGCGGCCGAGCAGGGTTATGGGACGCTGCCACGGGTGGAGGATGCTCTCGCGAGCTACCTCTCTCCCGAGGCCGCTTCGTCCCTCAAGGCCCTGGTGCTACCCACCAAGCCAGGCCGGGACACTTTGGCACTGGTGGGTAGGGCTTACATGGCGGCTGGGCGGGCTGGTAGTTGTCTGCACACTATGGCGGTGTTGCAGGCCTATCAGGCCGACCTCCTCAGGGATCTGGATGAGGGGGAGGGTCTGTCTCCGGACGACATCCTGCAGCTGCGGAAGGCCACCGATTTGTCTCTCCGGATGACCAAGGAGACGGCCCGCAACATCGGCCGCTCCATGGCTGGTCTGGTGGTCGCGGAGAGACATCTCTGGTTAAACCTGTCGGGGATGAGAGAGAGAGAAACATTTTCTCCTCGATTCCTCGATTTCGCCTCCTGGCCTCTTCGGCGGCGCGGTTAACACCGTGGTCGAGAGGTTCCAGGAGGTGAAAAAGCAGGCGGCGGCCTTCCAGCAGTACCTCCCTCACCGTTCTGGCTCCTCGGGGAAGGCTGTCCAGCAAAGGCAGCCTCAGCCATCAGGTAGCTCCTCCTCGCACCGACAGGTGCAAAAAGAGAGCGTCGCTTCTCTCGCCCCTCCTGAGGGAGCTTGGCAAAAGAGGCGGCGCTCTCGTGGTAAGCCTTCAGAGCCTAGGGTCGATCTGAGGACCGTCCTTCAGGCGAAGAAGGCTACCACAAAGCGGTCCTAGCTGCGGCTGGACCACTGAGAGCTGTCCCCCCCGGGGTGAAGCGACCGAGGTCGTTTTCCCCCCGGAGCTCTCGGGAAATCAGTGCTGGGATCCTGCCGTCCATGACGCTTCAGGCCTCACTGGTTTCCCGCGCGTGCTCACTGCCTTCGTCACCTCCGGAAGGACTTGCGACCGGCCAGCGAGCGTGTGCGCCTATAGAGCTCCGTTCTCGGCTTCTCCCTGCCGGTCAGCCGCTTCAGGGGGTCGAGAACGAGTCTCATTTAACACCAGAGACCAGCCTCGAGAGACCAGCCTGGTTCCCTTAGTAGATTATCTCGGCGCGTGGTCTCGCCTTCCGAGTGTGGTTCGTCACGATAGATCTAAAGGACACGTACTTCCATATTTCCATCCTTCAATGTCACAGGAAGTTCCTGAGGTTCGCTTTCGGGGGCGAAGCGTACCAATATCTGGTTCTTCCCTTCGGCCTGGCACTCTCCCCTCGCACCTTTACGAAGTGTATGGATGCCGCACTGGCTCCTCTGAGACTCCAGGGCATCCGTATACTCAATTACATCGACGACTGGCTCATTTTGGCCAGGTCGCGCGAGATGGCAGTTTGGCATCGAGGTGTCGTTCTGGCCCATATAAGGTGCTTGGGGCTGAGACTCAACATGAAGAAGAAGCGTGTTGACGCCCTCCCAGTGGACTACGTTCCTGGAAGTCGTATGGGACTCCACGTCGATGCGGGCTCAGTTATCCCCCGCGCGCGTGGAGTCCATACTGGCAATGGTCTCAAGAGTAAAGCCAGGCCGCAGCCTCACTGTGAAGCAGTTTCAGAGACTGCTGGGACTCATGGCAAATGCCTTCGTTCCCTCGTCATATGGCGGAAACCTTGGTTCCTGTCCCAGGGGCCGGAGTTGGGAGCATCATGTTGCCGGAGATCCATTTCAACAGACGCTTTCCTCACTGGCTGGGGCGCGGTCATGGACGGCCACTTTGCGAGAGGTTTGTGGGAGACCCGGCATTCTTCATGGCACATCAACTGCCTGGAGATGCTGGCGGTCTACAAAGCTCTCAGGAGCTTTCAACCGGACCTCCGTGGCCACCATGTCCTGATACGCTCAGACAACACCTCAGTTGTCGCGTATCTCAACCACCAGGGGGGTTTGAGGTCGCGCCCTCTATGCAATCTGGCGCATCAAATCCTCCTGTGGTCCCAGGGGAAATTGTCGTCTCTCAGAGCAATGTATATCCCGTTAGGGCTGGACGCCATGGTGCAGACGTGGCGAGGCTCCGTCTGTACGCTGTACGAGTTCTGGAGCGGGTCTGCCCGGAGGGCATCAGCCTGCTCTTAGTAGCACCCCGGTGGCCCACTCGAGCATGGTTCTCGGACATTATAGCTCTGCTAGACGGCTCTCCATGGCAGATCCCTCTGAGGATCCCCTGCTTTCGCAGGCAGGGGGCACAATATTTCACCCCCGGCCGGAGTTATGGAGCCTCTGGGTCTGGCCCCTGAGGGGGCTCAGTACCTAGAGGCGGGCCTGTCAGCAGAGGTGGTAGAGACCTTGCTCAGCTCTAGAGCTCCCTCAACCAGGAGACTGTACAGCCTCAAGTGGAACGTCTTTTCCCCTTGGTGTAGAGAGCGTGAGGTGGACCGAGTTAACTGCCCAGTGGCTTCAGTGCTGGAGTTCCTCCAAGATCGCTTCTCTTGTGGTCTTTCCCCGTCCACCCTGAAGGTGTACGTGGCTGCCCTTGGGGCTTTCCACGCACCTTTAGGTGAGGGACCCTTGGGGAAGCACCCTCTGGTTGTACAGTTCCTCCGTGGGGCCCGGAGGATGAGGCCGGCGGCTCAATCCAGAGTCCCAACCTGGGACCTGGCGGTGGTACTTGAAGGGCTGGCCGAGGCCCCCTTCGAGCCACTGGAGCAGGCTGAGCAGAAGAACCTGACCCTCAAGGTGGCCTTTCTCCTTGCCATTAACTCTCTCAAGAGGGTGGGAGATCTCCAGGCCTTGGCGATTGCGCCAACTTGCCTGGAGTTTGCCCCTGGCAAATTCGCCAAATTCTCATATATCCAAGGTGCCATCTCAGGTGGCTCGGTCTTTGGTTCTTCAGGCTTTCCATCCTCCTCCCCACCTGACGGCGGAAGAGGGGAGACTTCACCTGCTCTGTCCTGTCAGAGCACTTACAATCTACCTGGAGAAGTCTTCCCAATGGAGAAGGTCAGACCAATTGTTGGTGTGCTTTGGCTCACCCAAGAGAGGGCTGCCTGCGTCTACTCAGACGATCAGCAACTGGATCGTCCAGGCTATAGCCACAGCTTATAGGGTGCGCAATCTGCCTTTACCCATGGCTGTGAGGGCTCATTCCACCAGGAGCATGGCCTCCTCGGTGGCCCTCCTCTCTGGTGCTTCGCTTCAAGAGGTTTGCGAGGCGGCCGGGTGGGCCACCCCGCACACCTTCATTCGGTTCTATAGTCTGCACCTCCCGGTGACGCCTGGTGCTAGAGTGCTTGCGTCCTAAGTGTGCCTGGTCTCCAGCTTCACACTGGGACGTGGGTGATGTCGGTGTGGCATAGTGGGTATTAACGTTCCCAAAGTGTCATCACACGATGACGCAGTGCGAGTTCCCTCGAAGGGGAATGTCTCGGGTTATGTATATAACCCTTGTTCCCCGAGAAGGGAATGAGACACTGCATCTCGTTGCCACACCCATCACGGTCAGAGCGCTCACTTCATCGCGGTAAAGCTGCCGTGTGTTTGCATCAGCTTCCCTTTGTATCTTCCGGGGTATGCCGTCATATACTACGTCATGACGCACCACCAATCAGATTGGCTTGATTTCATTCATACTTCAGATGCGTAACGCTGAGGGCATTCCCAAAGTGTCATCACACGATGACGCAGTGTCTCGTTCCCTTCTCGGGGAACAAGGGTTATATACATAACCCGAGATGCTCTCCTGAGTCTCTCATCACTCACTGAGCTCAGGTACTTGCCATCACTGTATTCTCGATTTAGGGCCAAATAATATTTTCTCTGCGCTGAGCGGTGTGTGCTGACTCTGGGGTGGAGGGCAGTGTTTGAGCTCTGTCTTCTCTGGCCAGGAGGAGCTCGCTCAGCTGCTCTTTTATGCTCTCTCTCCTCCTGCATCTCTCTCAGCTGCTGCCTCATCTCTAGTGTGGCCTGCTCTCTGTCCTGTAGCTGGAGTCTCAGTGCAGTCAGCTCGCTCGGATGGCTGTCCTTCTCTGTCTGAAGCGTCCTCATGTGCTGTGTGAGGGCTGACAGTCTCTGTGTGAGGTGCTGGAGTTCAGCATGAGCTGCACATGAGTGTGACTGCTGCTGTTTGAGCACAGTTTCTCTGAGCTGCACCATCTCCATCTCCAGCTGTGTGAAGTGCTCCTGGAGCAGGGCTATGGATCTGAGGGAGGACGAGGCGTTCTCTGCAGGGGTGGGCCTGAGGTCTGAGCTGCTCTTCTGTGGATCCTGCTCAGATGACAGACTTTCACACAGTAGAGCTTTCTCATGTTTAACCGTTTCCCCTATTGCTCTGTAGTCAGCCTGGAATAATGTCAGGTTCCCCTGTACCATGACTGTGCCGTTTTTGTAGATGTTCACGGTCATCACTGTGCTGTCGGGGTCATGGGGTTCTCTGATTTTGAATTTCCAGCCATTACAGATGCCTTCCTTCTTTACAGAGGGGTAATGGCTGATGATGGCTTTATGCCAGGCTCTGGGGTGATCAGAGAGGAACATGAGGTTGCAGATTTCTCCAGTTTTGAACAGATCTGCGAACAGAGTCTCCGGACTGTTTGCAAGAAGTTTCTGCTTGTAGTTTTTTGTAGTTTGCTTGTATGAGGAGGGGGGGGGGCTCATCTGCATATCACAGTGGGGTGATAGCAGCTGCGGCTCTGATTGGCTCATTCTCTCTGGCTCATTTGAATTGATACACTGAGGAATGTCAGAGTGTGGGCTAACCATAGCTTTAGCTTTTTAGCATTTTAGCTTATAAACATATAAAAAAGGGTACATTTTATGCCCATATATCAGAAAAACAAGCAAATAATCCAAAAAAAAGGTTTCTAGTGCAGTTTTAGCTCTACTGTCTCCGATCCATCGGTCAGTGTAAAACCATTGGTACGGGTAGTACAACCATACAAAATACATGACATGTTTCCTTAAAAGGGTTTTTTTTTTACGGGATGTTTTATTAACAAATTTCGGGAGGAGCATGTCAGATAATTAAACCTAATTAAACACAAGTGGGGCACATTAAGCTAATCAATTTAATCGATGATAAGAGGTGTATATATACAGCAGATTTACCTTCTTTCGTTGACCGTTTTTATTTTAACATCCCTCCACCAAACCATCTCCACACTTTGATTTAATAAACTCTTATTAGATGTCAACACAATCCATAATATAATATAGTCTAGTTCTAGACTATCTCCATCATGGGGGGATATTCCCCCGGACAGCACGCCAAATACGCATAAACTTTACTCTATTTAATTTGATGCAAGTGTGAACTCGTGAATTCACTGTATTGCTGATCATGGTTTCGAGTATCTATACATCTGTCCTCTGCCCAAGAACGCGCAGTAATCTCATCCAGATATTTTAATCCAATCAGCAAATTCGTTTCAAGAACCAAATTATCCAGAGATCAGTTATCACGATTAGAAGATCTGGCATCTGTCAAATTATCTCAGGTATATTAAGCGAGGTACAAAGAACGGACTCCAGGAAACAATGAAAAACCAACTTAAAGTCTAAATCAAACAAAGATGAAACATGACAGTTCTCTGAAAGTTTTAGTTAAAAAAAATCCTCAAATTCAAGAGGTGTATTGTGACAAAAAGTGCTTCTTCTGCTCATTGTAACAAAAGCTCAGGATTATATCATCAGTTAGCGTTCATGTTTCCTCCCTCATATATAAAGCTGTTTTGGTAATCGGTGAGCTCAATCTATAGAAGGACTAGAATAAGAGCATTCATTTGGTGTGGAGATTGAATGATTGTCTTATTATGTGTTGCAGGTTCAGACACAATGTCGTGCTTTATTCCCAAGAGAAAAGCAAAAGACACAGACATCTGTGTAACGCAAGACATTGATCCCAAGAGCAAAGAAAAAGACACAGACATCTGTGTAACGCAAGGCATTGATCCCAAAAGCAAAGAAAAAGACACAGACATCTGTGTAACGCAAGGCATTGTTCCCAAGAGCAAAGCAAAAGGCACAGACATCTGTGGAGTGGGCAAATACTATTATATAATCCGCTCTGATCTCGGCTGCTATATAAAGTCAAAAAGTATCCATGCAAATTCTGATATCTATATTTTCAGTCTGCACCCTGCCTGCAAAAATGGAGACCATTACCTTGGTGATTGGACAGGCTACTTTTACATCATCAAGGGTGATTCCTACCGCCGAGTCAAGGACCTGACAACAGACAGCTGTTCTGAAGTTCACAGCCTTCATCCCGACTACCAGGGTGGAGACCACTACTTCTCAGCCTTTGGCAAGTTCTACATCATCTACCAAGAAAGGGGCACTTACAAAAGAACAAAAACCCTGAATCAAGCCACAAATGCTGTAGAAATGGTCCTGCATCCCAACTGCAGTAGCGGTCTCTATTACTGGGGCTTTCTAACGGCCTTCTGCTTCCTCAAGCCAGCCTCAGAGTGGGGAGTTGAGTACTACAAAGGTACCAAGTTTGAGAAAGATAAGTGCACTGGTCTCTATTCTGTTCATCCCGATGTTCTTAGCTTCCTTCCTGGTGGGCTGGCAGTAACTAAAGGCCCAGCCGTTGGCATGTGGGAGAATATTAAAACTATAACTAATGACAGCAATACACCAATGGAATGGAACAAGAAAGTCAACAAAAAGGTTGGATACAATAAGGAGAAGATGACCCAGATCACACGCAACTGGAAGATAGCCACATCATCCTCTGTTGCATTAACAGCGTTAATTGCGAAGCTTCAGTTGTCCCTTTCTGCAGAATATGGAGGTGCACATGTCAACACTGAAAAAGAAAGCTGGAACGAAGTGACTGAGGTGGCAGAAGAACTCTCATTTAAGCTGACGCCAAACGAGTCTGTGTATCTGTGGCAGTACAAACTGAGTCTTGGTGAAGAACCAGTGTTGTTCTGTCGGGATTTAAAGATTGACGATAATCCAAACCCTCCGACTGAAATCCCGCTGCCACGCACAAAATCATGAAAACATATCAGGATGATTTAACTCCAAGGATAACCAAGTGCTTCAGTTAAATACCTTAATTATAACTTCTCAAACAATTATTTAGAGATCTGCATGCATTGCTTAAAATGAGTCTGGAATTGTTTAACATCGATTTTTCAGTTACACTCAATGTAACTACAAATAACAACACTATTCATTATGGTATTATTGAAACTTGGTGTTTATGATTAAAAGAAACTGACAGATTCCTACTTTCCTTAAAAAACTCAAACATGGAACCTAACTGCAAATCTTTCAATATGGTGCTTTGGGCTAAATCAGGCTTTAGGAACGTTTATCAAAAATAAAATGGGTGTTATATTATTCTATATTATTGTCAGTGTTGGGGATAATACATTATAAGTAACTTGAGTTACATAATCAGATTACTTTTTTCAAGTAATTAGTGATGTAATGCATTACTTTTAAGTTTACAACTAAATAGCTGTTACTTTTTTAATGTATTGACAGACCGCTCTCCTGTCCTCATGTCGAGAGAAATCGTGAGAAAGTGCAAAGGCGTTGTCAGCGTCAACTCATCTCACTTGCAAATAACAGATTCACTATTACTCAAAATTAATAAAATAGTGAAATGCCATCTCAGAATATTATGCAAACCTGCAATAATTAAATATATTAAATTACACAAATATACTTTATGTATTTAATCTCACTTTATTAACAAAAGTTTTTGGCGCTGACCTTTGATGACCAAAGAAACAAGCAAGCCCAGCCCAGCCAGGTGAGAAAAAGTAACGCATTACTTTCCATAAAAAGTAACTAAATAACACAATTAGTTACTTTTTTTAGGGAGTAATGCAATATTGTAATGCATTACTTTGAAAAGTAACTTTCCCCAACACTGATTATTGTAGATGTAGTCATAGATATTATTATTGTGTAACCAGAGTCTACTGAAGTGTTTGATTCACAAGTCATACAGTCATTGTACTCATGCATTTGGCATATACATGTAATTAAAAGCTTCAAAATGTGTCCACAGATTTTCATTTATATCATATAGCGTTTGGATTTTGCTTTTAATAAAGCTGGATACAGCTTTTAAAGTCTTGGTGTTTTCATTGCCTGTTTCCTTACCTAAAAACATTGTTATGGACCACTAACGTCAAAGAATATTGATTGATCACAGGGATTCCCCTGCACAGGTTTGAGTCCTATCGCACAGGTAGGTCTTTCAAGGTTGCCTGGAGAGGGGAGGTATCCAAAGCACATCAACTGACCACTGGGGTTCCTCAGGGCTCAGTGCTTGGACCTCTTCTCCTTCTCTTCTCCATTTACACTACATCACTGGGACCCATCATACAGGCACATGGCTTCTCATACCTTTGCTATGCTGATGACACACAGCTCTACCTCTCATTCCAACCAGATGATCCCACAGTAGCTGCACGAATCTCAAGCTGTCTGGCGGACATCCCGGCATGGATGAAAAAACATCACATGCAGCTCAACCAAAGACTGAGCTTCTTGTCTTCCCTGCCAATCCGACTCATATTATGTATTGTTATACATATTTGACATATTAAACATATTATTATACATATTTGTTATGCAAGTTATAATTTGTAAATTATTCTGTACATTTATTTTTGTCATGCCAATTAATTTGAAAAGGAAACAATACATTTTCTATACAGTTTTATTTACAGTACTTTTTACAACTATTTACAAGATAAGTTACGTTTAAGATGAGCAAAACAAAATAACATTTTAAATTAACAGTACATAAAACAGATGGAAGAAAAAAAAATTCTGTAGACTTTTATTGAGCTGGGCAGGGAGACTCTGGATGGGCTGCACAATAAGACCCTGGTGAAGCCTCTGTCAGCGGGACATCGTCTGGGATCAGTGCATATTTCCACTGTCTACCAACAGGTTGGCAGTGCTGACTCAGTCGACGGCTGCCATGTCGCTAAGATGTTTTCAGAAAGAGGGAAGAATAAATTAAATTAACTCACATCCTCAAAAATCAAACCATCAAAAATATTAACATGCATAACTGTTCTATGAGCTGAACTCTGCAGGACAGCCGCCCTCCAGGACCAACTGCCTATCCCTGATCTTGAGACATATTTTTAGTGGATTTTATTTTTATATTCTATCATATAATGTTCATATTTTTTAAACAATAACTAATGTCAAAATCTAATATCCATGTGTAAAAAGTTTTTCATAAAGCTACAATATTTGCCTCTGAGATGAAGTTGAATAAAAATCTAAAGTACTTCACATTTATACTCAAACACAGAGTAAATGTATTCCGTTACATTATTTGTAATGTTTAGCAACTGTGACAGCTGAGGTTGAAGAGCGGCATTAACATTTATAAATAAAAATTCATACTGCCTAAAGACAGAACAACTAAAGATGTTCACCTCGGTCCATTTATGTACATAATAAAGAGTATAAACTATATAAAATTGCATGTTGGTAACATATTAGTCAACATTTTAACCTTTATTGTATTTTTATTTATTTATCATTAGATTAATGGAGTAAATGGAAACCCAATACTTACATTTAAAAGTGTAATCTGGCATCTGTAATCTGGTAATTCTGGGGTAGGCAAGGCTGCGAAGCATCCATCTGAGTATCATTCATTTCACTGGAAAAAAAGGAGGCATTTGCAGGCCGTATTTGAAGGAGCCTTCAAAGGACCTTCGAATTGGGACAGCCTTCGTCGATGGTGTTTATGCTACAGAAAGGGCCAAACGATGTGTCTGGGGTCTGTAACACTGATTCCCACTGCATGAAAAGTGGGATTTTCGTCAGTATGTGACACTGTAGATTGCCGTGAAACTTCAGGTTTACGACTGTGCATGGCAATTTGCAGGCAACACCGAAAACTGCCGTAAATTGTAGGAAATTGACGTGGGCCTTGCTTGGCAGTTGTCCCCCCATGACCCCCCCTCCCCTTAATTCTAGAGGAGGCTTTATCATGTAAATGAAGATGCTGTGAGCTACACAAATGCAAATCAGAGTAGCAGCAGGGGGAGTTTTATCTAGGTTCTGAATTTTTTTGACTAAAACAAGTTTAAAGTTTAAGTTAAAATGTTAACTTAAATTTAAGTTAAATGTACTCGTTTTAGTTCACATAACTAAATTTTTAGGGCAACCAGTTTGCTCCAATTTTTTAAGTAGATTCAACTTACAGTGTAGATTCAACTCACAGTGTAGATTAATTACTCTGTATGTCATTAGCAATAACCAATGTTATGTAAAAAAAAAAAAAAAAAATACAGGACAGCAGTTCATGTCTTCAACCTTTAGAGAGGTTATGTGATGCAACAAGACAATGAACCAAAGCACACAAATAAATCAAGTAAAGCATACAGTTTACATACCAACATTAATTTTTCCACCCTGCACTGTGAATGATTTTTTAAATGGCTATTAATCATAAATGTGAAAAGTACAAGTTTGTTTGTTTATAGTTAAGTCAGATTGTGTTTTTCTGTAATTGTCATTTAAATTGAGCTCACACCACATTTTATGAATTATCAATGCAGATTTTCAAGAGGTGGTTTCCTGGACAGGGTTTAAATTATGCCAAGAGTAGGCCTTAATCTATTTAATCGTGAGTTAAAAAATTGTTGCCTGGAACAAAGATTAAGCACAGATTACTAACACCTGGACTATGAGTCCTGAACTAAAATAAACTGGATTCATTTACAGTTTTATCTAATTGCTTACACACAATTTCTGAAAATATGGCTCCATTTCTTGAAACTCTACACACAAAACATCAGACATCTCTTGCAAAAGCAACACTTTGTGCAAAACTATTTTAACTATTTCCAAAAATGTTGTTTTTGCATATATCTAACTACACACAATGCACAACTGAGGAATTTACAGTTGAACTGAAATCAACTGAACTGAATCAACACTGAAGTCACTTGAGCTGAATATTGACACTATATTGGCTTGTTAGAGCCGGTTTACAGCAGAATTTGTTTTGAACTTGTTACTGAAGCTGCTATGAAACAATATATTTTGTTGTATGCATATTCTTTCTTTCTCAAACCTTAGTTTTGATTTCTAAGTGATCAATTTATGTATGTGTTTTCACACATGATCATTGGCTGTATGGGTCCTCAGTAAATGAATGTGGCATTTAAATGGCAAAAGTTATTCTTGTCTCTATAACTTATGACTTCCTAAAGACACGTTTATGGGTAAATAAAATATTAATAATATAAATAAAATGAATATCAAAACATATTTTAAATATAATGAAGTCATTTTATTATAGCACTCATCAGATGTTCCTGGAAACAAAACAGAGACAGAACAGTATAAACAAACTATACAACAAACTAAACACCAAATTACAAAAATATTATTATGTGAAAGTGAATAAAGTTGTGTTTTCAGTTATAAATATGTGCTGTGTAAATTAGCCTATACTTTTAGAAATTATATATAGCCTAACTTTAAAAAACAAACAATAACCCATATAGATAAATTATAATAATTGTATAATATTAAGCATTTACTTAATATACATTGTAACATTAGGCTACTTTACTCTAGCACAGTAGTCAGTTAAGCAATTAATTAATATCTTATATTAATATGTATGTAGCCTAGGCTACATCTAAAGGTAAGTCTGCTTTAAAAAAAAAAAAATATTACACTTCGACATGTACAGAATGTGCGCGTTAAGAAAAACGTTCAAATGTGTCTTCTTAACATGTTAAAACTGTGCGTCGACTGTGTGTGTATGCCTGTTACACGACCAGAATGTGCGTGTCTACACATCCAAAAGAAACACGTTAAAAATTGCTGCGTTGAAGCGGAAAACAGGGCGTGTTGAAGGTTGAAACGATCATAAGTCACGCGTTTCGTAAAGAGATTTGGCCCCGGGCGCGTTCCATATTAGAGCCATAGTCCAATGAGGTGCGAGGTCGAGGTCATGGCCATGACGCGTAGAAGACGAGCTTTAAACTTTTTTGTATGTTTTTTGCTGCTTTCCTTTTTCGCGATCAACAATGACAGGACACCGTCTTCAACTCAATCTCTGCGTGGACGCGACGAACTTTTTGGACTCATTTTCAGGAGGCTGTCTTCGTCTTCATAACTCTGAGGCAAACTGCAGGCGCTATGAACCAGAGCATGGGTAATGTTACGATTTAAAGAATATGCTTTTATTCAGCTGTATAAGGAAATGGATGCGTTAATAGATCCGAGCTTAAAACTGCACATTTTGTTTACACAGACTATCCTCGCCTCATAACGAAGCCGTGACCTCTTATCTGCTTGGAGAGATTTCTGCGAGTCCAGATTTAACCGCTGATCACGACGACATTGTGTGTAAGTAACTTCTAATGTGTTTCTCATTCCTTGTTTAATTTTACCGTGACTGTTTTTATTAATACCAGTCTCATGTAATTGTTTTCCAGCTGCCTGTAAGACGTATTATGAATCGACACGCCGGAGCTTCAGATACAAACAACCTGAACTTACATCGCAGGCGGAAACTGCGAAGTTTAGCTCGGAGTCGATCAAGAAGAAAAAGGGTAAGATTTATTATCCGTTTTTTGTCAATGTGAGTATTTTTCAGGTTGCTTATTGTCTTTATGGATTGTATTACAGTTGCTGGAAGCGAGAGTGTGCTGGATGAGGAGGACATTTGGAAGTCTGCGACCATTGAACTCATGTTTGACGAGGAAGACGGCTTTGTTGACGGGGTGTCTGGATGGATTGTGCGGCCACCGCGCTCTCGCAGCCTGGAGCTCGACGAACTCTACATTACATTACGAGACATTACTGCTGCACTGTACATAGTTGTGTGTTTAACAATAAAGCTGTTTCTTTGAGTAAACCGCTGTGTTTTATAAATGAAGCCCTTTCTTTGAATGAACAGCTGTATGCTTATAAATGAAGCCCCTTGTTTGAATAAACGGCACGGTCCGTATAATTTTCCCATATAGTCCTTGATGGTATGAATACTTCATAGCACAATAACATTAATATGAAACAAATTATTACAACATAAATTATATATTTATTATTATTATTGGGGTTTACATTTATAATGAGCCAGGGGGACCAATAATGATTGGTTTGCAGTGATCTGCCAACCAATCACGAGGGATTTTTCTTTTTTAAATGTAGTGGCTTCAGCCAATAGTGAGTGAGTAAATTCAAGTCTGGCCGTTGACTCTCTGGTTTCGCTGCTATTCATATGCAAATTAGAGGCGTCGCACCTCCGTGCGGTCTCTCAGCGGGGGGCTCTCCACCTACGTCATGGTTCGTTTACGACAATTTGTGGCACAGACGAACGCGACGTTCGCTGCCTCTAAATTGTCGAAAACTGCCGAAAATTAGGGAGATTTCCAGGAGTATACAGGCGTTTACGGGGTCGAAAATCCCACTTTTCATGCAGTGTCCAGTGGTCCTGAGAGGAGTTTCTGGGGGTCATACTCTCATTAAGTTACGAGTAAAGTTAGGGAGTCAATGCTAACATACAAACTGAAATAACCAACTGACTGTTCTCACGTCATGTAACGGTGTAGGTCAAAAACACATAAACAATGGTCAATATTTGAGTGCCTCTCCATATTAAACTGGTTCAATGTAAATTAATGTAATATTACCCTGTGGTACATGAACTATGTTGATCCTTGATGTTGTCATCTGCGTTCATGACGACCATAACATGAGGTTTCTCCCACTTGCATTGAGATCTGTAAACCCTAGTTTAAGAATTAATCTCACACCATATTTATTTTAAAACCTGTTTTTTTATATATTTTTTTTTATAAATTTTTTATATTTCTGTGAGTTTAGATATGTCTAAGTAGGGACTCCTCAATAAAGGAGGATTCAAATGCGAGTGAAGAATAACTGTTTATTGAGAATCCAATGAGAGTAGTAGCAGTAGGTCAGATGAATCAAGGTGCTCTGCAGTAGTGATGTGACATTTGAACCGAGGTCGTCAGAGCTTGTGTCGAGAATAAATTGGCGTGCCAGATGAAACCCCCGATTCAAGCCTTATGTTGTTAATGGAGAAATCACGTGACCAATGACAAACGAGGCCTCGGTTTGTGTGGAATACATCTGAAGGAAAGACTCTGGCTCAGCTGGGATTCAATCCAGGGATCTTCTTGCTGTGAGGAGACTACTGTGTTTCCCACTGAGCCACTGGTGCTGAGACAGACTCTATTTCTGACTATTTCTGACAGACGTCTACAGAAATTGGGGGGTTACCTATTTGAAACTGTAAGGCTATCTGAACAATGGACACATCCGAATAACTAAATTCCTCTATTTGAGATGCATGAGATACTTCTCTTTTTTACATGCATTCTTGTTATGAGTGTTAGTCTTTATGGTATTTGGTATTAAAAAATATATTAATTGGCTCATGATGTTAATATGCTACGGGTACTGCAAGTGAAATACCCTGCAGTTTTGACACCATACATTTCTTTGTAAAAAAAAATTGAAAACTGTCATTGTACCCATCGGAAGACTTGATGACTGGTGTTACTAATAAATGCGCCGTCCTCAAATATTTTCTAATTTGTTGTTGTTAAATGATCATTAATTATAAGACTGACTGGACCATTTCTGCATTGAATATGTTCATGTATTTATTTATATCATGTATCTGTATATACATGTATCTATTTAGCTACATATTCTCATAATACTATAAGATTAATGTTTAACTTAAATATACAGTGCATCTGGAAAGTATTCACAGCTTTTTTCCACATTTTGTTTTATAGCCTTATTCAAAAATGGACTAAATTCCACTCAAGGATATTCCCAGAGTCGTCCCGTAGCCACTGCTTTGTTGTCTTGGCTGTGTGCTTAGGGTCGTTGTCCTGTTGGAAGAGGAACCTTCGCCCCAGTCTGAGGTCCAGAGTGCTCTGGAGCAGGTCTTCATCAAGGATGTCTCTGTACATTGCTGCATTCATCTTTCCCTTGATCCTGACTAGTCTCCCAGTTCCTGCCACTGAAAACACCCCCACAGCATGATGCTGCCACCACCTGCTTCACTGTAGGGATGGTGTTGTGAGTGGTGGTTTCCTTCAGACATGACGCTTGCCATTTAGTCCAAAGAGTTCAATCTGGTCATCTGGTCAAGTTTATTTCTCTGGTCATCAGACCAGAGAATTTAGTTTCTCATGGTCTGAGAGTCCTTCAGGAGCCTTTTGGCAAACTCCAGATGGGCTGTCATGTGCCTTTTACTGAGGAGTGTCTTCCGTCTGGCCACGCCCCCACACAGACCTGATTGGTGGAGAGCTGCATAGATGGCTGTTCTTCTGGATGGTTCTCCTCTCTCCTCAGAGAAACGCCGGAGCTCTGTCAGAGTGACCCTCTGGTTCTTGGTCATCTCCCTGACTAAAGCCCTTCTCCCCCGATCGCTCGGTTTGGCCAGGCGGCAGCTCTAGGAAGAGTCCTGGTGTTCCCAAACTTCTTCCATTTACGGATGATGGAGGCCACTGTGCTCATTGGGACCTTCAATGATGCAGAAATTGTTCAGTCTCCTTCCACAGATCTGTGCCTCGATACAATCCTGTCTCTGAAGTCTACAGACAATTCAGTGGACTTCATGGCTTAGTTTGTGCTCTGACATGCATTGTTACTGTGGGAGCTTATATAGACAGGTGTGTGCCTTTCCAAATCATGTCCAATCAACTGAATTCTCCACAGGTGGACAGTCAAGCTGTAGAAACATCTCAAGGATGATCAGTGGAAACAGGAGCACCTGAGCTCAATGTTGAGTGTCATGGAAAAGGCTGTGAATACTTTTGTACATGTGGTTTTTTTTATTTTTTAAAAATGCAAAGCTTTCAAACAAACTTCTTTCATGTTGTCATTATGGGGTAATGTTTGTAGATTTGAGAAAAAAATGAATTTAATCCTTTTGAAATAAGGCTGTAACATAACAAAATATGGAAAAAGTGAAGCGCTGTGAATACTTTCCGGATGCAGTGTTGCTAAAATTTTGAGTACAGCAAAATGAAAATGATTTAAAAACTAAATTATTAATCAGGGATAGGCAAAGTCAGTCCTGTAGTGCCGCTGTCCAGCAGAGTTTAGCTCCAAAACCCTCACCTGTGTGGATTAATAATCCTGAAGACACTGATTAGCTGTTTCAGGTGTGTTTGATTAGGGTTGGAGCTAAACTCTGCACTTAGGACGACATTGCCCATCCATGTTATCAATTAAATATGAAAGTAAACATTGCCCATCCATGTTATCAATTAAATATGAAAGTAAAACGGCCAATAGGTAGTGGCAAGTTACTGTCTTTACATGCAAGTCATTCATTCAAACTGGAATCATTAATGAAACTGATGTGTTTTGCTCTTTGACGAGTTACACTGGTCTTCTGTGGTTTTGTTTGGAACTCTTTTCGTCAAAATAGTTCAAATAGAGAACATATTCTCAATATTGTGTTTAAAACGCACTCAACTTGCTTGTGTGATATTGCTTAACTGTATAAAAAATATATTCTCAGTGCTACACAACATGTGATCAAATGTATAAAACCAACACTCTTGTCAACGACACAACGAAGACCAAAGCTACAAATCAATTTACAGGAAAACGGTTGACTTATGTATTTGTATATATTCTCTAATTGACTGTGATTTGTTTTCTATGAAGTGGGTGGAGTAACATACACAGGTGTGCAATCATTAATAAATATGGCCACTGCTCTCTTGTGCGGGTGTGCAGGCTAAACGCCAGATAATGTCAGAGTTGTAAGTCTTTTAATCCTTCGTCATGTATAACCGGTTACCTAGCTCTAATTGAGATGGCAGCGCCAACAAAAACAATACATGCCAAAATATGCAGACAGTTTGCAATCCTGAGCAATACACAATGATCTAAACAACTGAGATGTATCTTTTCCTGTAATTCATGAGCAAATGCTGTTTATTAGTAAAGTAAGCTTCATGTTATTTTCTCTTTTGTAAAAGACAACAGTAGCTGCATTTACATGGATCCTAATAATCCTAATAATGATGTTCAGGACCAAGTATAGCTCCAACACAGGTGTGCACTGTTTCCCCTCTGACAGGGAGCCTCAATGTGATGTGTGTAGACTGAACCACATTGACTAATCCTACATCTCTTCTGCCTGCCTTCTGAGAAAGAAGAAATACCTGAGTTACAGTTTTCTCCCTCTCCCCTCTCCCATGCTTTATGAATAATAAAGAAAGTAAAGTTTTGCTCCACTGAAATTCGGTCTAGTGAATTGTTTGCTTCAACATCCTGAGCGAGTTAAACCCTCCAAGTCTGGTATGTAAAGGTTACATATGGTGGAGACTGCGGGTACGAGTTGAACCTCGCATAGGATTCAGACAGTGCACTGAGACGAGTAACAAGAAAATGGAGGAGGTAACTGTAAGCTTGTTGAAGCCTGAAGTACACAAAACTCCCTCTTGGAAACCGAGGCAAGAGCAAGAGCCTCCTAAGAGGTACTCCGAAGCAGTCCAAGCAAGACCATAAGGAAACTGGAAAGAGGAGAGGTCTCTGTGAAGTCCTGTTCCGTTCCGATGCTTCACATGTGGAAGGGAGGGACACCTGGGCTGGGAGTGCCCAGGCCGAGAGCAACTCATGCCCACAGCAAGTACCTCAGAACCATCAAATCTCCCATGCCATCTCCTTACCACCTGCTGGACCCATGAGGGGGCAGCCACCCCTAGGGTCCCTGCCATGATTGGGGGCCGGTACACACATGCCCTTATAAACTCTAGGAGTATGGTGACCCTAATCCAACCAGAGTTTGTAGGGTCTATCATAGGAAGAGAGATATCTGTGTCCTGTATTCATGGGAACACCAGGAACTACCCCACGGCAGAAGTAAGCATGGTCACCCCTCGGGGGCAGTTCAAAGCAAGAGCATGGGATATGGATCACTTGCCCTGTCCTGGTCGACCGAGACTGTCAAGCATTTTCTGCCTACTGGACAGACCGGGCTGCAGAGAGGAAGACCACTGCCTCAGAAGATCAGGAGGTGGTATAGGTACTTGACGACATAGATTCCCATGAAGTATTTTCTGAATTTCCCCCAGCAGAAATCCTCAGAGGAGAAAGACTGGGATGGTTCGGCACTGCTCAACTGCAAGACCCAGTACTGAGCCAAGCATGGAGGAATGTACAGGTGGTTGAGGGCCGGATACAAGATGGGGTGAGTAGACTCCCTTATCCACGTTTCATGATCAATAATAAAATGTTGTATACAGTGGATCAGCGAAGGGGTGAAATTCTAGAACAGTTGTTGGTTCCCAAGACACATGTGACCCGTCACGGAAACCAGTAACACAAGTTGGCAGCACAACTTTCGAGCAAAATGAGAAATAAGCGTTTTTTTTCAAAATTGGTGATTTTCGCTTTTTTGCAGAATCTGTTAGTTGAGATCACGAAGAAGCCTCTCCGTGTTTGAGATAGCAGTATTGGTATATTTTAAAGCATACACTTTGAACGTGAAATCGGCTTGTTTTTCAGAGATTCTAGCTTGCAGTAGAGGCGTGTTTCTTTTGTTATTGCCCCCGCCCTCCAAGGGAAGCGTGGCTACTTAGTTATGCAGCTCTGGCCGGCTCTAGTGTTAGACGAGTTGGACCGTAAAATATCAGAGGCTATATCGATAGTAACATTTGATGGGGATAAAGACAGAGAAATGGGGAAAATCCGTAACTTTGACTGTAAATGCTACACGAGGATAAAAGAGAACTCTCTGCATGGGAGACAGTCTCGTAGCCAGAAGCTTTCTACAGACATTATGTACAAACATACGGCTGGATTCTCTAGCTGCAGAAAGAGAGTGACAGGACATGCAAATTGTTGGACATCTAGAGGCAAACAGACGCACAGTGCAAACTTCGGAGATGATTACATCCATAAACAAGAAGACCCTGACAAAGAGAAAGTGTGCCCGAACAACTTATTTCATCGGAGGCAATGAGATCTGCAAGAATACTTTTCTGTTTCTTGTGGGGTGAGTTTCCATAAACATTAAAGTTTGTCGTTTTGTGTTCATTCTAAGAACACGTACACGTATCTCATGTTTAGTCCTTGTTTAGACCTTCCCATACCTACCTATTGTTATTGTTATTAGGGTCAAGTGCAAAGAAGAAGACAAGACGTGGCAAAATGGCTGGCATTGTTAGATCAACTGCATCAATGAGCAATTAAAGACCTATTTAGGGACCTTTAAGTTAGGGACCTAAGGTGATTTTAGGCAAATATACAATAAATACAGTCAATAATAATGATTTAATGATTTATCACTTTCAACCAATAGGTGGCACAGTTACAAAATTGATTTGGTGTGGTCCGAATAAGGGAACAATGACATATGCAAAGATTGGTGTCAATATATCAAAGCAGGGTCAATATAGTGTCAATATGTCATTGCAGAGATCTCGCCTCAAGAGGCCTTTTCATTATAAGTATGTACCGTTTAAGCAGCTTAAAGGCATGGTGCTGATGGCACATACCAAGTTTCGTAATGATACACCAATTCATTTGTAAAGTGTAGCATTTTATATCATAATTCTGCATTGTAGTCAATGGGAATTTCATGTTTTGTTCTATTATAGCGCCACCAAGAGGCACAATCCTACCATTTTTCTCATGTGTCCTTGGAGTGAGCCCATACATGTCCGTGTCAATTTTGGTGACAATATCTCATTTTGTTTTGGAGTTATAGACATTTGTATGAAAAAAACACATGAAAAATTACTGACACCTGACTTTGATTGGATTTTACTCCCCCTTACTATCAATATTTTGACATTTGGGTATTGGTGTTAAGCTATACACCTATGTTTTCAAACTTCTGACGCTGGTTTCGTCTCGATCGGACTAGCGGTTTCGAAGATATCCGCTAACGTTTTTTAAGTGCTAATTTGCAACATTGCACAAACCATATGCCAAAACCTGGCAAGTCTGGTATTGTTGGACTCGGTGAGGATTCAGGAGACTAAAACAGTGACTCCCATGAAAATAAGTCAAGCTTCCCCAGAGTTATAAGCATTTGAAAAAAAATATTCTCAACTAGGTGGCACTGTTGATAAAATACAGCATTTTAGCACATAATTCAAAATGGCCGACAGCCAAAATTGCCGATATGATAAATTTGGATATCAGACCAATTGGCATGTGTCCTGAATCTAACAAGTTATAAGCAAAAATAGCAATTTTTTGTATCTCCGGACCAATAGTTGGCGCTGCGCCGAAACGCTGCATGTTGCCTCAAGTCATGCTTGTGATGACATGTACCAAATTTGGTTTGAATAAGATAAAGCGTTGCGGAGATATAGCCTCAAGTGTGTTTTCGCAAACGTTGCATGACATTTGTTCACGCGTTTATCGAAAACGATTAAACGAATCAACTTGATTTGCAAGATTTTTTGTCAGCATGGTCTGAAGATGATCTGGTTCAATTTTCGTGCAAATCAGATGAACCGTCTAGGAAGAGTTCGCAAAAGTAGGTTTTTCGGAAAATTCAAAATGGCGTGAAAATTTTAATGACTGAAAATGGCGTCATAGAATTTTGTTTCTAGCCCTTATGGTTCTAAAGTTATTAGCATAAACATGAGTCAAACTTTGGACAGGTGGTGGCGCTAGAGGGATTGAGTTAGAGACTCCAAATTTGCTATGGTGACATTTCAGACTGTTCTCTATTAGTGTGCCACATTTCTTTTTACCATACGGTTTTATGGGCTGCCATAGACTTCAATGGCGGAAGAAACGGAAGAATAATAATAGGAACAGGAACGGTTTCAATAGGTGCCTCCGCACCTTCGGTGCTTGGCCCCTAATGATGGCCAGATTTTAAAGGAGTGTCTTGCAACATGTTATCTACAATGCACAAGTTCAAATAGAGTTCTGACAAAAAAGGTTTTATAAAAATATAAAACTGACATATTTCAGCCTCTAAATCATTTTTATAAAAGTCAAAAAAGATAAATTACTGACATTTACAATGCACATTATTCTTTATTATTAATAGTATGCGATCTGATTTTTCCCGTTGCGTCTGTCGTTGCTATGCAACCATGCAGCTTTACAGGGGGCAGCTTTACTTTATTATCAGATTTCCATGTGTTACACATTGCTGTGAATAACTCAAAATGCCCCAGAATTGACTTGTGTCTTTACTTTCCGTGATTGGTCATATATGCCTCTTAGGTGTTGTATTTAGCCCATACTCACCTGCTGGGACGCCATTTTGGGGCAGAAAAGACCTACAAAAGGGTTCTCACACGTTTCTATTGGCCTGGGATCAAGAAGGCAGTCGAAGACTATTGTCGTTACTGTGCTGAGTGTCAGCTCCACAGCCCCAAGGTAACATATCGAAATCCCCTTATTCCTCTGACAATCATTGAGACCCGTTTCAGCAGGATTGCACTGGACATTGTGGGACCCTTGCTAAAGTCCAACCGGGTAAACCGATACATTCTAGTCATCCTTGACTATGCCACCCGATTCTCAGAGGCGATTTCTCCCCGATCAGCCACCACAAAGGCCATGGCCAGAGAACTGGTCCAACTCTTCAGCTGGGTGCGGATAGCAGACAAGATCCTTATGGACCAAGGCTTGTGCTTCATGTCCACTGTGTTGAAAGAGACATGCCGACAAATGAAGGTGCAGCAACTCTATTGAAATGTCTAATGGGCGATTGAATAATTGAGATATTAACTGTTGGGGTCGAAAAGTTGTCTTTGTAACTGATCATGCCCGCTAAAATGTTTGTTTCAAAACAAAGGGAAAAATGCATGAATCACTCGCTGGTTTCTTCAGTTTCAGGACTTCCAGTTTACGGTAGAACATTGGGTGGGGAACTTTTATGCAAATGCAGATGCCATGTCCAAGCAAGACGGCGTTGGGACGTGCACTCCAAGCAGAAGCTTTGAGCTGGAAAGGGGGGTATATGGCGGCCAAAAGGAAGCAGAGTCTCTTGCAGCACCATGGGGAGTTCCATCAGTCGGGGCTACCCGGTGGTGTTCAGGAACAAGGATGGCTCCAACACAGGAGCTGTGCGGTACTGATTTGCTGTAGTTAAAATTAGGAGATAAAATACAAAAAATGTCTGAACAGTAGCAATGCAGGAAGCAGAAAACAAGTGGTAACAGGAAACAAGGAGGCAGGACACAAGGAGCACATGGCAAACACGAACTAAGAAGATTTGGTGTCCTTAACTACTATGTACTTACCTCAAAAAAATAAGTACAATGTATTTATTGTGTTCATATTGTATTGCAAAACACTTGTGCTGATATTGAGGTGGGATACGGGTACATTTAGGGACAGGTGTGGCGTTGTGGATAAGTTTAAGGGTAAAGTTAGGGTCAGGTGTGGTGGTGTGGGTGAGTTTAAGGGTACAGTTAGGGACAGGTGTGGTGGTGTGGGTAAGTTTAAGGGTAAAGTTAGGGACAGGTGTGGAGGTGTGGGTAAGTTTAAGGGTACAGTTAGGGACAGGTGTGGTGGTGTGGATAAGTTTAAGGGTACAGTTAGGGACAGGTGTGGTGGTGTGGATAAGTTTAAGGGTACAGTTAGGGACAGGTGTGGTGGTGTGGGTAAGTTTAAGGGTACAGTTAGGGACAGGTGTGGTGGTGTGGATAAGTTTAAGGGTACAGTTAGGGACAGGTGTGGTGGTGTGGATAAGTTTAAGGGTACAGTTAGGGACAGGTGTGGTGGTGTGGATAAGTTTAAGGGTACAGTTAGGGACAGGTGTGGTGGTGTGGGTAAGTTTAAGGGTAAAGTTAGGGACAGGTGTGGAGGTGTGGGTAAGTTTAAGGGTACAGTTAGGGACAGGTGTGGTGGTGTGGGTAAGTTTAAGGGTAAAGTTAGGGTCAGGTGTGGTGGTGTGGATAAGTTTAAGGGTAAAGTTAGGGACAGGTGTGGTGGTGTGGGGAAGTTTAAGGGTAAAGTTAGGGTCAGGTGTGGTGGTGTGGATAAGTTTAAGGGTAAAGTTAGGGACAGGTGTGGTGGTGTGGGTAAGTTTAAGGGTAAAGTTAGGGTCAGGTGTGGTGGTGTGGATAAGTTTATGGTTAAAGTTAGAGACAGGTGTGGTGGTGTGGGTAAGTTTAAGGTTAATGTTAGGGACAGGTGTGGTGGTGTGGGTAAGTTTAAGGGTAAAGTTAGGGTCAGGTGTGGTGGTGTGGATAAGTTTAAGGGTAAAGTTAGGGACAGGTGTGGTGGTGTGGGTAAGTTTAAGGGTAAAGTTAGGGACAGGTGTGGTGGTGTGGGTAAGTTCAAGGGTACAGTTAGGGACAGGTGTGGTGGTGTGGGTAAGTTTAAGGGTAAAGTTAGGGTCAGGTGTGGTGGTGTGGATAAGTTTAAGGGTACAGTTAGGGACAGGTGTGGTGGTGTGGGTAAGTTTAAGGGTAAAGTTAGGGACAGGTGTGGTGGTGTGGGTAAGTTTAAGGGTACAGTTAGGGACAGGTGTGGTGGTGTGGGTAAGTTTAAGGGTAAAGTTAGGGTCAGGTGTGGTGGAGTGGATAAGTTTAAGGGTACAGTTAGGGACAGGTGTGGTGGTGTGGGTAAGTTTAAGGGTAAAGTTAGGGACAGGTGTGGTGGTGTGGATAAGTTTAAGGGTACAGTTAGGGACAGGTGTGGTGGTGTGGGTAAGTTTAAGGGTAAAGTTAGGGACAGGTGTGGTGGTGTGGATAAGTTTAATGGTAAAGTTGGGGACAGCTGTGGTGGTATGGGTGAGTTTAAGTGTAAAGTTAGGGACAGGTGTGGTGCTATGGGTAAGTTTAAGGGTAAAGTTAGGGTCAGGTGTGGTGGTGTGGTAAAGTTTAAGAGTACAGTTAGGGACAGGTGTGGTGGTGTGGGTAAGTTTAAGGGTAAAGTTAGGGACAGGTGTGGTGGTGTGGGTAATTTTAAGGGTACAGTGAGGAACAGGTGTGGTGGTGTGGGTAAGTTTAAGGGTACAGTTAGGGACAGGTGTGGTGGTGTGGATAAGTTTAAGGGTAAAGTTAGGGTCAGGTGTGGTGGTGTGGATAAGTTTAAGGGTACAGTTAGGGACAGGTGTGGTGGTGTGGGTAAGTTTAAGGGTAAATTTAGGGACAGGTGTGGTGGTGTGGGTAAGTTTAAGGGTAAAGTTAGGGTCAGGTGTGGTGGTGTGGATAAGTTTAAGGGTAAAGTTAGGGACAGGTGTGGTGGTGTGGGTAAGTTTAAGGGTAAAGTTAGGGACAGGTGTGGTGGTGTGGGTAATTTTAAGGGTACAGTTAGGGACAGGTGTGGTGGTGTGGGTAAGTTTAAGGGTAAAGTTAGGGTCAGGTGTGGTGGTGTGGATAAGTTTATGGTTAAAGTTAGAGACAGGTGTGGTGGTGTGGGTAAGTTTAAGGTTTATGTTAGGGACAGGTGTGGTGGTGTGGGTAAGTTTAAGGGTAAAGTTTGGGACAGGTGTGGTGGTGTGGGTGAGTTTAAGGGTAAGGTTAGGGACAGGTGTGGTGGTGTGGGTCAGTTTAAGGGTAAAGTTAGGGACAGGTGTGGTGGTGTGGGTGAGTTTAAGGGTAAGGTTAGGGACAGGTGTGGTGGTATGGGTGAATTTAAGGGTAAAGTTAGGGACATGTGTGGTAATATGGGTGAGTTTAAGGGTAAAGTTAGGGACAGGTGTAGTGGTGTGGGTGAGTTTAAAGGTAAAGTTAGGGACAGGTTTGGTGGTGTGGGTAAGTTTAAGGGTAAAGTTTGGGACAGGTGGGGTGGTGTGGGTAAGTTTAAGGGTAGGGTTAGGGACAGGTGTGGGTAAGTTTAAGGGTAAAGTTAGGGACAGGTGTGGTGGTGTGGGTAAGTTTAAGGGTAAAGTTTGGGACAGGTGTGGTGGTGTGGGTGAATTTAAGAGTAGGGTCAGGGACAGGTGTGGTGGTATGGGTAAGTTTAAGGGTAAGGTTAGGGACAGGTGTGGTGGTATGGGTGAGTTTAAGGGTAAAGTTAGGGACAGGTGTGGTGGTATGGGTAAGTTTAAGGGTAAAGTTAGGGACAGGTGTGGTGGTGTGGGTGAGTTTAAGGGTAAGGTTAGGGACAGGTGTGGTGGTATGGGTGAGTTTAAGGGTAGGGTTAGGGACAGGTGTGGTGGTAAGGGTCAGTTTAAGGGTAGGGTTAGGGACAGGTGTGGTGGTAAGGGTCAGTTTAAGGGTAGGGTTAGGGACAGGTGTGGTAGTAAGGGTAAGTTTAAGGGTAGGGTTAGGGACAGGTGTGGTGTTATGGGTAAGTTTAAGGGTAGAGTTAGGGACAGGTGTGGTGGTGTGGGTAAGTTTAAGGGTAAGGTTAGGGACAGGTGTGGTGGTATGGGTAAGTTTAAGGGTAGAGTTAGGGACAGGTGTGGTGGTATGGGTAAGTTTAAGGGTAAAGTTAGGGACAGGTGTGGTGGTATGGGTAAGTTTAAGGGTAAAGTCAGGGACAGGTGTGGTGGTATGGGTAAGTTTAAGGGTAGAGTTAGGGACAGGTGTGGTGGTATGGGTAAGTTTAAGGGTAAAGTTAGGGACAGGTGTGGTGGTATGGGTAAGTTTAAGGGTAAAGTCAGGGACAGGTGTTGTGGTGTGGGTAAGTTTAAGGGTAAGGTTAGGGACAGGTATGGTGGTATGGGTAAGTTTAAGGGTAGAGTTAGGGACAGGTGTGGTGGTATGGGTAAGTTTAAGGGTAGGGTTAGGGACAGGTGTGGTGGTATGGGTAAGTTTAAGGGTAGAGTTAGGGACAGGTGTGGTGGTATGGGTAAGTTTAAGGGTAAGGTTAGGGACAGGTGTGGTGGTATGGGTAAGTTTAAGGGTAGAGTTAGGGACAGGTGTGGTGGTATGGGTAAGTTTAAGGGTAAAGTTAGGGGCAGGTGTGGTGGTATGGGTAAGTTTAAGGGTAAAGTCAGGGACAGGTGTTGTAGTATGGGTAAGTTTAAGGGTAGGGTTAGGGACAGGTGTGGTGGTATGGGTAAGTTTAAGGGTAGAGTTAGGGACAGGTGTGGTGGTATGGGTAAGTTTAAGGGTAAGGTTAGGGACAGGTGTGGTGGTGTGGGTAAGTTTAAGGGTAGAGTTAGGGACAGGTGTTGTGGTGTGGGTAAGTTTAAGGGTAGAGTTAGGGACAGGTGTGGTGGTGTGAGTGAGTTTAAGGGTAGGGTTAGGGACAGGTGTGGTGGTGTGGGTGAGTTTAAGGGTAAGGTTAGGGACAGGTGTGGTGGTGTGGGTGAGTTTAAGGGTAAGGTTAGGGACAGGTGTGGTGGTGTGGGTGAGTTTAAGGGTAAAGTCAGGGACAGGTGTGGTGGTGTGGGTGAGTTTAAGGGTAAGGTTAGGGACAGGTGTGGTGGTATGGGTAAGTTTAAGGGTAAAGTCAGGGACAGGTGTGGTGGTGTGGGTGAGTTTAAGGGTATGGTTAGGGACAGGTGTGGTGGTGTGGGTGAGTTTAAGGGTAAAGTTAGGGACAGGTGTGGTGGTGTGGGTAAGTTTAAGGGTACAGTTAGGGACAGGTGTGGTGGTGTGGGTAAGTTTAAGGGTAAAGTTAGGGTCAGGTGTGGTGGAGTGGATAAGTTTAAGGGTACAGTTAGGGACAGGTGTGGTGGTGTGGGTAAGTTTAAGGGTAAAGTTAGGGACAGGTGTGGTGGTGTGGATAAGTTTAAGGGTACAGTTAGGGACAGGTGTGGTGGTGTGGGTAAGTTTAAGGGTAAAGTTAGGGACAGGTCTGGTGGTGTGGATAAGTTTAAGGGTAAAGTTGGGGACAGCTGTGGTGGTATGGGTGAGTTTAAGTGTAAAGTTAGGGACAGGTGTGGTGCTATGTGTAAGTTTAAGGGTAAAGTTAGGGTCAGGTGTGGTGGTGTGGTAAAGTTTAAGGGTACAGTTAGGGACAGGTGTGGTGGTGTGGGTAAGTTTAAGGGTAAAGTTAGGGACAGGTGTGGTGGTGTGGGTAATTTTAAGGGTACAGTGAGGAACAGGTGTGGTGGTGTGGGTAAGTTTAAGGGTACAGTTAGGGACAGGTGTGGTGGTGTGGATAAGTTTAAGGGTAAAGTTAGGGTCAGGTGTGGTGGTGTGGATAAGTTTAAGGGTACAGTTAGGGACAGGTGTGGTGGTGTGGGTAAGTTTAAGGGTAAATTTAGGGACAGGTGTGGTGGTGTGGGTAAGTTTAAGGGTAAAGTTAGGGTCAGGTGTGGTGGTGTGGATAAGTTTAAGGGTAAAGTTAGGGACAGGTGTGGTGGTGTGGGTAATTTTAAGGGTACAGTTAGGGACAGGTGTGGTGGTGTGGGTAAGTTTAAGGGTAAAGTTAGGGTCAGGTGTGGTGGTGTGGATAAGTTTATGGTTAAAGTTAGAGACAGGTGTGGTGGTGTGGGTAAGTTTAAGGTTAATGTTAGGGACAGGTGTGGTGGTGTGGGTAAGTTTAAGGGTAAAGTTTGGGACAGGTGTGGTGGTGTGGGTGAGTTTAAGGGTAAGGTTAGGGACAGGTGTGGTGGTGTGGGTCAGTTTAAGGGTAAAGTTAGGGACAGGTGTGGTGGTGTGGGTGAGTTTAAGGGTAAGGTTAGGGACAGGTGTGGTGGTATGGGTGAATTTAAGGGTAAAGTTAGGGACATGTGTGGTAATATGGGTGAGTTTAAGGGTAAAGTTAGGGACAGGTGTAGTGGTGTGGGTGAGTTTAAAGGTAAAGTTAGGGACAGGTTTGGTGGTGTGGGTAAGTTTAAGGGTAAAGTTTGGGACAGGTGGGGTGGTGTGGGTAAGTTTAAGGGTAGGGTTAGGGACAGGTGTGGGTAAGTTTAAGGGTAAAGTTAGGGACAGGTGTGGTGGTGTGGGTAAGTTTAAGGGTAAAGTTTGGGACAGGTGTGGTGGTGTGGGTGAATTTAAGAGTAGGGTCAGGGACAGGTGTGGTGGTATGGGTAAGTTTAAGGGTAAGGTTAGGGACAGGTGTGGTGGTATGGGTGAGTTTAAGGGTAAAGTTAGGGACAGGTGTGGTGGTATGGGTAAGTTTAAGGGTAAAGTTAGGGACAGGTGTGGTGGTGTGGGTGAGTTTAAGGGTAAGGTTAGGGACAGGTGTGGTGGTATGGGTGAGTTTAAGGGTAGGGTTAGGGACAGGTGTGGTGGTAAGGGTCAGTTTAAGGGTAGGGTTAGGGACAGGTGTGGTGGTAAGGGTCAGTTTAAGGGTAGGGTTAGGGACAGGTGTGGTAGTAAGGGTAAGTTTAAGGGTAGGGTTAGGGACAGGTGTGGTGTTATGGGTAAGTTTAAGGGTAGAGTTAGGGACAGGTGTGGTGGTGTGGGTAAGTTTAAGGGTAAGGTTAGGGACAGGTGTGGTGGTATGGGTAAGTTTAAGGGTAGAGTTAGGGACAGGTGTGGTGGTATGGGTAAGTTTAAGGGTAAAGTTAGGGACAGGTGTGGTGGTATGGGTAAGTTTAAGGGTAAAGTCAGGGACAGGTGTGGTGGTATGGGTAAGTTTAAGGGTAGAGTTAGGGACAGGTGTGGTGGTATGGGTAAGTTTAAGGGTAAAGTTAGGGGCAGGTGTGGTGGTATGGGTAAGTTTAAGGGTAAAGTCAGGGACAGGTGTTGTAGTATGGGTAAGTTTAAGGGTAGGGTTAGGGACATGTGTGGTGGTATGGGTAAGTTTAAGGGTAGAGTTAGGGACAGGTGTGGTGGTATGGGTAAGTTTAAGGGTAAGGTTAGGGACAGGTGTGGTGGTGTGGGTAAGTTTAAGGGTAGAGTTAGGGACAGGTGTTGTGGTGTGGGTAAGTTTAAGGGTAGAGTTAGGGACAGGTGTGGTGGTGTGAGTGAGTTTAAGGGTAGGGTTAGGGACAGGTGTGGTGGTGTGGGTGAGTTTAAGGGTAAGGTTAGGGACAGGTGTGGTGGTGTGGGTGAGTTTAAGGGTAAAGTTAGGGACAGGTGTGGTGGTATGGGTAAGTTTAAGGGTAAAGTCAGGGACAGGTGTTGTGGTATGGGTAAGTTTAAGGGTAGGGTCAGGGACAGGTGTGGTGGTATGGGTAAGTTTAAGGGTAGAGTTAGGGACAGGTGTGGTGGTATGGGTAAGTTTAAGGGTAAGGTTAGGGACAGGTGAGGTGGTGTGGGTAAGTTTAAGGGTAGAGTTAGGGACAGGTGTGGTGGTGTGGGTAAGTTTAAGGGTAGAGTTAGGGACAGGTGTTGTGGTGTGGGTAAGTTTAAGGGTAGAGTTAGGGACAGGTGTGGTAGTGTGAGTTAGTTTAAGGGTAGGGTTAGGGACAGGTGTGGTGGTGTGGGTGAGTTTAAGGGTAAAGTTAGGGACAGGTGTGGTGGTATGGGTAAGTTTAAGGGTAAAGTCAGGGACAGGTGTTGTGGTATGGGTAAGTTTAAGGGTAGGGTCAGGGACAGGTGTGGTGGTATGGGTAAGTTTAAGGGTAGAGTTAGGGACAGGTGTGGTGGTAGGGGTAAGTTTAAGGGTAGAGTTAGGGACAGGTGTTGTGGTATGGGTAAGTTTAAGGGTAGGGTCAGGGACAGGTGTGGTGGTATGGGTAAGTTTAAGGGTAGAGTTAGGGACAGGTGTGGTGGTAGGGGTAAGTTTAAGGGTAAGGTTAGGGACAGGTGAGGTGGTATGGGTAAGTTTAAGGGTTGAGTTAGGGACAGGTGTGGTGGTGTGGGTAAGTTTAAGGATAGAGTTAGGGACAGGTGTTGTGGTGTGGGTAAGTTTAAGGGTAGAGTTAGGGACAGGTGTGGTGGTGTGGGTAAGTTTAAGGGTACAGTTAGGGACAGGTGTGGTGGTATGGGTAAGTTTAAGGGTAGAGTTAGGGACAGGTGTGGTGGTGTGAGTGAGTTTAAGGGTAGGGTTAGGGACAGGTGTGGTGGTGTGGGTGAGTTTAAGGGTAAGGTTAGGGACAGGTGTGGTGGTGTGGGTGAGTTTAAGGGTAAGGTTAGGGACAGGTGTGGTGGTGTGGGTGAGTTTAAGGGTAAAGTTTGGGACAGGTGTGGTCAGGAATATGGAAATGGAGGACCCAGGTGCAGAGTGAATGAAGACAATTTATTGACAGGACAGTTCAACAAGGCACAGGAGGGTAGTGGATGAGTGACAGTCCAAACAGTAGGGCCAATGGGAAACAATGACAGAACAGATGAGGGTGACTGCTGGAACCAGCTCCAGGATACAGCAGGTCAAAGAACCACTGAGGACTGACCAGGCCAGGTAGATGGTAGAGGTGAAGACAGGGCAGGACGTAATGAAGCAGAGATCCGTTACTTGCTGCTCACACACTCAGAGCCAGTCTAGCTACCCGGCAGAAGGAACCAGCAGGCAGGGAATCCCAGGGACTAACAGAAGACAACACTCAAGACAACGAAAGAAAACAAAACAGATAAAAACTGGCAAAACTAGAACACCAGAAAACAAATGATAAACTAAATATAACTGGAGCTAGAGAAAGGGAAACACAAAAAAGAAACTAAAATAAAGCCTGCAGAAAACTAGAGCAAAATAAAGACAGAAACTTGACTAGACTAAAAATTCAGGAGCAAAGGAAAAAAGCTAAAAAATATTGGAGACACTAAATCTAGAACTGACTTGACAAGATCTGCAAGAAACACATGCACACACTGAATATGTACATATACTGAACCAGCAAAAACAAGAGGGAAAGGAGCTCAATATAAAGGGATCAGCACATGAGGATTAGGTGAGCACAATTAGTGAAACGAGGACTAGACAAGGGGGCGGGGTAACAGGAAACAAGGAGGCGGGACAAGAGGAACACATGGCAAACACAAACAAAAGGCTTGTTCGACTTCACCCAGCGATGTGCAGACCGATCGGCGGCTGACTTGAAGCATTGCATGCCGGTTAGAACTTTTGTCCGACTTGAGGCAACGCCGACGCCACGTGACATCTGTGCATTGTCAAATATTGCATTTATTTCACTTAAGCTGATAAAGTATGCAAACACAGCGCGAGCGTCACTACGGGAAGCAAAAAGTGTCCGACTTCACGTCTGTGTTTGCAGCTCCTCCACGCCTGCACGCGGCTACTCTCGCCGATCAGTTGAATCCGGCCGCAGCCGATGAAGAACACACCTAATGACAGAGCCATGTCCTTAGACACAACACAAACATAGAAACATTAAACAAAGACAACACAGACAAGGCTGTCAGGGGGGTGTAAGGGAAGTGTCAACAGTGTAGTTATAAATGTAACCACAGACACAATTACAGATGTTATTATATGCAGGACATTTTTAAGATGTTAGTACAATGTAAAAACATGTATGTAAACAATACGCGCATTATATCAAATTATTATTTTAAATGTTAGTACATAATTAAGGCCACCTAATATAAAGTGGCTCCATTTCATTTCATTTAGGTCAACAAAGACATTTAATATGCTGTTCAGTATGTTTTTCTTTTTCAGTTTGGTATGTTTGCACAAAGCTTACAGTCAAAAATAAGAACTTTATAATTGTAATTTATAACTAATTTCTAATTTCCGTTTAATTTCCATGTTGAGTTAACTTAGATATGTAGGTAAACTTAAAATGAACTCCACGTTAAGTAAACTTAATTGTTTAAGTACAATTTAATTAGTCTACATGAGCACCAAGTTAAGTGAACTTAAATATACAAGTTTTGGGAGACTCCATTTCTCAATTAAAATGAGGAGTTTACTCAAATCAAGTTTACTCAAATCAACCGAGTTCAATCAACTTATTAGGGACATGCATGCTCTCTTAAACCTAGCATTGAAATATTATTTAATCATAATTATAAATGTTATGGGAAAATGTAATCATAGCTATACATTAAACATTGCGCATGAAATGTTTATTGATTTGCATATATTCATACAGAACCAGCTTACTAGGTAAAAGGTCATATACAGAATATAGAGAACACGTTCTACACTTCCAGAAACAGAGATAGAGGTATGAAGATAAAGATATGTTTGTCATAAAATGTCATAAAAAGCCGTAAAACATAGGGTCATAAATAATTCTGACTACTCTTGTATGAGAATGACAGATAGAGCTGAAGTGAGATTATTTGCTGCAAGTATTTACTCAACCTCATGTCATTCCAAACCTGTATTTCTTGCTCTCTTCTGTGAACACACAAAATATTTTCTGAAGAATTCTGACAGCCAAATTATCTTGAGTATGCTTGACTCTTTTATGTTCCACAGAAAGTCATTAAGGGTTGGAATGCTGATGAAATTTATCATAGCTCTTCCATAGAATCCAGAGTTTAACTGTAGTTTACTTTAACCCTAAGATCATTGTAGACACAGGTTATTATAGTTTTGCATTTTTAAATTAGTTTTTATTTTAATATGCTCAGCTGACTCACACCCCAGCCATTTTACTAGCAAGTCCATGACCTCACTAGGTGAGAGGTTAAGGTCTTTAGTGGAATTTATGAAGGATGCCCTCCATGCTCTGAAAGTCTCTGGATGATCGCTAGACTGCGTAAGGCCGGTGGACACCAATTCACGTCTTGCGATAAACTTGACAGACATTTGATTATTTGCAGACAGATTATCTTGATAAGCTTGTAACGGTGAAGCTGACTGAGTCTGAGAATAGTCGAGCGGCATCCGCCTGTCTACGCTCCTTTTCTCACTGCCTTGAAATGCTGCAGATCGTTGGTGATACACAACGTGGGGTGACCTGGAGAACGCCTCATGCTGAACTGTAGAAATACACAATACAGAATTCTACTGTAAGTGTACATGTTCATATAACACAACAAAGGCTCTTTACATCACATAGTTAGCATCAACTATATCAGATATCGATCGTACAATTCACAAAATAAAGAATAAATAAACATTTGGCATGTAAGATATAACTATTTAAAGTAAATATGCATAGAAATTATAATGTAGCAATATCTACATACCAAAAGTGCCTTCAAATCATCTTAAATCAAGGAGCAATACCAGGAGAAATTCTTCAAAAAGAACACAAAGAATGGCCTTCTCAGCTGCCATAGTTGCATCTCTTGTGTCATCAGAACAGGGGGTTTCCATGCACCACCGTTTCCAGTTAAAAAAACGTTTTTCAATGTTTTGTCTGGGCTGAACACAACCATGGTGTTGTTGGTGGATGAAGGTCACCAGAGCTTTTTCATATTAAGCTCAAAGAACCGATTGACAAATAAATCAGCTGTGATTTTGAGACAGATAGAGCTGAACTGGGATTCATTTCTGCAGTAATTTACTCAACCACATGTCCAAACCTGTATTTCTTGCTCTCTTCTCTGAAACACAAAATATTTTCTGAAGAATTATGTTCCATAGAAAGTCATTCAGGTTTGGAATGCATGACCTGATGACCTTCATCATAGCTCTTCCATAGAATCCAGAGTTTAACTGTAGTTTCCTTTAACCCTAAGATCATTGTAGACACAGGTTATTATAGTTTTGCATTTTTAAATTAGTTTTTATTTTAATATCGTTTTCAATTTTGCTATAAATTTCAGTTTAGTTTTAGTTAGTTTCATAAATTGTTTTGCTACTTTTAGTTTAGTTTTTATATTCTACAACACATTTCTATTTAGTTTTTATTTATTTAGTTTCAGTTTTAGTAATTATAGTTTAGCAGAGTTACCAGAACACTTCCTGTGTAGAACTGTTGCAGTTAGTGTGGTGCAGCAGGGATGAATCAGAATCGGACTTCCAACAATAGAAGGGTTTATTTAGCGATGGAATCAAACAGCAGCCAAACACACAATACCAACCAAAATAAACATAACAAGAACGGACAAAGAGTGCTGGGAAGTGAGTCCAATATAAAGGGAGTGCAAACAACGAAGGTGCAGGGAATCCAGGGAGAGCGGGAGAGATGATGACGGAGTGAGTGTGGGACAGGGAGGATCATGGGAAACTGAGTTCAGGACAGGCGTGGATTGTAACATTACCTCCCCCTCCCGTTAGGCGCGTCCTGGTGCCTTACTAAACCAATACTGCCCAATCAAGTATTCGCTAGAATCTGAAGCCCCGCCCCCTACACTATACCCTGAAGCAGCGGCTGAAATCGGTCAGCTGTTCACACATTTACTATGTTCTACATGGTGAATGGCACATAGTGGACTATACATGCGTCAGGAAGCGATTCAGACAGTGTGAATATGCTTTCAGTTGAGGCAAATGAAGTCTGGGGTCACATTAGTTTCACGCGCACCGCACACACACAGTCTAGACCAGAGCTGTTGACTAAAGACATGAGAGCGCAGCGGATCATAAGCGCTAGTCGACGCATACAACAAAACATATCGGACCCATTTCAATTCTGCACAGAATGCTGTATTTCAAAGCGATATGGAGGAGATTATGATGAGAAACAGTTAAAGATTCTGAAGAGACTGGCTTTACCAAAGAGAAAGGCTCTAGCCAAACTGTGGTATTAACGAAACACCATTGGCTGTTTCAAAAAAGGGGAGGAGCTGCTTACAGCTGGAGCCGTTTCAGGAGAAATGACATCAGCACATGGAATGATGCTGCGTGTTTCAAGGCACTTCAATGGGCCTTTAAAGATAGCATGTCGGCAGGCCAGGCTTACGTTTTGGTAGCCCGTCTGAAAAACACATTGCCCCGGGATGTTGGGCTTTGTGAGCCGTGGCCCATAACGTTACAAGTCCGAGTCTGATCACGAATGAACCAATAGCACCTCAAATAAAGGATTCTCCAACCTGTGACAGCGCTAATGTATATTCAGTTAGACACATACACATAATCAATACTGTCTACTTACTAATCTGTAACAATGCAATACTATCACATATAAAAATATGTTTTACTCACAGAAGTGTGTTGCAGCGTTCCTGTCAGATCCAATATAGAAGGAACAGCATTGTGTTTTAATCTCAATCTGTCTGCAAATCCAGTCTCGACCTGTGTCTTGTTTGCAAATGATTCTGCAGTGAAATGAAGCGAACAAACGAGCACTGTCTTACACACGTGAGCTGGAACTTCATTAAAAATAAAGTTCAACCTCTCATTCCTAATATCAGAATCCGAAGGAAGATAATACCTTCATCATCCAGGCACAGCGTAATATATTTCTCTCTTAGGCATGTTCATAGCACGAGTCGGTGGGCGGGGCTACAGAAGCAGGCGTTCTTCTTCTTCTGTTGAGGCGGCGTTTCTGCATTCTATTACGTCAGTGGTCGACATATTCTGAGAGCTCTCGTTTTCTGGGCCTGATGTCTATAAAAGCTTTTCTTTGACTAACAAGGAAGCTTTCAGCTCTGAAACTTACAGGATATTCTTATAATATGAAGAACTTTTATATATCAAAAGCTCAAGGGAAAGTTGATTTCTCAATTCATCACCCCTTTAAATATACATGCAGTGAAGATAATGTAGGCGTTGCCTGAACCACATTTGTGTGGCTATAAATGTTTAATATATTTTTTTATGAAAATTAAAGGAGGCAGAGTGGAGTTTTATGGCATATTTTTCTCCTGGAGAGCCTTGAACGCACGTCTATTTAGCTTCAAACGCTCGATGTATACGCACGTCCAATTCGCTGTGGACGTGTGAATGGATTCAAAATGTTCAAGTGTCCAACTAGATGCAGTAGACACGAATTTGAACGCAGCATTAGGCAGTCTATTAGCGAAAGAAGCGCTTTTCTTCCTGTCTTCTTCGAAACAAAAAGTTGCATCGTGAATGACGCAAGCGTGCTTCCCGGGGGAGTGAGGAGGGGGGACAATCGCACTTGGGCACGGTACAAGGCAACCGTGCCTAGTGTGAGTACACCCTTAAAGTTTGTCTATGCTGTTTTTGACTTAAGTGGGCCTGACTGAAGTACATTTATAATTGTTATATTCTTGAAAAGCACTGGTGGCCACTACTGGAAAGTGAAAAAGTGGTTGCATTTCACTCTTAAATATCTGTAGTAGGAACTCTGCTTATACTAGAGAAACCTACACAAAGAGAGAAAACTGGAACAAATAAATATCTTTTCACATCAATGTTGGAATGCAGTGACTGTTGGTAACTGACATCGATTGCTGACGGTTCTGCCTTGAGGCTTGTGTGTGTGTGTGTGTGTGTGTGTGCGCGTGTGTGTGTGTGTGTGTGTGTGTGTGTGTGTGTGTGTGAGTGCGTGCGTGCATGTGTGTGTGTGTGTGTGCGTGCGTGTGTGTGTGTGTGTGTGTATGTGTGGGTGTGTGTGTGTGTGTGTGTGTGTGTCCAGCCCTCTGGGGAGCTTTATATAAGATAGAAATCTCTCAGACAAACATCTCTCAGACTCGATCGAGGAGAAGCTGCTCTTCTGACTCCGGCGACAGTCACACAGGTAAGTGTGTTTATAATACTGAGCGCTTTTTTTGTATTACAGACATATTAATTATGCAAATTAGTTATTAATCAAATAGGCCTACAAAGAAATGTAATATTTAATTCAGAAGAAGATATTGAATATAAAATACAGGGCTAAGGAGTAACCTCGACTAATTTCAGTGTTAAATATTGAATAAAAAAAACTTGATCGTATGTTTGTGAAACATGTCAGAGAGTTTCCATAAAGTTCCTTAGAACAATATAATATAGTGTTTGTGGTTTGCTTTACAACCAGTCATTGAGCTTTATTTATCAGACTCCAGTCAGACTGATTATATTGCTCATATGTGTATTAAGTGTACATGAGTAAAACACGCCTCTATAGAAAGTTCCTTAGAAAGCTATTCAAGATTTCAAGCAATTTAAATTTTTTTTTAACATTTTTTATTATGATAGGACAGTAGGTAGACAGGAAGCGAAGTGGGAGGGAGAGAGAGAGACAGGATTAGGAAAGGTCCACGAGCCAGGACTCGAACTCGGGTCGCCCGAAGCGCAACAGCGCTATATGTCAGCGCACTGCCCACGAGGCTATTGGTGCCGACCGATTTCGATCTTGATTCAGTATCTATTCATATGTATATAGCTTACTGTACATGTAAGGACAAATAAGTTTGCCTTTTTTAGCACTTTTTAAATTTTTATTTGGTTAAATTATATTTGCTCACATTCATTAATATTCACTTGTGTGTGCTTATATAAGTATCTTTAAAAATATTAGGATGTAAGTTATTAACGTTCCAAAATTTCACATTTAAAGAATAAACAACATTTAATAAACAATATTTATTCAAATGCAAAACCTACAAATAAGTAAGCAGTTCTGATCTGCAATACTTTGTTTATACATGGCAACAAAAAAAAGTTACCAAGTAAAAGGAGTTTAAATCCCTACATTAAAATGATATTAAAGAAAAACAACAACACAAAAAAACACAAATCATTGTTAACAGATTAGAGGAATGTTCTGTAGTAGTGGGAATTTCGGATCATTTTACTGACTGTGATCTTTGAATCTCGTTCAGCAAAATGAACAAATCTTTTTTCAAGTCATTTCAACAGAATCTAATTAAAATTGTGTAAAAAACACATTTAGTACTTTTGGAATAAAAATTAACTATAGGCTAATGCAGCCATGGCCAAACTTTGAGAAATAAATTATTAATTAATAGCTTGCTTCAGGCTATTTATGCAGTCTGTTAGTTCACCTCACCTGTCGATCCAAATCATTCTTTCTTTTGTCACTTCACATTTAATCAAGTCTGTACCCCGGAGTGATTAGTACACCTCTCGTGTCTTCGGGTTTGAGCCGTTAGTTCCGTCATCATGTCTGAACTGGGCCGTGACAGCCTCATATGCAATGCATGCAGTCCGGAAACAGAAAAGATTATTTAATCTCTCGAGTCTTCGGGTATGAGTCGTTCATCAAGTCCCCATAGGCTGAATGCAGAAACAGAAAAGATTAGTTCATCTCTCGAGTCTTCGGGTTTGAGTCGTTCATAGAGTCCCCATAGGCTGAATGCAGAAACAGAAAGGATTAGTTAATCTCTTGAGTCTTCGGGTTTGAGTCGTTCGTTCAAGTCCACATAGGCTGAATGCAGAAACAGAAAAGATTAGTTAATCTGAGTTCATCATATGAACCCTATGGTATTCTGCGGACACCACTTGGACAAACAGCCTTTGAGTGATGATAGTCTGCTAAGTATCTCATCACTCATTCTAATTGGGAGGTGACCAGAGCAAATTTTTTTAGCTGCCATCGTACTTGCAAGTTCACACACCTCTTTAATGTTCATTTTGGTGATCTCCGACTGGTGAAGTCGAACATCATTAGTGCCGATGTGAATAATAATCTTAGAGAATTTATGATTAGCATTAGCCAGCACTTTTAAATTTGCTTTGATGTCAGGCACTCTGGCTCCCGGTAATCATGTGACTATGTGAAATTAGATTAAAGCTAGCGATGTCAAATTTGATGTGATAGGCAATATTAGACAATATATGCCGATGTGTTATATTTATATTTATAGTTATATTTAGCAGTCTAATTAACAAGGAATTATATCAAATAGAGATTCAAAAGCAAAGCTGTACAGAGCTACAGACGCGAAACACTCAGCAGCAAGACAGACAGGAGGCAGACAGGAGCAATTGATCACTTTGGTAGAGCGACCCATTCTTGTTTGAAAAATGTGGGTACACTATTGGAAGACTACTGGTATCTACCCCTTCCACTACTCTCACATTCTTTAAAGCATTAATAAGTGTAGGTTCATTCAGTTGGGCTGTTTTATACTGACCTGTTAACATATTATGCCCTGGCCCCTCTGGACCACTATCCCTTGGGTTGACCCTGGCTCCTCTGGTTCCATCTGTATATAAACCCTCCATTGAGTGATGGGTGTTCTGAGGCTAACTCCGTTGCTTTTAGGTTGTCTCCCCCATCCATCAGTATTTGCACTGGAAGGCAATGGTGTGCCAGACAGATGTGTGACTGTGTGGTTTGTTCCCGCCCCCTTTAATCAACGCAGTTTCGGAAGGCGCCACCTGATGAAACACTTCGAAGCTTCATTTAGCCATAGTCACGTGACATGGGTGTTTCGAATCACAGTTCGGAGCAGTGTTTCGAAACATCTGCGCTTCGGGATCTCGGCAAAGCCCCGAAACGTCTGTTTCGCGTCTGCCATCCCTACTTCTACACCGGGCACACAAGTGCTCTCATCCTAGATGTGCCTGAGACAGCTTCACACTAGGGCAAGGCATGTTTCGGTTAGACATAGTGTGTCTTCGTTACCCAAAGTGTGGTTACAGACGCAGTGCATCTTTTCAAGATGTATATTTGGTGGTAGGAAACCAGTGTTTGCAATCCTTGTGTCCGGGATGGAGCATGCTACTGTGGCAATATGTGATGCTCGTGACAATCTGTTGTCTCGAGTGCCTTTGGGTCTTGTTCCTTGTTTCTCTACACTCATTTTGGCCTGTTGAGGAGCACTAAATTCATGGGACTCACCGGCTGTATGCTGAAGGCTTTCAATAATGAAGCTCTGCTGTGTGATTCGTCTGGTTGGATGGTTCCACAAGTAACTTTGTTTCAAGAACTGCAATCCTTTGTAAACATCTGTGGCAGTTTGTGCAGCAGGTAGATTCTTGAACTAGAAGAGGCATTTTCTTATCCTTTTGAATGTGGGCAGCTGTGTTTTCCCTTCTCCAGAATGTAAGCTGATGGTAGAGGGGAGTCTAATTGACACGGTCTCTGCAGACACTTCAAGGTCATGCGTTGGTCATGTCTGGGCGCAGGTCCACCATCTGATCTGGATACGGCCCGGATCCGGCTGACTGCAGTAAACCTCGGGATAAACAGAGAGACTAACAATAGCGTAGATGCCATTCTTTCTTTCTGTAACGAGTACATCAGGAGTTATGGGAAGTGTTTCCGGTTCCGGCTGACCTAGGGCTGGGCGATATATCGCATGACATTGTTAGGCACATCTCGTCAGTAAAGCCGGTTCCTTGATTAGTAGTAAATCGCCATCACCTGCTTTCAGATAGAGCGGCATTTACTACACAGAGCCGTTGTTCACTGACAAGCTGAGCCATATCGCATTAATTATCGCAGGTGATACGTCCGTGATAATTAATGCGATATGGCTCAGCTTGTCAGTGAACAACGGCTCTGTGTAGTAAATGCCGCTCTATCTGAAAGCAGGTGATGGCGATTTACTACTAATCAAGGAACCGGCTTTACTGACGAGATGCGCCTAACAATGTCATGCGATATATCGCCCAGCCCTAGGCTGACCTAGTTAATGCAGCCTAACAATCATTTAATTGAGAAAGTGTTTTATGTGTATGCCACAGTAAAAAGATGTGTTTTAGTCTAGATTTAAACTGACAGAGTGTGTCTGCTTCCTGAACAATGTTAGGAAGACTGTTCCAGAGTTTAGGAGCTAAATAGGAAAAGGATCGACCACCTGCAGTTGATTTGGATATTCTCGGTATGATCAACTGGCCAGAGTTTAGAGAGCGCAGTAGACGTGATGGAGTATAATGTGTTAAGAGCTCGCTCAAGTACTGGAGATAAACCATTTATTGCTTTGTAAGTAATAAGTAAGATTTTAAAATGTATGTGATGTTTAATAGGCAGCCAGTGCAGTGCTGACAGAACCGGCTAATATGGTCATACTTCCTGGTTCTAGTAAGAACTTGAGCTGCTGCGTTTTGGACCAGCTGGAGTTTGTTTATTAAGCAAGCAGGGCAACCACCCAGTAGAGCATTACAATAATCTAGACTTGAGGTCATGAACGCATGAACTAGCATGTGCCGTAATTTATATATATTTTTAAGATGGTTGAATGCAGTTTTACAGATGCTAGAAATGTGGCTTTCAAATGAGAGATTGGTATCAAAGAGCACACCCAGGTTCCTCACTGACGACGAGGACTGGACAGAGCAGCCATCAAGTGTTAGACAGAATTCTAGGTTACTACTTGTGGAGCATTTCTGTCCAATAATTCAAAATTCATTTTTTTCTGAATTAAGTTGCATGAAATGATTAGTCATCCAATTTTTTATATCAGCTATGCATTCCCTTAATCTTGTGAATTGGTAAGTTTCGTCAGGGCGTGAAGAAATATAGAGCTGAGTATCGTCAGCATAATAGTGGAAACTAACGGCATGCTAATGATATCTCCAAGTGGTAGCATGTACAGGGTGTAGCATCTGGAGGCCCTGCGGTGGATCAAAGGGAGTCGACTCCATGGGATACCAGAGATGTTCTTATCGTCTAAGATTTACACATATAAACTGGCCCCAAGAAATCTGAGCTGAATTGACCCGTTGTCGGGTATAGGGTCTGGCTGACATAATGCAGACCAGCCCTCAAAGGCCCCTACAAGACTTCAAAAGGGAGGCAATCTCTCCTTTATCACCTCAGAACACTCACACTCACACACACACACATACACACACAACACACACACACACACACACACACACACACACACACACACACACACACACACACACACACACACACACACACACACACACACACACACACACACATGTTTGTTTTTGTGAAATGTGAGGACATTCCATAGGCGTAATGGTTTTTATACCGTACAAACAGTATTTTCTATCCCCTTACACTGACCCTGCCCCTAAACCTAGCCCTCACAGGAGACTGTGCAGTTCACTTTCTGTGAAAAAAAACTTGTTCTGTGTGATTTATAAGCATTTTGAAAAGTGAGGACATGGGGAACGTCCTCATATTTCACCCTCTTTTTGTAATACCTATGTCATACCACTGACATTATACACATTTGTGTCCTGATATTTCACAAAAACATGCCCACACACACACACACACACACACACACACACACACACACACACACACACAAAGACTCACCCAATGCACACAGACAACAGACAATTCCCTTATTCAGCCCATGAATAAACTATTCCAGAATGTATATGATATGTCCCTGTGTGAACGTATCTTGCCTAGGTTACACTCTACGAAGTCATGATATGTGTGATGTTAAAGTAATTTTAAATGCTTGCATTAATCTGTAAAGTGTGTATTTCTTCTTTTATACTTTCAAACCAAAGCGTGTCTGGTCTCTAAATTCTCCTTGCACTCTACCCTAACCAATGATTTGCAGTATGTGATTGTGAGATGCATTATTAGTAGGCTTAGCCACTTTGGAGTGAAACTTTACTAATTCTGAGACCTCATGAAAACATGCAAATTGCGTCATTAAACAGAGACAAAGAAACTCTTTCCCACTCAGAATCCACCCTCGGGATTGGTCAAGTTAACCAAGGAGAGGTGGGGACCAGTGGTCTTAAAAGACAAAGGACAGGACTTTCTTTCGGTCATTCCTTCTCTCTTGCACCTTCCTCCTGTCACCAGAGTGCGGCTCGCGGGCAGGTTCAGCCAAGCTTGTTGTCCTTGGATGATCGCGACTCTCAGCTTGGACGGAGACTACTTTCCCTTCCTCCGTACCCAGCAACATTCGCTCTCAAACTACCCACTTTCAAACTGCCCACAGATCGGAGATCACCGGAGAAACTGAGAAATAATGCTCCAGCTCAAAGAAACTCTGAGAGGAATCACACACATTCTTTTACTCATGCAAGTATTTAATTCTATCAAAATTTAGCTACGTTAAGATAATGTTACCTTGTTTAAGGTGATAAGTTATTTGCTGGCTCGATATGGATATGTTTTGTGAAATTGCCATTCCGGACCCTTCTCGACCCTTCTCCCTTTCTCTTCTTTCTTTATTTTCTCCTCATCTTCTTTCGTTACCTTTATTTATTCTGTATATACATGTATTCTTTGTTTAGTCATATGTATTCGTAGTATCCATTATTAAAACCAATTATATCCATGGTGATTGTCATTGTTGCCGCTCACAAAACAGTCCTTTTAATGTCAGATCTAGCTACGAGCTCTTATAAGTATCTTTGAATGCTTTAATTAATATCCTAATAGTTCGGAAAGTTTGTCCTTTGTGGCCAGAAGGACGACCTTTCCCAACAATTTGATAAAACAGAATAAAACTTTGTGAGAGTTGATAAAGATTGTACTGTCCGTGCGGTAAACGAACGGAACAGACTGAGCTTGAATTCATTCTTTAAAGGTTATTCTGTAATGATTTAATATATATATATATATATATATATATATATATATATATATATATATATATATATATATATATATATATATATATATATATATATATATATATATATTCATAGTTAATTGCAAGTTATTGTTGTTAACCATATATATATATATATATATATATATATATATATATATATATATATATATATATATATATATATTGCATAAATACCTAGTCAGGTATTCCCTTTTGGGTGGATTTGGAGATATATAATTTAATCATAACCCGTTATGATTGATTATGACTGACTAAATATAATTCCCTATAACACCCATAATTCCCTATTGTAATATAGGGCCACATGGGCCACATATATTAAAATTCTCAATTTTAATATATGTGGCCCAAGCGCTACAAGGGTGAAGAGCAACGGTCCTAACACTGAGCATTGCGGTACTCCATACTGAACTCGTGATCGGTGTGACATCTCTGACATCTGTGACATCTGTGACATCCCAGTTCTCACCCCCACACACTGTGGATTTTAGATCAGCCACTTCCACGACCGAACATACTCTCTCCTCATTTTCCACACTCACTGAGGCCGAAGTATCTAAACGTCTCCTCTCCAGCCATCCTACCACCTGTCCTCTCGATCCCATTCCCTCACATCTCCTTCAAGCCATCTCTCCTACTCTCCTTCCTGCACTCACACACATCATCAACACATCTCTCCTACACTCCTACCAGCACTCACACACATCATCAACACATCTCTCCTACACTCCTACCAGCACTCACACACATCATCAACACATCGCTCTGCACTGGCACTTTCCCTACCACTTTCAAGCAGGCTCGGGTAACTCCACTGCTTAAGAAACCCACTTTAAACGCATCACTCATAGATAACTACAGACCTGTCTCTCTCCTGCCATTCATAGCAAAAACTCTTGAACGAGTTGTTTTCAACCAGGTTTCATCCTTCCTCTCACAGAATAACCAGCTGGACTCGAACCAATCCAGTTTCAAAAGGGGCCACTCCACAGAGACTGCACTACTGTCGGTCACCGAAGCCCTGCGAATAGCTAAAGCTGAGTCCAAATCATCAGTCCTTGTCCTCCTTGATCTATCTGCTGCCTTTGACACGGTAAATCATCAAATTCTTCTGTCCACCCTCTCATCACTGGGCATCACAGGGACTCCGCTCCATTGGTTTGAGTCTTATCTCACAGGTAGGTCCTTCAAGGTTGCCTGGAGAGGAAAGGAATCCCAGGCGCATCAACTGACCATGGGGGTTCCTCAGGGCTCAGTGCTTGGACCTCTCCTTTTCTCCATTTACACTACTTCATTAGGTCCCATCATACAGGCACATGGCTTCTCATATCACTGCTATGCTGATGACACTCAGCTCTACCTTTCATTCCAACCAGACGACCCCACAGTAGCTGCACGAATCTCCAGCTGTCTGGCTGACATCTCTGCATGGATGAGTAAAAATCACCTACAGCTCAACCTGGCAAAGACTGAGTTCCTCATCTTTCCCGCCAGTCCCACTATGCAACATGACTTCACCATCCAGCTAGGTGCATCCCTGATCTCCCCTTCAAAATCAGTCAGAAATCTTGGAGTTACATTTGATGACCAGTTGTCCTTCAGAGAACACATTGCTAAGACCGCTCGCTCTTGCAGGTTTGCGCTCTACAACATCAGGAAGATCAGACCGTTCCTAACAGAACACGCAACACAGCTTCTTGTCCAGGCCCTGGTTATTTCTAGACTTGACTACTGCAATGCGCTTCTGGCTGGACTCCCCTCTTGTGCGATCCAAACACTTCGAATGATCCAGAATGCAGCGGCACGTCTGGTCTTCAACGAGCCCAAAAGGACCCACGTCACACCACTCTTCATCTCTCTGCACTGGCTACCACTCGCTGCTCGCATCAAGTTTAAGTCGCTGACGCTTGCCTACAGAGCCACCACGCACTCAGCTCCTGCATACTTTGACTCGATTCTACGTCGCCACACCCCCACCAGAAGCCTTCGTTCAACCAAGGAGCGAAGACTTGTGGTACCATCACAGAGAGGCAAAAAATCCCTCTCCAGAACATTTTCATTCAACGTTCCCAGCTGGTGGAATGATCTGCCCACCGCCATCCGAAATGCCGATTCATTGACAACATTCAAAAGTCAACTAAAAACTCATCTCTTCCGTGAGCACTTAACCTCCTAAAAAAAAAAAAAAAAGAAAAAAAAAAACCGTTCCTTTCCTCTTTTCCTCTTTTCCTCCTCTTTCCCGCCCTACTCTAGCCTGTGCTACACTGAGAAATGTACACGGACCAATTATTTCAGGCACTTGTTGCGCTCACTCGACTCTTCACGACCAATCGCTTATTGTACCCCCAAGTTGTAAGTCGCTTTGGATAAAAGCGTCTGCTAAATGCATAAATGTAAATGTAAATGTACATCTCTCTTCATTTACTAAATAATTTGTAACTCTGATGAGAGCAGTCTCTCTACTATTATACGGTCTAAATCCTGACTGGAAATCCTCACAGATACCATTTCTTTCTAAAAAGGAGCATAATTGTGAGGACACTGCCTTTTCTAGTATTTTTGACAGAAAGGGTAGATTTGAGATTGGCCTGTAATTGACTAATTCTGTAGGATCAAGTTGCGGTTTAATAATAGCCAACTTAAAAGTTTTCGGTACATATCCTAATGTCAAGGATGAATTAATGATATTAAGAAGAGGATTTATGACCTCTGGAAGCATCTCTTTTAAAAGCCTAGTCGGTATAGGGTCAAGCATACATGTTGATTTAGATGATTTAACGAGTTTAGCCAATTCTTCTTCTCCTATAGCAGTGAATGAGTGTAATTTTGAGTGTAACACTACAATGCTCTGTCTGATGTGATACTGTAGTGGACAGCTGCATGGTTATACAGCCCCAAATCAGAAAAAGTTGGGACAGTATCGAAAATGCAAAAAAAAAAAAAAAAGTGATTTCTCAATTTACTTTGACTTGTATTTCATTGCAGACAATATGAACACAAAATATTTCATGTTTTGTCTGGTCAACTTCATGTCATTTGTAAATATGCATCCTTTCCTGTCATTCAGACCTGCAACACATTTAAAAAAAAGTTGGGACAGGAGCAATTTAGGGCTAGTAATGAGGTAAAATGGTTAAATAATGATGTGATTTGAAACAGGTGATGTCAACAGGTGATTGTAATTATGATTTGGTACAAAAAGCAGCATCCAAGAAAGGTCTAATCCTTTAGGAGCAACGATGGGCCGAGGATCGCCAGTTTGCCAACAAATACGTGAGAAAATTATTGAAATATTTAAAAACAATGTTCCTCAAAGAAAGATAGGAAGAGATTTGGATATTTCACATTCAACAGTGCATAACATAATTAAAAGATTCAAGGAATCTGGAGGAATTTCAGTGCGTAAAGGACAAGGGCACAAGCCTAAGCTGAACAACCGTGATCTCCGATCCCTCAGGCGGCACTGCATCAAGAATCGTCATTCATCTAGAAGCCATATCACCACATGGGCTCAAGGCTACTTTGGCAAACCTTTGTCAAGTACCACAATACGTAGTTACATCCACAAATGGCAGTTAAAACTGTACTGTGCCAAAAGGAAGCCCTATGTTAACAGTGTCCAGAAGCGCCGTCGACTTCTCTGGGCTCGGAGGCATCTGGGATGGACCATCACACTGTGGAAACGTTTACTGTGGTCAGATCAATCAGTATTTCAGGTATTTTTTAGGAGGAATGGACGCCGTGTGCTCCGGACCAAAGAAAAAAAGGATCATCCAGACTGTTACCAGCAACAAGTCCAAAAGCCTGGGTCTGTCATGGTATGGGGTTGTGTCAGTGCCCTTGGGAAAGGTAACTTGCACTTCTGTGAAGGCACCATTAATGCTGAAAAATACATAGAGATTTTGGAGCATAATATGCTGCCTTCAAGAAGACATCTTTTCCAGGGACGTCCATGCATATTTCAACAATACAATGCGAAACCACATTTTGCACACATTACAAAGTCTGGCTGCGGAGGAAGAGGGTTCGGGTACTTGACTGGCCTGCCTGCAGTCCCGACCTGTCTCCAATAGAGAATGTGTGGCGCATTTTGAAGCGCAAAATGCGACAACGAAGACCCCGTACTGTTGCCCACCTTAAGACTTGTTTGCAGGAAGAATGGGACAAAATTACACCTGAAACACTTCATCACTTGGTGTCTTCAGTCCCTAAACGTCTTTTAAGTGTTGTGAAAAGGAATGGCAACATTACAAAGTGGTAAATGCAGGTCTGAATGACAGGAAAGGATGCATATTTACAAATGACATGAAGTTGACCAGACAAAACATGAAATATTTTGTGTTCATATTGTCTGCAATGAAATACAAGTCAAAGTAAATTTAGAAATCACTTCTTTTTTTTGTTGCGTTTTCCATACTGTCCCAACTTTTTCTGATTTGGGGTTGTAATTTTTTTCCTAATATTATCAATCTTGCATGTAAAGAAGTTCATAAAGTCATTACGCCCTTTAGGGAAGGGCCGTTACACCAGGGTACACGAGCTGCATAACTGACGCGGGGTGGGATGCAGTTTGTGTACGTTGCGCAACCTAGATTACTTTTTAGGGGCTGGGCGATGCACCCCATCACACCAGGCCGCCCCAGAGATTCCAGGGGAGGAGGTCCATGGGGGGGCCAGAGGCCCAGGCGTTTACGTGCAAGATTGATAATATTAATTCAATTCAATTCAATTCAAATTTATTTGTATAGCGCTTTTCACAATACGCATTGTTTCAAAGCAGCTTTACAGAAAGTGCATTTCATAAATGTACATTGAAAAATTTTAGAAAGAGAATGTTAAAGAAAAATGTTAGAATAAGTTAATCAATCATGTATTAATTTAGGCCATAACAACGCTGGCGTTGAGTCGTCTCTTCACAGGCGTCGAGTCGTCTCTTCACAGGTGTTGGGGCATCTGAAGTCTCCATGAGAGGCTGGATACAAACTGGAGCTGACGAACTAGTTACCTCGGGACTAGTGTCCCGAGATAACAACAGAAAAGCAAATGGGAAATAATTAGCATAGCTGCTGTTCAGAATATTAATGCTTTTGATCCGATTTAACTGTAGTATAAAACGTATTTATAATGTGAATGCTTGGCTAAAGAGATGCGTCTTTAATCTAGTTTTAAACTGGGACAGCGAGTCTGATCCTCGAACAATATCAGGAAGACTATTCCAGAGTTTAGGAGCTAAATGTGAAAATGCCCTCCCTCCTTTAGTGGACTTAGATATCCTAGGAATGACCAGAAGCCTCGAGTTTAGTGATCTTAAAGAGCGCGATGGATTGTAGGGCGATAGAAGATCTGTTAAATACACTGGAGCTAAACCATTTAGGGCTTTATAGGTCAGTAGCAATACTTTGTAATTGATACGGAACTTAATAGGTAACCAGTGTAGAGATGATAAAATTGGTGTTATATGATCATATTTTCTTGACCTAGTAAGAACTCTAGCAGCTGCGTTTTGGACTAATTGTAGCTTGTTTATTGATGATGCAGGACAACCAGCTAATAAAGCATTACAGTAATCTAGTCTCGAGGTCATGAATGCATGAACTAACTTTTCTGCATCAGAAATAGATAACATGTTACGTAGCTGAGCAATGTTTCTAAGGTGGAAAAATGCCGTTCTTGTAACATATGAAATATGATTTTCGAAAGACAAGTTGCGGTCTAATATAACACCCAGGTCTTTTACTGTAGTGGATAAAGTGACAGGATATCCTTCTAAGTTAAAGTTGTATTGTGAGAGGTTTTGTGGGCAGTTTTTCGGACCAATAAGTAATACCTCTGTTTTATCTGAATTTAATAGCAGAAAATTACACGTCATCCAGTATTTAATATCTTCAACACACGCTGTCAGTTTAGATAATTTAGCGTTTTCATCTGGTCATGATGAAATATATAATTGAGTGTCATCAGCATAACAGTGGAAATTAATTCCATGTTTTCTTATAATATTACCAAGTGGCAGCATATATATTGAGAATAGCAGAGGGCCTAGCACGGATCCTTGCGGAACCCCATAGTCTACTGATGTTATCTTAGATTTTTTCCCCATTTAGACAGACAAAATGGTAGCGGTCTGATAAATACGATCTAAACCAGTTTAATGCCTGTCCCTGAACACCAGTGTAATTTTGAAGTCGATCTAATAGTATTTTATGATCTATAGTATCGAACGCAGCACTAAGATCGAGTAGAACTAGTATTGAGATACAGCCTTGGTCAGAAGCTAGAAGTAAATCATTTGTGATTTTAACGAGTGCGGTTTCTGTGCTATGATGCGGCCTGAATCCTGATTGAAATTTTTCATAGATGTCATTTTCTTGCAAGAAAGAGCACAATTGAGCGGACACAACTTTTTCTAGTATTTTAGACATGAATGGAAGATTTGAAATTGGTCTGTAATTTGCTAGGTTAGTATGATATAATTGTGGCTTCTTAAAGAGAGGTTTTATGACTGCCAACTTGAATATTCTTGGAACATGACCTAAAGATAAAGACGAGTTAATAATATTGAGAAGAGGCTCTTCCACTACAGGTAACAACTCTTTCAGTAGTTTAGTGGGTATTGGATCTAATAAACATGTTGTTGGTTTAGATGCAATGGTAAGTTTATTTAGCTCTTCCTGTCCTATAGTTGTAAAGCGGTGTAGTAGTTCTTGAGGGGCGATAATTGCGGTTGAATCATAAGACATCATTAAAGATTGTACATTTACAATTTTGTTTCTGATGCTTTCTATTTTCTCAGTGAAGAAGTTCATAAAATCATTACTACTAAACTGTAACGGAATATTTTGCTCAGGCGATGCTTGTTTATTTGTTAGTCTAGCCACAGTGTTAAATAAAAACTTTGGATTATTTTGATTATTTTCTATTAGTTTGCGGAGATGCTCAGCCCTGGCTGCTTTTAGGGCCTTTTTATAACGTGACATACTATCTTTCCACGCGATTCTAAAGACCTCTAAATTAGTTTGTTTCCATTTACGCTCTAAGTTACGAGTTTCTCTCTTGATAACATGTGTAGCACTGTTGTACCATGGTGCTTTAGTTTTCTCTCTAACCTTGTTTTAATCTAATTGGTGCAACAATTTCTAATGTACTAGAGAAAATGGTGCTCATACTGCTAGTCATTTCCTCTAGTTCATCTGTTTGTTTGGGTTCACTGAGCAGCTGAGACAGATCAGGTAAGGTATTTGAGAATCTATCTACAGTGGTTGGAAGGATTGTTCTGCCTGGTCGATAACGTGGCGCAACATGACAGATTTCACAGAGTCCAAAACAGCATCCCACCTGTTGTCTATTCGACAGGGCCCCTGTATGCAGTCCGTGTACACTTCAATTTTAGGCTAGCAATACTTAATTAATAGCTGTAATGTACATCAGTGTTTTGTATTGCATCCCCTGTGTGGTGTACAGTGGGATTTACCACATAAAACCACTGTAAATATGAAATATGACCCATTAATGCATTGTACACGGACTGTGTACAGGGACGTTGTCGAATAAGTTATAAGAATAACCAAGCTGAGTTAGAGCTCCGGGAATGGGGAGGGACCCATGTGCCCCCTCTAACCCCAGAATATGGAACTCCAAGTCGCCTTGGCTTTGGAGTTACGCCTGGTCAAAGATGGGACTTTGACCGGGTGTATCTCGTAAACCATGCCGAGTTGGAGCTCCAAACTCCAGGCATGGGGAGCTATCCATGTGCACTTTCAGGAACGCAGTCCTAGGACCGCATTTCTAGGACCCTAGGTTTTTATTGACAACGCCACCTAGCGAATTAGAGGACCAGCAAAGATGGATGACGATCAGAGTGTGAGTATCACATGTGAATCAGTTTTTATTTTAACATTAAAAACAATTGTGATGCATTTAATTGGAAAGTTAACGTAGCCGAAGTGATCGTGATTTGCTAAATAGTCTTGAATGCATAGCTATCATACGTAAATTAGATAGTGCTATAAATGAATTTTTAGGACATTCGTTTAAACTAAACTTGCATGCAAGCTTGTGTTGACTTAGTGACAGCACTTAGTTTGTGTCACAATTGTGTCTTAAGACAACTGTATTACGTTCGTTGTGAAAGCTTGTTAGTTACTAATTTTTTTCTTCATTTTAAGTAAGTTAAAATAATCGTAATGTTTTACACTGCATGAAAAGTGGGATTTTTTTATGTGGCACTGTAGATTGCCATGAAACTTCAGGTTTACGACTGTTCACGGCAATTTGCAGGCAACACCAAAAACTGCCGTAAATTGACGGAAATTGACGTGGGCCTTGCTTGGCAGTTGTCCCCCCATGACCCCCCCTCCCCTTAATTCTAGGGGAGGCTTTATCATGTAAATGAACATGCTGTGAGCTACACAAATGCAAATCAGAGTATAGCAGCAGGGGGAGTTTTATCTAGGTTCTGAATTTTTTTAACTAAAACATTTTAAGTTAAATGTACTCGTTTTAGTTCACATTACTACATTTTTAGGGCAACCAGTTTGCTCCAATTTTTTAAGTAGATTCAACTTGTCCGGGCTAACAGAGTAGACTGTCACGTGCACACAGTCAGCCTGTTTAACGTTACCACACAACACATGACATGTTATGAGTACGTCTCTTCATTTTGGCATGGTTTTATAATGTTGATTGAGACATTGACATTTTTATAGTCAGTCATAACAGAGGCCATCATAATAATTGACTGTTAAAATACCACGTGTTAGATTGTGTCATGTACTCTATATGAATTGCTTTCAAGGACACAGCTCAGGGCAGTCAGAAATATGACAAAAGATGAATTAATCGGTCAAGTCATAGACTTACCCCTAATTTATGTCTATTTATTTATATAAAATTTACTTGTTGAAAAGAGGGGAGAGCATCCAGTTGGTAGGTAGTGCTGCAGCATACATCACAATGTGTGCTTTAAATATTTAAAGGACAGGAAAAGTCATATTATTGTAGAAATAACATGTTATTTCTATTCAGATTTCTTGCATCTTTCTCCATTATTTGTTTTTTCTCGGTTCAGATGTGCTTTATTGACATGAATGTTTCAAGAACCTGTTCAACCAAATCTTTGTATGCAACAGTATGCAATAACAGTAATATGAACATTATTTGGTATGAAGATTGATATAATTTTGTATTTATATAATGTGTGTGCTCTGTGGTGACTAAGATTTGAAAAATTTAAATTTGAAATTCAAAATTAGAGAGTTAACAAGTCCATCTCAATGTTCCTTATTTCATTAGCTTCTCTATCTTTCTCTAGGAGTCAGTGAAGACGTTGTCCATGAAGTTCTTCCTATGTGGTTCACATCATGAACAAATTTGTTTTTGTGTGTGTTCAAATTCAACTGTTGCAATATATTATTTTATAAAATATACACAATCTTAAATCTACCGCAGAGTCATCCTTGTGTATTCCCTCTGTACTTGAAAATGTGATTGACTGAAAGGCTATACCATTCCTTGTTTTAATTGCAATAAAGAAAGCAGTATTTGGGTGTAATAAACCTTTAAAAACCTCTAAAAAAATGGGTTAAAATACTGCCTTGGTGGCACTTGTTTCGGATCTCCAAAACTAGGGTCCTGGAAATGCGTTCCTGGGATTGTGGTTCTCCGATTCGGTAGGTGGCGCTGTCAAAAAAAATAGGGTCCTAGAAATGCGGTGCTAGAAATGCGGTGCTAGAAATGCGGTCCTGAAAGTGCAGCCTCCGGTATTGCAGACGGATAATGTTGACTGGTTTTGATGGTTTTTAGTATTTACTAATTCGTGGAACAGACACAGTCTCTATGTGATATTTAGGTGAAAGAGTCTCAATGTGTTGGGATTTATCTGACTTCTGTGACGTGAGACAGCTAGCAGACGGTCGGTTAATCCGACCATCCTGGATTGACTTGCTTCAAGCATAGAAGCTAACTCTGTTGTGTACCGGCGTCCCTTTGTAGCTTCCGTGTATGCTGTCACGTGCTACGTTATGGCACAGCGGCAATCAGGATTGGATTTGTTGCATATGTACTACAAACACGCTGCGCTGAAGCTCACTCCCCAAAGTGTCATTACAGACGCAGTGTCTTGTTCCCATCTCAAGGAACAAAGGTTACATACATAACCCGAGTCATTTTCCAGTGAGACATGCTTTGGATTGACCAAAGACTTGTGAACCAGGTTAATCATGCTTCCAGAGTCTATTGACTGACTATTGACCGATACAGGGCATGTCATGGCTTGGAACGCAGAGTTCCCCAATAAGGCAGCAAAAAGGTTATTTTTCAAGCCACTTGAAGACTCTGCCGTTGCATAGACTCATCTGTCTGATTGCATTACCATGAAATGTGTCCTACTTCCCCACACCTTCTTAGTTTTTACGATGTGCTTTCGACCGGGGATTCTTGATGGCTTTTACTACTTTCTATCATTGTTTTCATTAAATCCTCAATTTTACAATGAATTGACTGTGTACGTATATCTTAGAAAACAGGCTTGTGAGGTCCTCCACTTCACTCTGGAACATCAGCAGTCATCCACTAGCCTGCATTCTCCACCATATGTGACAGCATGAGAGGCTCAGGATCTTTAGCTTATGCAATTTTCCCGTAAACACCTCTTCAACATTTTGGGTTTAATTACCACAGAAGGTTTTCAACTTAAATCTCTTCATCTCACAACACGACAATTTCATTTTCTTTGTTTCATACCAGTATGGGTCTTTCCCAGCCACACACACCCTTCACCATTCTCTCACACCTTCTATTAGTCCCTGCTGCTTGTCTTATTAGCTACAGCTGCTCTCTCAGACAGTCTGGGTTTTGTAGTCTTTAATGCATAATCATAATGAGTTATGAATAATTATTATGATCATTTATGAATATTGATTATGAATATATTTAATAATTTAGCCCAGACCGGTTCATGTTTGGGCGGTGTTTGTACTTTTATTTACTTTTGTTTTATAAAAAATATTCAGTCAACTATCACAAACTGTGCATCATTTAAAAGCTAAAACACATCTAAAGAACATCATGTTCTGAACTTTTTTTTGCAATAAATTCACCAGAGAGGAAATGGTTAAAATTAAATACTAAAGTACCGGCCATTTAAACATCAACAAAATAAAGGCAGTACTCATTTTTAATCTCATGAAACTTTCGTAAATATATGAGCAAATTAGTTATAAGATTTATTTGCGCGTAAAATTGACCTTTACGAAAACTCTGCAGATTCTTAAACACTTCGTACACCACGGATTCGGTAGATAAATGTGTGTATATTAATGAATTACAAACATTCGTAAATAGGGCGCACGTGCACGCTCATTCATAATTAGCATAATCCCCGCCCCTGAGTTGCTGCAAATGACATGTCCAAGAATAATGCTATACAGAATATCCATGGCAGTAATGTTACTAGTATCTCATTTTGAAGAATATTACTGAATAAACAGTTTGGCCTGATGGAAAAGTGGCTTCACCAGTCTTGTATGTTCTGTATCGTCTTAGTTAACCCAAAGGCTCATACGCTTTTGAACTGAAAACGAGCAGAGTTTTACTAAAGGTCCCATGATGTGGATTTTTTAAGCATTTTTTTATAATGTTTCCTGCGGTGTACTTATATTTTTTATATGATTTTTACATCATAAAATGTCATAATTTAGAAATAAAAGGCCTAGCCTAACTCACCCGCAGAGGTTCTCTCTGGCTGCAGATTATTCGAAACTCAGTGGGCTATAGCGTCACCAGCACAGTCGATAGGAAGCGTGATCTCATTTCTTCATTCTTCATTTACATATTTTGTAAATGTCTTACCGTAAATACATAAACAATGTATTATTATTAGTAATATGCACTGCTAAGGACTTCATTTGGACAACTTTAAAGGTGCTTTTCTCAATATTTAGTTTTTTTGCACCCTCAGATTCCAGATTTCCAAATAGTTCAGCCAAATATTGTCTTATCATAACAAACTATACAGGAGTGGAAAGATTATTTATTCTTTCAATTTAAAAAAATAGACCTGTATGACTGTTTTTGTGGTCCAGGGTCACATTTATCACAGCACACGCACGCACGCACACACAAACACAGCTAAAAAATTTGTTTTTGGACATTAGATGTGCCTTATTTAGAATGTGTATTTTTATGATAGCATTAAAGGGACTGTTGTAATGGGGTACATTCAATGTAGGCTAATATACTGTAGGCCGATTATTAAGCTTAGTTTCATCTTACCAGTTAAAATTTAGTCTGCCCTTTTGGTATTCATTTAATTTGTGATTTTAACTCCAGCTTTAAAAATCATTTATTTAGATTCTTGAATCTAATAACCATCTTGGGCACATGTATAATTGATCATTGTAGCCTTATTTAGGTAGATTTTCTGTATAGTACTGTATATTTATTTTTGGACTGATATTGGTTAATAAAGTAAGTAATGGTATGCGAGAGAGTCATTGCGTTCCTATTGGTCTGTGTTAGAGGAGCTCAGCTTAGCCTGACAGTTAGCCTGTCCCGGACTAGGTTAGTTTCCAGCATAAGTTGCCAGAGTAACTGAGTTTGAAACATTTTAAGTTTGCTGTATGTATTTACTGCCCTCACTATGTGCACACATACACTCACCTAAAGGATTATTAGGAACACACACTAATACTGTGTTTGACCCCCTTTCGCCTTCAGAACTGCCTTAATTCTACGTGCCAGTGATTCAACAAGGTGCTGAAAGCATTCTTTAGAAATGTTGGCCATATTGATAGGAGAGCATCTTGCAGTTGATGGAGATTTGTGGGATGCACATCCAGGGCACGAAGCTCCCGTTCCACCACATCCCAAAGATGCTCTATTGGGTTGAGATCTGGGGACTGTGGGGGCCATTTTAGTCCAGTGAACTCATTGTCATGTTCAAGAAACCAATTTGAAATGATTCAAGCTTTGTGACGGTGCATTATCCTGCTGGAAGTAGCCATCAGAGGATGGGGACATGGTGGTCATAAAGGGATGGACATGGTCAGAAACAATGCTCAGGTAGGCCGTGGCATTTAAACCATGCCCAATTGGCACTAAGGGGCCTAAAGTGTGCCAAGAAAACATCCCCCACACCATTACACCACCACCACCAGCCTGCACAGTGGTAACAAGGCATGATGGATCCATGTTCTCATTCTGTTTACGCCAAATTCTGACTCTACCATCTGAATGTCTCAACAGAAATCCAGACTCATCAGACCAGGCAACATTTTTAAAGTCTTCAACTGTCCAATTTTGGTGAGCTCATGCAAATTGTAGCCTCTTTTTCCTCTTTGTAGTGGAGATGAGTGGTACCCGGTGGGGTCTTCTGCTGTTGTAGCCCATCCGCCTCAAGGTTGTGTGTGTTGTGGCTTCACAAATGCTTTGCTGCAGACCTCGGTTGTAAGAGTGGTTATTTCAGTCAAAGTTGCTCTTCTATTCTCCTCTGAATTCTAGTATCAACAAGGCATTTTCGCCCACAGGACTGCCGTATACTGGATGTTTTTCCCTTTTCACACCATTCTTTGTAAACCCTAGAAATGGTTGTGCGTGAAAATCCCAGTAACTGAGCAGATTGTGAAATACTCAGACCAGCCTGTCTGGCACCAACAACCATGCCACGCTCAAAATTGCTTAAATCACCTTTCTTTCCCATTCCGACATTCAGTGTGGAGTTCAGGAGATTGTCTTGACCAGGACCACACACCTAAATGCATTGAAGCAACTGCCATGGGATTGGTTGATTAGATAATTGCATTAATGAGAAATTGAACAGGTGTTCCTAATAATCCTTTAGGTGAGTGTACATGGCTATGAGGCAAGCTTAACACTGATCTGGAACTGAATCCAAGTGCATTTAATGGAAGCGGTGTAAAGATGAAAAACAACAATAGAAAACACATTAAATTACAAGATATTAGATGAGTATAAACATCTTCTGATACATTTTCAAATATAGATAGCATAGCATAGACAACATTACCATATGTATATCCCACATCAGCTTACATTTCCCTTAGTATACACATGTTCACACAAGCTTTAAACTGCATCATTATTAAACGTTTCTTAATGAATATCCAGATTACAACATAATTCAACAAGCTGAAGAGTACTTGATAGTCTAATATGTACATTTACACTCATCTAACATCTCCAAATACAACATCATGATCTATGACAAACTCCAAACACATTAAGAACACACTTACAGACTATGGCAGAATAAATGAAGTGTGGATGGAGATGGGATGGGCTGTGTGCTCTCTCAAACTCCTCAACACAATGGCTGAACAGCACATGCTCTGCTTAAATACAGGCACGTCACCACTAGGGGAGCTAAGCTGGAGCTGAGAACAGCACAAACAGAACCCACGATAAGTCTGACTAAAATAAGCCAGGCCTGTATTCTAATCTTTTTTTTTGGAACAGCTCCAGTGAAACACTAAAAATTCAACTCAAAGTCCAAATCAAATAAAGACCAAATATGACAGTTCCAAGTAAAGTCCAAGTTTAATAGGTGTATTGTGAAATAAAAAGTGCTTCTTCTGCTAGATGATTAAACGCATTGAAACAAAAGCTCAGGATTATATCATCAGTTAGCGTTCATGTTTCCTCCCTCATATATAAAGCTGTTTTGGTAATCGGTGAGCTCAATCTATAGAAGGACTAGAAAAACATTATTCATTTGGTGTGGAGATTGAATGATTGTCTTATTCTGTGTTGCAGGTTCAGACACGATGACAGGCATTATTCCCAAGAGCAAAGCAAAAGACACAGACATCTGTGTAGTGGGCGGATACTATTATATAATCCGCTCTGATCTCGGCTGCTTTATGAAGACAAGGGATTTAAATAAAGGTTTAGGTATCTCTGTTTTCAGTCTGCATCCTTCCTGCAAAAATGGAGACCATTACATTGGAGGTGAAGATGACTACTTCTACATCATCAAGGGCGATTCCTACCGCAGAGTCACCGACCTGACGACAGACAGCGATGCTGAAGTTCATAACCTTTTGTCCATCTACCAGGGTGGAGACCACTACTTTGCAACTGATGGCAAGTTTTACATCATCTTCCAAGGAAAAGGCACTTATCAAACAACAACAGACATGACTCAAGACACGGTTTCTGTTGAAATAAACCTGCATCCCAACTGCAGAAACGGTCTCTATTACTGGGGCATATCAAACGACTGTTTCTTCCTCAAGCCAGACTCAAAGTGGGGAGTTGAGTACTACAAAGGTACCGACTTAAGCAAAGATGAGCCCACTGGTGTTTATTCTGTTCATCCAGATGTTCTTAATTTCCTTCCTGGTGGGCTGGCAGTAACTAAAGGCCCAGCCTTTGGTATTTGGGAGAATATTAAAACTATAACTAATTACAACTATACAGCAGTGAAATGGCAAAAGAAAATCAATAAAAAGGTTGGATACAATAAGGAGAAGATGACCAAGATCACGCACTACTGGAAGATAGCCACGTCAGCCTCAATTGAAACTGGAGACCTTACCAAGTTAATTACGAAGTGGCATTTCTCCTTTCCTGGAGGTTCAGATGTCAGCACTGAAAGTGAAAGCTGGAACGAAGTGACTGAAGAGGAACAAGAACTCTCATTTGAGCTGAAGCCAAACGAGTCTGTATATCTGTGGCAGTACAAAATGGGTTTTGGTGAAGAACCAGTGTTGTTCTGGCGTGATGTAAAGATTACTAGGGATCCAAAACCTCCGACTGAAGTCCCGCTGCGACCCGAACAACCATGAAAACCATGACCAAACTGTAAGCAAAAGCCCAGAAAGTAAGATCAGATTCCAGATATCAGACCACCACTTCAGACTCACTGTCAGACCACCATAATACATTAAACTTGCCTGATCATTAATAGAATAATATTGATTATTATTACAATATGAAGTAAGTTAAATAGAAAGTACATATGAATAATCAAAACTTAGGGATGAGCAAAATGTCCCCTGTAGAACAGCTTTTATATGGGATGTCTCAACTTTCAACCTTGCACAATTCTACTTTGAAATATTTTTATTAGGGGTGTGCGATATATTGACAAAATTATCTTAATATTTTGTAGGACTTTCTCAATAAAGATAATGAAACTATATTTTGCTGAGTGTGTTATTGTACTGGTACCGTGGCAGGTTTAGGACTGCCGTGGTCAGCTGACTCCTAAAATTTATGATATTCTTCATATTCTGTGTGGTGGTCAGTTCACAGCATTGACAGAAATCATCTTTTACAATAAGTTTACATAGATTTTTATATTTTATGGGCATTTTTACATTTTTTTTTAAATGTGTGGGTTTAACCTTTACATGCATCATCTTTTGTGTCAATTTCATAATTTCATCAAATTTACTTATAATAGTAAGACACAATAGGTGTTACCGCTTCCGCTAAAGGATCTATCCTGCTTCCTTCCTCTCCCGCTATAGGATCTATCCCGCACCCTCCCTCTCCCGTTATAGGATCTATTCCACACCCTCTCGCTCTCGCTATAGAATCTATCCCGCAACCTCCCACTCCCACTATAGAATCTATCCCGCTCCCTTCCGCTCCTGTTATAGGATCTATTCCACACCCTCCCGCTCCCACTATAGAATCTATCCCGCACCCTCCCTCTCCTGTTATAGGATCTATTCCACACCCTCCCGCTATAGAATCTATCCTGCAACCTCCCACTCCCACTATAGAATCTATCCCACACCCGCTATAGGTTCTATCCCACACCCTCCCACTCCTGCTATAGGATCTATCTCTCACCCTCCTGCTCCCGCTATAGGATCTATCCCGCACCCTCCCTCTCCCGTTGTAGGATCTATTCCACACGCTCCCGCTCCCGCTATAGAATCTATCCCGCACCCTCCCTCTCCCGTTGTAGGATCTATTCCACACGCTCCCGCTCCCGCTATAGAATCTATCCCGCACCCTCCCGCTCCCGCTATAGGTTCTATCCCACACCCTCCCACTCCTGCTATAGGATCTATTCCGCACCCTCCCGCTCCTGCTATAGAATCTATCCCGCACCCTCCCTCTCCCGTTGTAGGATCTATTCCACACGCTCCCGCTCCCGCTATAGAATCTATCCCGCACCCTCCCTCTCCCGTTGTAGGATCTATTCCACACGCTCCCGCTCCCGCTATAGAATCTATCCCGCACCCTCCCGCTCCCGCTATAGGATCTATCTCTCACCCTCCTGCTCCCGCTATAGGATCTATCCCACACCCTCCCACTCCTGCTATAGGATCTATTCCACACGCTCCCGCTCCCGCTATAGAATCTATCCCGCACCCTCCCGCTCCCGCTATAGGTTCTATCCCACACCCTCCCTCTCCCACTATAGGATCTATCTCTCACCCTCCTGCTCCCGCTATAGGATCTATCTCTCACCCTCCCGCTAAAATGATTTTATTCTAATCTATTATTTTAGATTTAGTTTCCAGAATCTCACATTTAAATTTCCCCTACAGAAAGATATATATACAAATATAAAATGTTGGCTAAACAATCATTTTATTTATTTTGTCACAGAGAAAAATAGGCTAAATCAAATACGACATCTGTAATTCAAAATTATAAGCTAAAAGACAAATAAACGAAAATGTGTCGGTTACGTATGTAATACTCAAAAGGCTCAAAGAGAGGACTCTGAAGTGCCCTGAGCACCAGAGCTAAGTCCCGAGATGAGGGTAACGAGTTTGGATGAGGAGGATGTAGCCACCTCGCACTTCTGAGGAACCTGATGATTAGGTTATACAGTGAGACAAAAGATCTGTACAAAAGATATACAGTGTCAGGAAACAAAGCAAAGCAATGAAGTATATATATATATAAATATATATATATATATATATATATATATATATATATATATATATATATATATATATATATACTTATATATATATATATATATATATATATATATATATATATATATATATGTATGTATTCTGGCTATGCCTATATCCAGGCCCAATAATACAGCGGGTTCTGCCATACACAAACTTTCCAACACACTCCAAACCTTTTTTTTTCCAAAATGGCTACCAGGAGCCCTTTTATAGAGTTAGGCCCCTCCCACTTTTAGAACATACCATGTGGAGGAATTCTAAAGCAATATAAAAATATAAAAATACACATAACAAATGATTTCAGCATGCAACATATGAATCACACTAATGTTTGAAGTAATTCATTCAAACATTGCAAATAAAAATGCATGGGAAATTCTAGTTAAGCTGATTTCCCCCTGTGATGAAAATGGTAGTGCGCTTCCTACTGGGCAAAGGGGAGCTTTAAATATGGCAGCTTCTGCTGCACATGGGTTTGGCAGTTGAGCAGTGACACCCAATGTAAGTACAACTGTGTTTCATATGTTTAAGTTAGTTTGTTACATGGGAAATAAATTGTTAACGTTTGTAAAAGAGTTTTGTGCGTTTTATTTTAAAATTAAATCATAAAACAAAGCATTATTCATTGAGACAAAACAATCGAACAAACAACAAAAGAAAATTATATAACAAAACAATTAGAGGGCCATTTTGCCGGCATCTAGTTGGGTGGGTATATTGGTGTAAACTGTTCATGTGTGTCCATGCACTTCAGCAGTCCTTCCAAAATAACAGTCATAGGTCACAGCCTATCTGTGACACACCTCGTAGAGGGAGCTCTAGCAGAAGAGATGGTGTCTACCACTGCTTCTGGCAGGCCACCTTGAACCTCCGCAGACATGCAGTTTCCAGAGGTCTGGATGCGGGTGCCATAGAGTGCCCCGCCCCTGAGAAAGTAGGTCCTTCCTCAGAGGAATGGGCCAGGGAGGGGCTGTCATGAGGAGTGCGAGTTCCCAGGTCCAGTTGGGCCAGTAGGGCACAACTAACAAGACCTGCTCCTCATCCTCCCTGACTTTGCACAGGGAGGATGAGGAGTCTAGAGGTCAAGAAGGCTCAGTGGGGGAAACGCATACTTGTGCAGGTCCCGGGGCCAACTGTGTGCCAGTGCATCCGTGGTGAGGGTTCCCCCGGTCAGGGAATAGTTAAACCGTAAATGCGTTGAGTCCGGAGAGGCAAACAGGTCTACCTGTGCGGCCCCGAAGAGGTCCCATATCAGCTGGACCGCCTGGGGATGGAGTCGCCACTCTCCCAGAAGTGTCGGCTGTCGTTAGAGCTCGTCAGCGATCTCAGATGATTCTGACTCCAAAGGAGGAAATAGTGGGCGAGTTGCAGCATGCGGCGGGAGTGTAGACCACCCTGACGGTTGATGTACGCAACGGTCACAGTGCTGTCCATACGGACCAGTACGTGCCTGCCATATAGCAGCTTTTTGAGGTTGCCAAGCGCAAGACATACTGCTAGCAACTCAAGGCAGTTGATGTGCCAATGCAGTTGGGGCCCCGTCCACAGACCCAAAACTGCACGCCAGTTGTACATGGCCCCCCAGCCAGTGGACGAAGCATCCGTGAAGACCACAGTGTAAGACCGCATGAATTCGCTCCAAGGATCGGTAGCGAACCGCGGTGAAGGCTGCATGCGTTCAGTGTTTCAGCTGGAAGAATGGATTTGATTATAATATTCTTTATCTGACTCCATTTATCATAGTTGTCGCATTTAGAAGAGAATGCCAACCGGTTGTTTGATCATTTATATTTGATAGTTAATCATACATTTAATCGTTCCGTTTTAACCCTTTGTTGCAATTATACTGTTCCACATTGGAGATAGTTAATAATTACAGATTAATTCAGAAAGGATCAAAAAATTTAACAATTTATTAACAATCAAGTAAATGTAAAATGTCAATTACATCATAGGCATAAATCTCTTTTAAAAGGAAACACAAATTCAGTTATGGTTACACTTAAAATCATTTCAAAAAGATGTGAACATAAACCCTTAATTATGCTCAGTAGGCCTCTGCCTAGAATGTTACCTGTGAGATAGATAGATAGATAGAGAGAGAGAGAGAGAGAGAGAGAGAGAGAGAAAGCTAAAGAGCAGCTCTCTCTACAGAAAGCCAGAGAATCCAAAGAGCGCGAGCTACAATTGAAATCCTCTTTTATCCCCTTCCCTGATCTCACCAAATTCAAATTTGACTCTTTTAAAACTGACCAATCAGACCAAACCATAAGACGTTTGAAAGTAACCAATCAGACAAAACTTCTCCCATTGTACCAAAGGTGTGAAAATCTTTTTGCCATCCAGCCATTCTTTTGTTCTTCAAACTCCAACTGGCCCCTCTGATGGCGTTAAGGGGGAGGGGGTTGAGTAAATTTCAATATCTTGATCACGACGATGTCTGCTAACAGCAAAGCAGATGATTTTGTTCTATTTCAAATATCTTTGATTATTTTCCACCTTACAACAGCATGCCTGGACAATTCTTCTAAAGGGCCCTCCCGCCCATAGAACTGAAGAGTCCGACCACGGGCTGAAGGTTTAACGACAGTAAGAGAGTAACTGGGACCCGGTACTTGCTGCTCTGCCACGCCCATCTCGGGACTCGGCCGCTGAAGCGGTCTCATATGAAGCAATCCGAGCGGCGTTACCGCAGATGTTTCAGTGGGACCGCCGTCCTGCTATTGAACTTATTCAAGCAGTTCAACACTGACCGGACTCACTCCTCTGCGTGGGGCAGAGTTTGCTCTTCTCTTGGTTGACCTGAAGTCCCAACAGGCTGAGGTAACTGAGCACCGTGTCCCTGTGTTCTCACAGCTGATCCCGAGACTGAGCTATGAGCCAGTCGTCGAGATAATTGAGGATGCGAACGCCGTGTTCTCTGAGTGGAACAATGGCTGCCTCTGCGACTTTCGTGAAGACTCGAGATGACAGGGACAGCCCGAATGGGAAGACTTTCATCCTTCAGGTTGATCGCTGCAAACCAATCTTGGGGACGGCTGCATTTGAAAATGCATTTCTGTGTTAACATCTTGAACGGGAGCTTGTGCAGGGCCCAATTCAGGACATGCAGGTCCAAGATTGGTCGTAACCCACCACCTTTCTTGGGTACAATGAAGTAGGGGCTGTAGAATCCCAACCTCATTTTGGCTGGAGGAACCGGCCTGACTGCATCCTTTTCCAGCAGGAAAAAGAGCACCAGAAAAGAAACTAGATCGGGGAATAGGCGAAGGGACTCAACCCGTTTGAGGTTTCATCTCGATCGCACATCTAGAGTGCAGAGTGACGGCACATGCCGCGCTGAACGCTCAAGCCCTAATGAGAAAGGTGAGACGAACAACGCACTGACGTGATCACGTTCTCCTGAGATATCATGGATCACCCAAGAACGCAATCTCACATGTTCATATGTGAGAGAGATCGTGGCCGTCAAATGAGGACAGGAAACAACCGCATCCAGAAACACACAGTTTGAATGACATCTTGAAAAAGACACAGGGTCGAACCGTGTAAGCTCTTTTAGAGAAAACGCTCTGACAGTGCTGAAGCACACAGGGGAACGGCTGCAGCTCACAGCAGTTTGAAAGCACAAGTCTTTGAAACCACAGCAATTGTTCGGCTCCGAAGAAGAAGGCAAAGATGCGGTATTCCAATTCCTTATTTATACCCGCGCTGCGGGGAGGAATGTGGAATGCGTGAACCGCATGCCAATGTTCATTGGCTCGTTTTAAAATACTCTAATGCTGCGTTCACACCAAACACGAATTGAGCGTCAAAATCGCGTCTACCGCGTCTAGTTTCACGCGCGAACATTTTGAATGCATTCGCGCGTCCGCAGAGAATCCGTAGAAATCGAGCGTTTGAAGCGAAATTGACGCGCGTTCAAGGCACTCCAGGAGAAATATGTCATAAAACACCACTCTGCCTCTTTTCATTTTCATTAAACATATATATTAAGCATTAATAGCCACACAAATGTGGTCCAGGCAACTCCTACATTATCTTCACTACATGTATATTTAAATATCCTTAAAATATAAAGTTATGAAACTTCTCTTTGCCCTCAGTCAAAACGATTTGGCAGACAACAAATTATAGATTCATGAGAGCAAAGCTCGGCCGTTAGATCTACATAAAACGAACCACTACAGGACATCAGAGCCAGCGGCAGACGCCAGAAGGACTGGCCGAGGAAAGGCTGCCTTCGCCGGGGTTATGAGCAGTGATTGCCCGGTGATCGCCTGGATCTCACAACTCCAAAAACACAAGATTATATTTTTAAATAGGCGCTCTCTTTATAAATTAACCACAGATTTGAGCTTTAAACAACTACATTCCCACCTGAAAAAGTCTTAAAACTACATTTTGTGACACAATAGTACTATTTTTAATTTATGCAGGGTTTCTCATACACGTCACTTTACCACGTGACAGCAGCAAGCAAGCTCCTGATTGGTTAACGCGGTGCGAATTGACGCCAAAGTTCAAAATTTTCAACTCGGGCGTCAGACGCGAATTCGCTTCAAACGCGTGAATGCACAAAAGCACCATTCGCGTCTAACACGCGTATCGCGCAAGACGCTCAATTCGCGTCCAATTCGCGCCAACTGGACGCGCGAATGAGGCGGATTCGCGTCCTTCGCGCCGTGCGAAACGCGCCTTCCGCGCCGCGAGACCTCCAGACGCGCGTCAACGCGCCTTTCCATTGACTTAACATTGAAATCACTCGCGCCAGATGCTCTATTCGCGTTTGGTGTGAATGCAGCATAAGTAGATTGGTCTCTGAAAACAATCCTCAATTCATTGGTCAGTTCTGACGTATGTCGAACGTGACCGACTGAAAATAAATTGTTGGCTTACTAGATGTACTGCAAAATGAAGTATTTTATATGAATGAATTAATGAATGTTGCTCACTGACCTCCAAAACCCGACCACAAAGGCTGAATGTTCTCTCTAAACTCGTGGCCAGGATACACAGAACAATTTTTCTATATATTATTTTTTTAAACATAGACCTATACATTATTTATTTTTGTAATGTAAGTTATTTGTAAATTAAACAAAGTAATTCTATACATAGTTTATTTTCATCATGTAACTTGAAAGTTGTAGGCTAAATAAAAGAGCTGTTTTTGTAATGCAAGTTATAATTTGTACATGTAAAATAATGCCAAATGTTTTTGAAACCAAAAAAGCTTGTTGAATTGCACTCCTTTAAAAAAATATGCACTGCATTAACCATGCTTGCATTTTAATGCATTGTATTTTTAGGGCTTGCATTTTTATGTGCTGAAATTCAGCATGGTTGTATATTTAAGATGTGAATATTTAAATTCACACATTTTCATTATTAAAAATGTAATAACCCATATTTTACTCTCAGATTTCACTTCCAAAATATGAATTCTGTTTAAAAATATAACCTATAATATTCGACAGGTCATTTTTGGTCCAGAAAATTCAACAGTTTACAAATGTTATCACCCAAAATCGGACAGGAAGAGCAGATTTGGTCCCTGACCTCGAGTTTCACATTAAACTCACTACTCTACCACACACTCAGACCATCAACATGGTTCAATATCTAAATTTCCTAACTAACATTTCAGAGTAATTTATGTTCTGAGTGTGTATTCACACCAAGTGCAAATAGTGTGTCTTGTTGGCAAGTGCTATTCACACTAGCTCCGCCTAACAATGCCTAATTGGGCCACACAAGATTAGAAAACATGCATAGTTCAGTGTCTTCAGTGGTGTAGTCAGTAGTGGGTAAGGCTCATGAAACAAGGTTTTGAGACGATCGACCCGGGTTCGAATCTGCCTTTTGCTGAGCTCGCTCTTCTCCCTTTTCCCATCACACATCACATTGGAAAGACCTAACGAAATGCTTAATAATAATAAAAGCATTTATTGGGTATGGTTAGGGGTCGGTGTAGAGAGGAATTTTATTGTCCGATTAAGGCAGAATCCATTTAATAATTAATTAATAAAATACACTCTGTTATTATTGCACCCTGTTAACAATGCTGAGGTGCAAATAGTGTGTATCTGTCAAAATAAAGTATAAATAACATCTCATTACTATTTACACATATTGCAAAGAGCTGCTAATTCTACACAGTGTAAATAGAATGTAGCACTATTTAGTGTATACAGTCACTGCCATTTATGTTTGTCTATTATATTTCATTTTTGCTCTGGGACTTCCCCATACTGGTTGTCTCTTTCTCTGTGGATTTCTTTCGGCGTGCCTAAATAATCTGAGGGACATGTCCAGCAGATCTGATCTTTCACCTAAAATCAGGACTATATCAGTCCAAACTCCGATTAATCACCCACACATTTTCAGTTTCTCTTCCAGAAACTTCTTAACTGCTACATCACCACAGAGACAGCCCAACCACTATGGTTGAAACCCCTAGCCGATGAGAAGACCATTATAATAGTGCACCCTACTGGTGATGAAAGCATAAACGACTTTCTCTAAGTCTAGTCTGGAGACAAAGCATCTAATTCTTGATATATTTTTGAGATGATAGTATGCTGATTTAGATGAGATCTTTTGCAGTACTGGATTCACTGTCAGTGTGAATGTTTAAAATACCTTATGGACATTTTTGTGTTAATGTCCATAAGGTGTGTTAATGCTAACTACATAAATGTTGGCACAGGTGTGTATTTTTATTGGAATCTTACTATTTCACCCCAATTTTCTTAAAAAAAATAATTTTGCACTGTAGCAGTTCTTTGCAATATGTGTAAATAGTAATTACATGTAATGTATACTTTATTTTGACAGATACATACTATTTGCACCACAGTATTGTACATTAACAGGATGCAATAATAACATTGAGTGCAAATGATTATATTATATAAGTACACAAAATAGTTCATCTCAGCACCGTTTGGACAAAAATGTTCCCATTGAAACCCATTAAAAATCAAGCACTCTGCATTAGTTCAGGCAGGCCCCATAGTCGAGCTCCGCTGTCAGCTGATTGGCACAATTCCAACCCCGCCCCTATCAGTTGATCCGATTCCGATGCACTCAATTGGCAACTCTCAAACAGGGCGCCTTACTTAATTGCAGCTTCAGTTCAATCTCCTCCTTAAACTGTGTTTAACTTAGAGGGATATTTCACCCAAACAGGGTGTCCCCCTCAAGTCATCCTAGGTGTATATGACATTCTTCTTTTAGACGAACACAATCTTAGTTATATTAAAAAAGTCCTGGCTAATCCAAACTTTATAATGGCAGTGAATTGTTGTCTCGTTAATTAAGTCTGTTAAAGTGCATCTGTCTATCATAAAAGTACATCTGTCATCATAAAAGTGCATCTATCCATCATAAAAGTCCTCCTTGACCGCCCGATGACCCCTGATTCATTTTCAGGGGCCTGACCCCCCCAGTGTCGGATTACTGCTGGATTTGCATATATCTACCTTGTCTGAACCAGCGTTTTAAAGTGTTTTCCCCTGGGGGGTGTTCCAGAAAGCAAGGTTAACGTACCGTCACATATACCTTGAACTCTCGGTTGATTAACCCAAACCTTGCTTACTCGTGTGTTGCTTACTTGCTTACTGTATGCTGGTTCCAAAAACGAGTCCGAGAGTAATTTCAGCCAACTCCAACTAAATTTTTTATGTTACACAGAAAGAAAGTAATTCAGGTTTGAAATGACATTGGGGTGAGTAAATTATGACATTTTGGGTTAAACTATCCCATTAAAATTTTTTTTAAAGATTTAACACCTAATTAATGTAAGACACTGATAGGCCGACCTGTCTTTTATGATACAATTAACAATTAAAAAGTTAATAAAACATATTTCAAAAGAAAAAAAAAGCTGTGTCCTTAATTCATGGGATCCAGGTTAACGCAGTGTAATTGACTTGTATCTAGAGTGCATTTTTTACCCTGGCCAGTAGGGGTCGCTCTCCTCAAGCACTCTGTGTCATTCTCCCTCCAGAACTGTGGGTGGCACTTATATCATGAACTCTACTCTCTCCACTCCTGAAGGAGGCTCCATTGCCCCTTACCATGTTCATTGACAAACTAGGAGAGCCGAGCTTCCAAAATACAGTAAAAGCAAAAACAGACACGAGGGTCCAAAATATTCAACAAGATACACACTTAACTTGAAGACAGGCAGCAGGATACACAGGATGAATGGCTCAAGATTGAACACAATGGCAGGGAACAAACAGACATGTAAAAGGTCAAACACAGGTGTGGGGTGAAGGGTCAAGGGTCAAGCCAAACATCACTTGTCTCTTCATCAGACACATATCCTTCAAGAATGATTTTATGTTCAATATTAAAATAAGAATGAATGATAATCAAGTTATAACCATTTCCTACATGTGATAAATCAGTTCTCTATATTCAAGGAGTGATTTTGGATATTGTAGTGTTTAAGTTGCTGTGTGCTTTTGAATGCACATTCTTTAGGTGCTGCTCTGAGTCTGTGTCAAGACGTGCTGACAGGCGAATGTCCTGGGTGTTTGTAATAACACTCCAGGGATTGAAGAGTGCTCAGCATGTGTTAACTGTATGTCTTACTAAAGTGACCCCTGGGGTCATCTATGTCACAGCTATGGGACTCTTTGGGGACTCAGAGAAATGTACCTCTTTGATATACTTTTCTTTCTTACTAAATAGAATAAATTCACTTCTGTACTCAATGTAGTATCAGCATGTTTTGGAGAAGTGCTTTGTTGATAGTTAGTTAAGATGTTCCCGACCTTGATGGAAACTGTTATTCTGTGGAGCATTGTGTGTGCGTTTCATGATTCTGTGCAGATCCAGTATTGGAGATGGTCCTTTCGGCAGACGATTCTAGACTTGGAGGCGTCTTTTCTATGACCTCCGAGGTCACTAGGGACTAATCTGGGCCTGGGCGACATCAAGTCTACGCATTTTTAGTGATATATGTTCCTATCTGTCTACGTGTGGAAAGTTGCTTACGTTGCATGTTGTTAGAACCAATCAGAATCATTCCACATGGCAGTAATGACGTGTCTAGACCTTGAAAACAGTATAACTGTTCAGAAAATTGTATGTACGTTAGACGGAGGCGGGGAGACTGTTAGAGGGAGCGCGGCCTAAGAACTCCTCTTGAGCTGGCTCCTGCTGATGAAACTGCAAACTATTCTTCAGTAAAATTGTCTTTAATTAATCTGACTCCTGACTCCTGGTCTTCATTTTTCACTACTGGTCCTGGGTCCTAAATTGTTACCCCAACAGGGGAAATCAGGGTTGATGAGCTGAATATTGAACATGGACCATCTCTCAAAACTAAGTACACGAACTTTGGACTTGCGTCCTTGGTAGTTCAGATGTGCCAAGTTCCTAACCCTCGGAGGACACAAGTCTGGTGATTCTGATAATGGTACAGCATTGTTCTTGATAGCATCACTCAGCTCACTCTGGCTTCTCTGGTTATCTCTGTATGAGTATTTTAGGCAACAATAAAACAAAATAGGCCAATGTCATAAAACACCACTCTGCCTCTTTTCTATTTCATTTAAAGAAAATCTAAAACCTTAATAGCCACACAAATGTGGTTCAGGCAACATGTTGTAACGAGAATCACTGATCGCAAGCGATGAATAACCCAAGTTTATTTAACACATGCACAAATACTAAATAAACAAAAGACTTGACTATAACACAGAACACTCACCAAAAGCATATTACAAAGAACAAAGCTAGACCAAGACACATGGCAAACAAGAGGGCTTAGGTGTGTTGGACATCGGCTGCGGCTGGATGCGACCGATCAGCGAAAGTAGCCGCGTGCAGGCGAGGAGGAGCTGCAAACGGAGACGTAAAGTCAAACACTTTCTGCTTCCCGCAGTGACGCTCGCGCTGTGTTTGCATACTTTATCACAGCTGAAGTTAAATTAATGCAATATTTGTCAAATACATAATGTTTCAGAAAAATTGTCATTCAATACTTTATGCACTGCTTAATACAGCGTCTGTTTGTACAAGTATAAAGTTCAACATAAGCCTATATACTATGACTGAAGTGTGGTCTATGTTTATTATCAGTTTTATTTTGATAAAAATGACACAATATAACATCGCGACTACATGAAAAGAGGTTTTACCGTCATAAAAAACTGATTTGTGAGCATTGGTGGAACAGGTGTCTGAATAAACACGAAACACACGTGATCACTGTCATGCAGTGAATACGGCCAATCATGGAACAGCTGTGTCGTCATCAGAGTTCGTGCAACCGCTCTAGAGAAGCTGCACCGGCTGTATTAGTGACTGCTATCGAATCGCTCTTGCGGTGCTTTGATGCCATACGTCACTGTCAAGTGGCGTTGGCGCGGTCTCAAGTCGGACAACATTTCTAACCGGCGTCCACTGCTTCAAGTCAGCCGCTGATCGGTCTGCCCATCGCTGCATCAAGTTGAACAAGCCTTTTAAAGACTACCAATGACTAGTCAAGGGGCACCTGTGAACAATGATCAAGACAATTAACCAATGAGAACATGACATCATAGACAGACCACATGACAAGGAGAGCACATGGCAGGATCACATGACTAGGACAATTCAAAAATAAGTAATGAAACATGAACCTGAAACAAAACCAAAACACTTGACATTACACGTGTACATTGAATATCTTCACTGCATGTTTATTTATAACAAAACGAAATATAAAACACAACAATGCCACTTTTCATTTACATTTAAAAAAATTAAATAAACATTAATATGTGGTTCAGGCAATAAGTATGTATGTATATGATTATAATACAATTAAATATGACATAAAACAACTCTTTTTGTTAAATGTCAGTTTTAATTATCAATAATAGCCATTATAAAAGTATAAGTAAAAGAAATTAAGCAAACAATTCAGTCAAACATACAAAGTCAGTGCTAGTAGGCTACAACGGTAAACTAGCCGAGGAAAGGCTGCTCTCTGTGGGGTTATTGAGCACTGAGCGCTGCTGATCGACAGGATCTCACAACTCCTAAAACATCAGAAGGACTAGCTGAGGAAAGGCTGCTCTCGGCAGGTTAATGAGCACTGAGCGCCGCTGATCCACTGGATCTCACAACTCCTAAAACATCAGAAGGACTAGCTGAGGAAAGGCTTCTCTTGACTGGATCTCACAACTCCAAAAACATTTACATTTAATCATTTAGCAGACGCTTTTATCCAAAGTGACTTACAAATGTGGAGAGCAATAGAAGCAATTAGACAAAACAAGGGGCAACAGTATGCAGCAACAAGTCTCAGTTAATTTAGCGCAGTACACATAGTACAGTACACATCTTTTTTTTTCTTAATTGGTCAGGTGCTACTGGAAAAAGATGTGTCTTTAGACGTTTTTTGAAAATGGCTTCAGACTCGGCGGCTTGAAATGAGATCAGCAGGTCGTTCCACCAGGTGCGAACGGTCCAGGAAAAGGTCTGTGAGAGTGATTTTGTGCCTCTTTGGGATGGCGCTATGAGGCATCGTTCACTTGCAGAAAGCAAGCTTCTGGAGGGTGTGTAAGTCTGAACAAGCGAGTTTAGGATATCTCCCGATACATCAAGGGATGCTCAGTCTGTGCCATTACCAACTGTTATGGGCCCAGTTATTGCTGGGCCTGTGTTTTCCTTCTGTGTGTTTTCTGTGTGGTTTTGTTTGCAGGTGTGCTGTTTAGTGGGGGTGTGGTTTTCCACCTGAAGCTCATTCTCTTGCCCTATAAGAACCGCAGCGCTATGATTGTGAAGGGGGCCCCACGATGGACTGCGCTTGACTTTCTGTTGTTGTCTTTGGTTGTTATTTTAATTTGATTGCATCCATTCAGATCCCAAGCACATTACAATTCCATGCAAGCTTTCACTACTGACGATTACTGATTGTTTATACATTTGTTTATTATGTTGTTTAACTTAATAAACTACTCTTTTTGGCTACTTGCTGGTCCATGTTGTCTCTCGTTCATGTTACAATTGTGAGCCGGTTGTAACATATGGGGGCTCGTCCGTTTTTTGTTTTTTTTTGAGAGGCACATGGAGTGGTAATTAATGAAGAGGATCAGGTGCGCTCATGTTTGGCAGTTCGTGTTGGGCTGGTTTGGCTTTGAACAGGTAAGTCAATGCGGCTCATAATTTGGTTTGCTCCCCGGATAGGTTGTAGTGTTTTTTTGGTGAATTCCTGGGTTGAGGAAGAGAAATTAGAAATTGTTAGAAGAGTTTGTTCCCCATCAGAAGATAAATTAAACTTATGTTCGAAGCAGCAATTATGGGGAATTGTAGAGATGTATAAGCTGGTGGGGATCGATAAACGCTTCCAAAAAGATGAATTGAGAGCGTTGGTTAAAAATAAATTGATTGATGGTTGCGTGCTAACTGGGGTGAAGGAAACAGAAATGGGTGGATTTGATGTGGGATCACAGAAATCTGATATTTCAATGAGTAATTTATCATTTGAACAGCGGAATGAAATATTGTCTCTGCAGCAGGCGCATGAAAAATAAATGTTTAAGCAAGTTACGGAACATGAGAGAGAACTGAAAGAAAAGGAAATTGAATTGGCAAAACTTAGGGCGGATGATTTGATAAAGCAGCATGAAACTGAGTATGAAAAACTTAGACAGGAACACAGATTAGAATCAGACCGGCAGGCTCAAAATCATCAGTTACAAATAGAACGGTTAAAACTAATGGCTGATGGGAGACAGGCAGGGGATGGTGTTAGAGAACGCGATCATTCCAGAGAATTAATAAATAATTTAAAGTTGCTGCCGAAGTTTAATGAGAAAGATCCTAAAGTTTTTTTTTTCACTATTTGAGAGTGTGGCCGATGAACGAAATTGGCCTAGTACTGATTGAACAATTATGCTTCAGTCAGTGTTAGTTGGTAGAGCTCAAGACATATATACGGCGCTGTCGGTGGAGGATCATAAAGATCATGTGAAGGTAAAAGCCGCGGTTTTGAAAGCTTTTGAATTAGTCCCGGAGGCGTATCAATTGCGTTTTCGCACTTGGAAAAAAAGTGAGCGACAGGCACATGTCGAAGTTCTTCGTGAGTTAGCTACTCATTTTGATCGTTGGTGCGCTACTTCTAATATATGTTATAGTTAAAGCTACACTATGTAACTTTTCCGTCCACTAGAGGCGTAAAACAAAGGCGTAGTTTGATGACGGCACGTTTGAGCGCAGAATCTTGGGACATGTGGTCTTCACCTCACAGCCGGTGGAAAACAGTCAGGATAGGACTCGGGCAGAAATCATGTTCATGGATGTGTCACAGGTCGGGGCGGGCCAAGCCAGACTGCACCCACCCCTGAAAAACCCGGGAACCACCTCGAGGAACGTGTCAAGGACCAGACAGACAAGGGAATAAAATAATACAGTTTATTTATTATATTAAAAGATTGATGAATTGGATAAGTCCTAATTAAAATCTTCTTCTTGCCGCCAGGACAGTTCAAGAGTCTCTAGACCTCCTGGGACAGGAGGGGAGGAACGATCGTGGCGGACCGGAGGCTCGTCGAAGGGGAATCAGGGGGGAATCCCCGCGCCATCCAGGTAGGTCACTGGGTAAGTACTCCTCTACGGGATCCAAGAGGGGAGGTCGTGGTCATACGAACCCCATTCAGACTGGAACCAGGTAAGTATGCAGATGCGGAGGCGAAGCGAGTCACTGGTGTTACTCTGGAGGGAGGTACTCAGATGTGGGGGCAAGCGAGCCACTGGAACGATACAGCAAGGTTTAACTGTCCAACAGTATATGGAACATTCAACTGAATTACCTCTCTTCTTCTGAACAGGGTAAAGGCTTCCAATAGGGGCGTGTGGGGACCACCAGGCGGGGAGGACACTTTGGGGCGAAACGCTCCACTTCAGCTGAGCTCTGGAACAGTACAACAAGGTCTCAACGGTTCAACAGTATGTGAAGCTTTCCCACTGATATACCTTCTCTCCTTCTGCACAGGGTAAAGGCTTCCAATAGGGGCGTGTGGAGACCACCAGGCGGGAAGGGCGCTTTGAGCGGGACGCTCACTTCGGCCGAGCACTGGGACAGACACAGCACAGTTTCAACAGTACATGAAGCTTTTCAACTGATATACCTTCTCTTCTTCTGAACAGGGTAAAGGCTTCCAATAGGGGCGTGTGGAGACCACCAGGCGGGAAGGACACTTTGAGCGGGACGCTCACTTCGGCTGAGCACTGGAACAGACACAGCACAGTTTCAACAGTACATGAAGCTTTTCAACTGATATACCTTCTCTTCTTCTGAACAGGGTAAAGGCTTCCAATAGGGGCGTGTGGAGACCACCAGGCGGGAAGGACACTTTGAGCGGGACGCTCACTTCGGCTGAGCACTGGAACAGACACAGCACAGTTTCAACGGTTCAACAGTACATGAAGCTTTTCAACTGATATACCTTCTCTTCTCTTGAGCATGGTAAAGGCTTCCAATAAGGGCGTGTGGAGACCACCAGGCGGGAAGGGCAATTTGAGCAGGACGCTCACTTCGGCTGAGCACTGGAACAGACACAGCACAGTTTCAACGGTTCACAGTGCATGAGCTTCTCAACTGATATACCTTCTCTTCTCTTGAGCATGGTAAAGGCTTCCAATAAGGGCGTGTGGAGACCACCAGGTGGGAAGGGCACTTTGAGCGAAATGCTCACTTCGGCTGAGCACTGGAACAGACACAGCACAGTTTCAACAGTACATGATATTTGGAGCACTCAGCATTAACGGGGCTGGGTCTTCTCAAAGCAGGAAGTTGGGCGGTTGCTTTATCAAAACCCTTCGTTAGAGACAGCGGGTGGAAGACTGTAGGAGGAGAGTGCACGGCAGACTTCTATTACTTCTCCACACACCAAGTTCACTTCACAGCACAAACCGTGGGAATCGTCACTTCAGGCACTGCAATTCCACTCGCACACCGTGCATTCGGGCCAGCACTCACCCACCGGTCTTTTTTCCCACCAGATCGGATCTCGTCCTCGATCAGGGCTTGACTTCGCTCAGGGAAAGCAGAAGAACGATGCAGCGATCGTCACATTCGGCAAGGAGAGGACAGAAGTTGGAGACAGATCATTAATTCACTCGGTGTAATAGTTCACTCGTGCCAAACATTTTCCAAACTCTCCACACCACTTCAGTGTTAGTGCATATAAACAACGGATCCGATACTCATCACTTGCGTCTTTCCCACTGCTGACGATATTCCTCAAGTCTTCGCTGACAAATCCTTCACTCCTTCCTTTCTCTTCCACAGCTTCAATCTTCCCCACTCCACAGCCCAGCCTCAATAAAAAGAACAACCCGCTGACAAACACAGCATCATACGGGAGGAGATCCACCCCACAGTCTGTTTTCTCTCTGTTTTTAAAGCCCCATCTGAATAGGTGTCCCTCTCACAGCGTTCTCTGTAATTGCCCCACACCTGCTGTCACTCAGGCAATCAGCCCCGCTGCCATGGCAACAGATTCACAGTGCATAGAAGGGATGTTCACTGGAAAATCCTGAATAACTGCATTCACCAGGATCTTAGTCCCGTTCGATTTTTGTCACCCCGTGACAGATGCGATTATTAACATTACTGTAGTGAAGCAGAGCAGGACCGAGTGTTGGGGAGCTGAGCAAGGCCGCAGGAGCGATTGAAGAGCGGGACTGTTATTATGGCATAGTCGCTGGCAGGACTTTTATTATGACACGGTTGCCGGCGCAACTTCCTCTTTTCCAGTCATGAGTTTGAGGTAACGCAACTCTGTTTATCGTATTAGATATATCTGAGTGTGTTGAAAAGGAAGTTATGACGTTCGCTCGGCGGCTGCTATGACACTTGTTCACAATGCAGTGAGAGTAAAGTGTTTCACTGAATAAAACCGGAGACCGAGGGTGACGCAGATATGACGCAATCGACAGGCGACTCCCTCACACGCATAGCTCACACGTCCCGGTTCCTTGGTTAAAATAGCAATTTTCTCACGATTTACAAATAGTTGAAAACATTTGGGATATTCTAAGTACTCAACTGAACAAAATATATAACACTGGCCTAGTGGTTTCTGGATATTTTACTGCAAAAATCCTACATAGTTCACCTTTAATACATTTGAGGGCCTGCAAGAGTTGATTCTCACTGAGCAGCTTAAGTATATCATTCCTGAGAATATTGCTACCTATATTAATGAGAACAAATCTAAGACTGCTGGGCAGACTGCAGTGTTAGCCAATGATTTTGTCTTGACGCATAGAAGTGTGGGTGATATAGAGTGAATGGGATGGGGACGCTAAACCTGCTAATCAGTATCTAACTAGGCCCCAGTAAGACACTGATTAGCAGGTTCAGGTGTGTTTAATTGGGGTTGGAGCTAAACTCTGCAGGACAGTGGCCCTCCAGAACCGAATTTGGAGACCCTTGCTTTAGAGGCTGAGGTCCAGTATTTATTGGATAATGGTTTAGCGACACCCTCTTGTTCTACCTGGGCTTCACCATGTTTACTTGTTTAAAAATCTGACAATTCTTACACACTCTGCACGGATTTCCGAAAGGTAAATAATATAACAAAGCCTGACACTTTTCCTCTTCCCCGGGTCGAGGACTGCGTAAACCAAGTAGGAAACACAAAGTTCGTCAGTAAGTTTGATCTGCTAAAGGGATATTGGCAGGTGCCTTTAACATCTCGGTCACAAGAAATGACTGCCTTTGTTACGTCTTCCGGGTTATATGCTTACTCCGTTATGAGTTTCGGACTGAGAAACGCACCGGCAACATTTCAAAGACTGACGAATCGTGTTATGTCGGGACTTCAGAGATGCACAGTTTATTTAGATGACGTGATTGTGTATAGCAATACTTGGGAACAGCATCTGGAGCGTGTTCGCGCTTTGTTTTCTTGTTGGACTGAAGCCCATCTTACTGTCAATCTAGCCAAATGTGAATTTGCAAAAGCAACCGTGGTCTACCTGGGAAGAGAGGTGGGACAGGGTAGTGTGCGTCCGTTGCAAGAGAAAGTGCGTGCTGTTGAACAATTCCCTGTTCCTTCTACAAAAAAAAGAATTGTGGATTTTGCCCAAATTTTTCCTCTGTTGCTTGCAAAGGTTCTGCAAAGTTTGTTTGGTCTCCAGGTTGTCAGCAATCTTTTGATCACGTGAAGCTTTTGTTATCATCTGCACCCATTTTAGCTGCACCACAGTTTGATGCACCTTTTAAGATTCAGGTGGATGTGAGCCAGTATGGGGCAGGTGCTGTTCTTCTGTAGGCTGGGATGGATGGGGTTGATCACCCAGTTAGCTATGTTCCCTTTCAAAAGCTACACTCAATGCTGCATAAGCTTATGCAAATGGGGATGTCTTTGACATAACCAGCTATGAAAATGGTGTGAAAACACGTCAATGAAATTGACCCGGAGGTATCTATAGCCTCGGCTGGTGACGTCACCGGGCGCACCTGCTGCACGAGGTTATAAATAGATGAGCTTCCGCTGGAGCAAACCAGGTCTTTTTGTTTTCAGACCAACTCTATGTTTGGTGTGTTTGCAAAGTCTCTGAAAAAAAAAAAAAAAAAAACTCTCTACTAAAAACTCTTTCTCTTCAAACTCAACTCGAGATCTGTGTCAGGAGTTAGTTTTCAGCTGTTAGTGTGCAGAATTTCTCTCTTTCATCTCTGTTTGATCAAGTGAAAAGGAAATACACTATCAGTTAAAGAGAATGAGTCAGCAGAAGCGTTGTGTGCCTCCATGCTCTCGCCCGATAGCGGACGTGGACACACACGATTACTGCTTTGTGTGTTTGGGGGAAGAGCACGCGTTGGCTGCATTGGAGTCAGGCGAGTGCCAGCATTGTGAGCTGTTCACAGTTAAGATGCTGCGCGCTTGGCTTGGCTTCTTTCAGTCCGCACCCGCATTACAACCGTGGGGCTCTAGAATGGATTTGACTGATGAGCAGGAGACGGGTCCGTCCCTTTCGACTGCTCATTTGCCAGATCCACATCCCTCTCCACGCGATCCCGAAGCGCACTCCGGTGCCTCTTCGGCTCGCGCGCGGGATGAGGATGTATTATCTCTTGGGTCTGAGGACTTCGAGCAGCCACTTTCCGAGGGTTCCTCGCACAGTAGTAAATCTGTCGAGGAATTATTGGAAGTGGTAACTCGCGCGGTGGCCAGGTTGCAGATTGACTGGCCCCGTGAACAAGAGATCCCCAAACGCAGTAAGCTTGAGGATCGGTTTCTGTCCGGCGGGGGGGAGAGAACGCAACATCAGTCTCTCCCCTTCTTTGAGGACCTCCATGACGAACTATCTAGGTCATGGAATAAACCATATACCTCGCGTGTGTTTGTGCCCTCGACGTCGACTTTTTCGACTATCGTGGGTGCGAAGGCACGCGGGTATACGGAGATGCCGCAGGTGGAAGAGACGCTCGCGGGCTATCTCTCGCCTGGGTCGGCATCTTCGCTTAAGAAACCGGTCCTCCCCACGAAGCCTTGTAGAACAACATCAACGCTCGTGGGGAAAGCTTATCAAGCTGCAGGTCAGGCTGGTGCAGCGCTGCACACCATGGCGGTGTTACAGGCTTACCAGGCTGACCTATTGAAGGATCTGAGTGCGGGGGGGTCGATCGACGGCGAAGCTTTCGCTGAGCTTCGCCGGGCTACAGATTTGTCTCTCCGTGCTACCAAGCAAACGGCCCGCGCTATCGGCCGTTCTATGTCTGCATTGGTGAGCACGGAGAGGCATCTGTGGTTGAATTTGTCAGGAATAAAGGATAAGGAGAGAGTGTTCCTGCTAGATTCTCCGATCTCCCCCACGGGCTTATTTGGTGGCGCAGTTGACTCTGTCGTCACTAAATTCAGGGAAGCCAAAAAACACGAGGAAGCGTTTACACAGTTCCTTCCTCGCCGCACTCAAGGGGAGGGGCTACCATCCACCCAACCTCCCCCAGGTCCTTCAAGGGAGGTTAAAAAGCAAAGTGTAGTGAGTCGCGCTCCCCCTCGTAATGACTGGGGACCGTCTCGCCGCCCTAAGCAGCCTCCCAGGGCAGACCTCAGGACCATTATAACACAAAAGAAAAAATCTTCCAGTTTAGTGGGGGTAGGCCCCCGCGAGACGGGGCGCGTCATAAAACATCTGTTCGCTCCGTCTCGCTACCCTCACGAAACCTCTCCTCTTCCGCCGCCTCTGGCGATTCGGGGGGCAGCGGTTTCCAGCGAAATGTTAAATTTCCCGTGTCTAAATCCTGTTTCCATCCAGGACACGGGACATTTAATATCCCCTCAACAGGAAATATTAAAATTAATACCAATATCAGAAAACCTGGCAGCGTGGAAACTTATGCCAGGTATTTCTGCATGGGTGTTAAACACAGTACAGAATGGATACAGGATCCAGTTTATTCGGCGTCCTCTGTGTTTTAACGGCGTGGTCTCCACTTCCGTGAGACCGGAGTCAGCGCAAGTACTGTCACAAGAGCTGCAGATTCTTTTGGAAAAAGGGGCCATAGAATATGTTCCTCTTCCAGAGAGAGAGTCAGGCTATTACAGCAGATATTTCCTGGTTCCCAAGAAGGAGGGGGGGTTGCGTCCAATCCTGGATCTTCGAGGCTTAAACCGTTTAGTCAAAGCACTCAAGTTCAAGATGTTAACCATAAAGATGGTCGTGTCGCAAGTTCAACATCGCGATTGGTTCGTCACGATCGATCTGAAGGACGCATATTTTCACATAGAAATACTGCCACAACACAGGAAGTTCCTGAGGTTCGCTTTCGGGGGCGAAGCTTACCAATTTCGGGTTCTTCCATTCGGCCTAGCCTTATCACCCCGCACATACACAAAGTGCATGGATGCAGCACTGGCTCCATTGCGACTCCAGGGCATTCGCATTTTGAATTATATCGACGATTGGCTGATTCTAGCTCAATCGCGAGAGATGGCGCTTCAGCACAGAGATATTGTGCTAGCTCATCTGGTTTCTCTCGGGCTGAGACTCAACGCCAAGAAAAGCGTTCTTTCTCCTGTCCAGAGAACGACTTATTTGGGGGTAGTTTGGGATTCGAACACGATGCGGGCACATCTGTCTCCCGCTCGAGTCGAAACCATTCTGCATACCCTGAGGAAAGTCAGGCTAGGTCAAAATCTCACTATTCGACGGTGCCAAAGATTGTTAGGTTTCATGGCTTCGGCTTCCACGGTGATTCCTTTGGGGCTGTTGCACATGAGACCGTTCCAGTTGTGGCTCAGGGCCAGGGGGTTTCATCCAAGGGCCAACCCCCAGAGGCTAATAAAGGTGACGCGCCGCGGGCTTCGCACACTAACTATGTGGCTCAGACCCCGGTTTCTTACCTCGGGTCCCATGCTAGGCGTTCCCTGTCGTCGCGAACTGCTAACGACGGACGCTTCCCTGACGGGCTGGGGTGCGGTCTTGAGTGGTCGTCCAGCTCAAGGGGAATGGGAGGGTCATCAGCGCGCCTGGCACATCAACTGCCTCGAGCTGATGGCTGTATTTCTGGCCCTGAAGTACTTTCTTCCCCATTTGAGGGGCTGTCATGTCCTAGTGCGGGTGGACAACACAGCGGCAGTCTCATACATAAATCACCAGGGAGGTCTGCGCTCACGCGATCTAAACAAGATAGCGAGACAGATTTTTCTCTGGACTCAGGACAAGCTCCTGTCACTCAGAGCAGTGTACATTCCGGGGCAGCTGAATGTGGGAGCAGATTTACTGTCCAGACAGAGATTACATGCGGGGGAATGGAAACTCCACCCAGAAGTAGTCAAACAGATTTGGACCAGGTTTTACAGAGCGGAAGTGGACCTCTTCGCCTCTTGTCAGACAGCGCAATGTCCCCTTTACTTCTCTCTCGGTCACCCAGCCCCGCTGGGTCTGGATGCGATGGCTCATACATGGCCCAAAATGTGCCTGTATGCCTTCCCTCCAGTCGCTCTGCTTCCAGAAGTTCTAGCCAGGGTTCGCCAGCAAGGGTCTTGCCTCTTATTGATAGCGCCGCGTTGGCCGAACAGAGTGTGGTTCTCGGAGATAGTGTCTCTCCTCAACGGCTCGCCGTGGGCGATTCCGGCGAGGAGGGACCTTCTGTCTCAAGCAGAGGGCACGATATTCCATCCCAGGCCCGACCTGTGGAACCTTCATGTTTGGCCCCTGAAGGGCACCAACTGAGGGACACGGGGCTTTCGCCAGCAGTTATTGAGACCATTCTAAGTGCTAGGGCTTCCTCCACTCGGAAAGTTTATGCTAATAAATGGGGTGTCTTTGAAAGGTGGTGTACGACACATAATGTGGATTCAGTCAACTGCCAAGTTGCTTCAGTTCTGGATTTTCTGCAAGAAAAGTTGTCATCAGGCACCTGCCCCTCCACTCTCAGGGTTTATGTGGCCGCTCTTTCGGCTTGCCACGCCTTGGTGGATGGGGTGTCGCTCGGGAAACATCCTCTTCTCGCTCGCTTCATTCGTGGGGCTAGGCGGTTGAGGCCACCTGTTAGAACCAAGATCCCTTCATGGGACTTAGCTTTAGTCCTTGAGGGTCTGGTTGAGACCCCCTTTGAACCGTTAGAATCAGCGTCTGACAAACTTCTGACTCGAAAGATGGTTTTTCTTATGGCTATAACTTCCTTGAAAAGAATTGGGGACATGCAGGCGCTGTCAATATCGCCATCCTGCTTAGACTTTGCCCCAGGCTTGGTGAAAGTGATTCTGCATCCCCACCCTGACTGCCTGCCTAAGGTCCCTTTTTCGACTGTACATCCTGTCACTCTTGAAACCTTCTGCCCTCCGCCGTTCATAACGCCGGATCAGGAGAGACTTCATAGACTGTGTCCGGTCCGTGCTCTTCAGGCTTACGTCCACCGCACTAGCCAGTGGCGTAAATCGGAGCAGTTGTTTGTTTGTCATGGGGGCCGTAACAGAGGTTTTGCCGCCACCAAACAGACAATGTCACATTGGGTCAGGGATGCTATTGCTCTTGCCTATGAGGCGCGTGGTCAAGCTTCGCCTATAGGGTTAAGGGCTCACTCCACCAGGGGAGTCGCCTCTTCTACTGCGTTAGCAAGGGGTGCCCCTTTACAAAGTGTTTGTGATGCGGCAGGTTGGTCCTCTCCGCACACATTCTTAAGGTTTTATAGCTTGGATGCTCATGCCACTCCGGGCTCTCATGTCCTTGAGTCGACATCGCAGGCTAATGCCTGAGGCTTTTTGCGTTCTTGTGCACACTTACACAACCGTAAGGGGTCCAGGCACCATCAGGCACGGCGGCGTGGGTATTCTCGTTCCCATTTGCATAAGCTTATGCAGCATTGAGTGTAGCTTTTGAAAGGGAACACTTGGGGTTACTTCACTGTAACCCTGTTCCCTGATAAAGCGGAACGAGATGCTGCATTGCTTGGCCGTGCTGATGATGCTTCAGGACTGGTCTTCAAACAAAAGATCTGGTTTGCTCCAGCGGAAGCTCATCTATTTATAACCTCGTGCAGCAGGTGCGCCCGGTGACGTCACCAGCCGAGGCTATAGATACCTCCGGGTCAATTTCATTGACGTGTTTTCACACCATTTTCATAGCTGGTTATGTCAAAGACATCCCCATTTGCATAAGCTTATGCAGCATCTTGTTCCGCTTTATCAGGGAACAGGGTTACAGTGAAGTAACCCCAAGTGTTTCGCATAAATTGAATTAGTATCAAGCAAATTACTCTGTCATTGAAAAGGAAGCACTCGCTTTAATATGGGCTCTCCAGTATTTCAACGTCTATGTAGGGGAAGGGGCTCAAATTGTAATCTATTCAGATCATAACCCATTGACCTTTCTACATTCGTTGCAAAGCCTGAGTCAGCGGTTAATGAGGTGGGTTTTGTTTTTGCAACCCTATTACCCTATTTTACCCCTATTTTGTTTTTGCAAATTAAGCATATTCAAGGCGTGGACAATGTGTCCGCTGACACTTTGTCCCGTGCTCATTGCTCTGAGTGATATGGGCAGTGAGGGGTGAGTGAGATTCTCCCGTGTGATATCTTTCTTGTGCCATTTTCTTCCTTCTCCTTAAAAGTGCTTCTAGGATCCAGATTGCTGGAGTGTGGGGGAGAGGGACATGGGTAAGCTGAATGGGATGGCTGTCATCTCACTGCTTGTTTGTTTTACCATATAGAATTGTTATGTTGAATATGGGAGCAGTACTGATGTTTTAATGGTAATAAGGAAAATATAGTTTAAAAACAAAGAAAGAAAAGAGTGTTTGGGGGGGGGGGGGTCTTTTGAGGGGGGATGTTATGGGCCCAGTTATTGCTGGGCCTGTGTTTTCCTTCTGTGTGTTTTCTGTGTGGTTTTGTTTGCAGGTGTGCTGTTTAGTGGGGGTGTGGTTTTCCACCTGAAGCTCATTCTCTTGCCCTATAAGAACCGCAGCGCTATGATTGTGAAGGGGGCCCCACGATGGACTGCGCTTGACTTTCTGTTGTTGTCTTTGGTTGTTATTTTAATTTGATTGCATCCATTCAGATCCCAAGCACATTAAAATTCCATGCAAGCTTTCACTACTGAGGACACTAATACTGATTACTGATTGTTTATACATTTATTTATTATGTTGTTTCATTTAATAAACTACTCTTTGTCACTACTTGCTGGTCCATGTTGCCTCTCAGTCATGTTACAATTGTGTGCCGGTTGTAACACACACACTCCCAAAGGAAAGCTGGTTCCTCTGCTCTTCTATCTTCTGACAAATATTCCTGTGTTTGTCGTCAGGGGTGGAACCGTCACTGTACTCTGGTCCAAAAAGAGTAAGTTCCAAAAACTCAGCAATATAGTCCTCAATGCTGCATTCTCCTTATCGGAGACGCATGAGATGAACTGCTGGATCCATGATGCGGTCAGGTCGCAGGATGAACTCAAAGCAAAGGGAGACAAATTCTATAACGCATGATGAACTCAAAAAAGAGGGGAGAGCTGGATCCAAACGCTATATATATATATATATATATATATATATATATATATATTCTTTTTTATTATTAACACCACACTGCTGCTTATACAAAGTGAGAGACAAGGCACACACATATACACACAGTTTGGGGGAGAAAAAAAATTAAAAAAAATTATTTTAAGTATATATCTGCATATATATATATATATATATATATATATATATATATATATATATATATATATATATATATATATATATATACATATAAAAATAATAAGAAAGAAAAACAGCACAATACATAGATGTATAGATAATATATTTTATACAGGTACTTTATAAGTTTAAGCAGTAGGTTAATTTAGTGTGAGTTGTTATTAGTGACTTCACTATTTATTTATTGAATTATTTTTATGAATATGGGGTTACTGACTGAGAAATCAATTTCGAAACAATTTAAAACAATCCAAATAATAATAATTGTAGTAAAAGTAGTTATAATAATAGTAATAATAATAATAGTAGCAATGGTAGTTGCAGCAGCAGTATTAGTAGTAATAATAACAATAACAGTAATACAAAATTATATTATTATTATTAATAATAATAATAATAATGAATCAATTTTATAGTTTTTGGATAAATATCACTCTCTGGGTCTGAGAGCCACTGCCCCACCGACGGCGAGCATAACCAACAGGCCCCCCAACACAGATGCCATTCTCACCTCTTATCAGCCTGGTCTCCCTCCCCGACACCGGCAGAACCCAGCTCCCATACCAGCAGTTGACCTTCTGTGCTCTGCTGCATCTTCCTCCACCAGGGATGCAGGGGCATCACGACAGGCACCTACAAACCAAGCTCACCTGGTTTGGCTGTCACCTGGGAGATAGAATCATTTGGTTGCCCCTTTTTTTTTTTTTTTTTTTTTTTAATCTGTGGTTGAAACCATGGTGTACCCCAGTCGGCTCCCCGGCCAGAGACACCACATCCAACCCAGACAGCACTCCTTCACCGTTACTTTTAATGGGAGAATGGCCCGCCAGCAAAGATGGCTAAGGGAGGGACCAGGCAAACCTACAACCGAACCAGAGATGCCCATGCCGAAAAGACCCGCCAGTCAAAAAAAAAAAAAAAACGCAAAATAGTTTAAGAACAAAATAAACATAACAAAACCACAGAGATCAGAGAACCAAGGGACAGATAACTGAATGAGCAACACCAAACGTACATCCGTGTAGGACAAGACCTGACAAAGAACACATGAAACACGGGTTTAAATACACAGGGGAAACAAGCTCAACAAGTAATAACACACACCTCGGGAAGACTAATCAACAAGGGAAACTACAGAACAAACATGGCCACAGCACACAGGAATGAACACAGAAACAATGAGAACAGAGAACACTTCAGCTTAAACGTTCCTAAGACAGGAATCATGACAGTGTGTAGTAGTAATGAAATCAGTGTTTTCATGAGAGGAAGATTTTACTCTTTTATGCAGATGTTTACAGATGGATCTAAAGATTGATTTATATAAATTATAAATTCTGAGATTTAAGACTAAAATAAGTCTAAGAATAACTGATAAATTGTCTGTAAATTGTTAATTTCTATAATAGCAGAAGTCAATAAGGACTGTGATTAGTTCAGATTCATCATCAGATCTTAAAAGTATAATGTCTACAAGAAAAGACAGAGAAGATTTACTGACAGAAATCTATACATTACTGTACAGATTGAAAGCAGAGGGTAGAACCAGTGGCGTAACTTAGTAATGATGGGCCCCAGTGCAGGTTATTACGACGGGCCCCCTGGTCTGCACATTTATGAAGCACATACAAACACACACACACACACTGCGCTCTAGAAGGGAATATATGCAAATTTGTGTGCCTAACGTACTTCATTTAGACCAACACTTATCAGTTTCTTATATTTAGTTGAACAGTTCTCTTTGCGTACACCTCTCTCCAACACATGCTACAGTGGCTGCGCTGTTTGCGCCTGGCCGCAGAAGCCAGATGTACCAAATCAGCACTAACACAAAAGCTTAACGTTATGATTATTTACACCAACATTAGCTAGCTTGCTCCTATGACTAGACTGTCTACCTGCTAGAGCTACATGAGGGCAGCGTTGTAGTTGAATCATGCTGAACCGATGATGATGTAGTAGTACAAATATTGCTGCTGGGAGACTAGCGCTGGTTAGTATTGGTAAAAAATCCAAAGGAATCTAATTTTGGAAGCTTTGCAGTCTTCTCCTCCTGTTCTTTTCTCTCCTGTCTCTTTTTAGAACCACTTTTATGTTTGAATGGCATGGCTACTCTCGCACTTCAGTCTCAGCTAAGCCGTTTGATTTTGCCGCCGGAGTATTGTCGTCTTGTCACGTGATCAAATAGAGATTTATGAATGGACCATTTTCACGGACTGCGATGACGTGTTTCCACAGCCGTCAACATCGCAGATCTAGTACATTTTCCTAGTTTTTGTTTTGTTTTTTGTATTCTGTTACTACTTACGTATTGTTTTGAACACACACACACAAATATATGCATGCATATATATATAAGTATTGTTTTTTTATATCTTATCTTTTATTATATGTTATAAATTAATTTAAAATGAATGAGCCTATCTTGGAAGTAAGTAAATGACAAAAACAGAATTAGCGCTGCTGGGTATCTCTGGCTGAGACTGCGAGGGATAGCCTACGGCAAATTTGACATCTTACTTTCTTCGTCTGCCAATCTCTTAATATTTCCCCCTCTTTTGGAAAGCCGTGGAAATGACATATAAGAAATGAAACAAGAATATTTTTATTGGTTTCCTCAAAGTAGCCTATTTCTATAGCCTACGTTTGCTTGCTAGTGCTACTGTCTTTTTTTCCGATAAAACACCAAGGCAAAGGGCACATTTCGGGGTGTAGTGAGCGGTGACGTGTGATTTTAAATTCAGCGCATTTAATTTCACAACGCATAGGCGCCGATGTTTCTGCCAGTGCGTGCCCAGTGCCCACACAGTAGATCTGGTGATCTGATAGTAGCCTACTAGTTCACTAAATAAATAATTCATTAAACACATTTATCATAAGCACTTAACTCAAAAATAACTAGGCCTATTAAACAATAAAATAACTAGAGAACTGGCTGACTAAAATTTCAAAGATTTCAAAGGAAGCAAAGGTGAAGTCCGTATAATTTATGTAGGTAGCTTACACTGTTAGACATTTATAAGAGATTTTACAGTAACTTGCCAGTAAGTTACTGTATTTGAGATTTACAGTACAATAACCGCATTTCAGTTTACAGTAACTACATGTTACTGTAATTTTGTAATACAGTACCGTTACTGTAAACCTTGGTTAACAGTGCATTAATCCTAATCCTATTCAACTTACTGAATTACATGAATTCTTACATTAATCTATCCTACAGAAGTAATCCAAAGAGACACAATTATTATGAAATATAAAATTCTTTATTTAAAACATTTTAAATGCTTTAACTTAAACATGTAAATGTGTGGAAAAAGTTCACTTTAAAACATCCTCGAATCACATCTTATTTTCAGAAAATCATTTATAAAAGTAATCAGAGTGCATTCAATATCACTTATTTTACATTTTATTTACATTTACATTTATGCATTTGGCAGACGACTTGCATTGCATTCAAGATACACATTTTACATTTTGTCAGTTCTTGCTTTCCCTGGGAATTGAACCCATGACCTTGCTAGCGCCCCACACTATTGTTTGAGCTATAACTCTGCAGAAAATAGTTGGTAGAATACTGTAAATAGTTGGTTGAAGAATACTGTAACTTTGGTGCAAAATACACATATACATGAATAAAATATAAACAAAGAGCAAATTAATTCTGAAACAAGTTATCACAACACAAACCCAAGTTTCATGTCTGTACCGATCTGTGCCATCTTTCACATTGGATGATTTCAAACAGGAACCAGGATTCTGCTCCATTATGGCAAGAAGTCCCTCTAGATAAGAATGATATGAAGTTAGTCATACAATTTGAGTATACACAAACTTTTTACACTGTTGGAAATTAATAAAAAATAATAATCCCATTATAATTCATCTTAATGGTAAAATACTATTTTATAGACAGTTAACACTTTGAGGTACACCTAGCTCAACGTATGCTGTCTAGTCTAATCCATTCCTGCAATGCCTTCATGAAGATGTGAAATGAAATGTTCAGTTTTTGTTTTAGCTGGTGATTCAATCTTATGAATATTTTGAAGAATGTACTTTGTAGTGATGCTGAACCTGATTGCATATTAGAGAGGTGTCTCTGTTATTAGCTTAACAAAATTGATATTGAGTAAAAAACTAAAGAAAACTGTTAGTACATAATAGTAGCAGCACAAACTACATGCTCCAAAAAAGTAATATTACTGAATCACCTCAACATGATTTCACAAACTATTTAATCAAAAACAACAATGTAACCTTTTATTGCAGGATGGATTACATGTATACTGCATTAGCTTTAGTAAGGTATCCTCAAACTTAATGCTACATTCACACGGGGCACCGGCGTTAACGCTTCTCATTTACTTTGAATGGTTGACGTCAAGCGTTGCTGAACTGAATTGTGGGTTCCGTCACGTCTCTTCACTCACGTTGCAAGCGGCAGAAGTTGAAAGGTGTGTTGGACATCAGCTGTGGCCGGATGCAACCAATCGGCGAGAGTAGCCGCGTGCAAGCGGGGAGGAGCTGCAAACGGAGACGTGAAGTCAGACACTTTCTGCTTCCCGCAGTGACGCTCGCGCTGTGTTTGCATACTTTATCAGCTGAAGTGAAATAAATGCAATATTTGTCAATACACAGATGTTTCAGAGACATTTTTTTGTCATGTAATACTTTAAGCACTGATTTATACAGCGTGTGTTTGTACAAGAATAAAGTTAACATACAAGCCTAAACTATCAATGAAGTGGGGTCTACATTTTTCATCTGTTTTATTTTGATAAACATGACAATATAACAACGCAACTACATGAAAAGAGGTTTAACTGTTATAAAAAACAGATTTGTGCGCTGTAACGTGGAGTCGGCGCTTCCTCAAGTCAGACAAAATTTCTAACCGGCATGACGCCCTGTGTGAATGCAGCGTAAGTGTCTGTGTACATTACATATCCTATTAAAAAAGTGTCTCACCTAGTCCAAGTTTTTCCATTCAAACTCCATTAGGTGGCGAAGGAAGGATGACACTCTGTTGTTGATTACAGTTGTCTTCCTGTTCACAACTTCCCCAGTCTTCCGACTCACTCCGGTTTTGGTGGTGCATCTTGTTCCCTCCTCTGGGTTTTTCCTCACGAAAAAAACTTAAAGCAAGAGAAAATTAAGAGAATGAAGATATTTTAAATTTCATCACCCTTAGTGCCTTTGCTTTAAATGTTTTTGGTAACACTTTAGAATAATGGTCCGTCATTAAACGGATAGTTCACCAAAAAAAAAAAAAAAAAAAAGTAAATTCTGTCATTTACTCGCCCAGTTGTTCTAAACCTTTTAAAGAATGTTTGTAAACAGACAATTTTGAGGCACCATTCACTTCCATAGTAGGAAAAAATTACTACAGAAGTGAATGGTGCCTCAATCTGTTAGGTTACAAACATTCTTCATCTTCTTTTGTGTTCAGAAATGTATTCAGGTTTGCACTTGAGCAAACATTATTCTAATGTTTTGCCATGTTTTTTTCATAAATTATATTTCATCTGCCAAAATCATCCAAAAATTGTCCAGGACTGCTTAAATTCCAGAAAATAAAATTATATTCAAACACAGTTTTGGATTATCTTAGTATAATATAATTTATGAAAAAACATGGTACATGGCTAGTTAAAGCTAAAAAGAGGTGGACAAACTAAATAATTTTGTGATTCAGTTAAACAGACCCGACTAAACATACAAGAAAAACTTTGAATTATCAGTAATATGTGGAGAAACAAAGAGGAGTAACGTTACTTACCGTTGTATGAGTTCCAGTGTCGCACAGCACAGGCAGGCTCCTGGTATTCTTATCTAAAATGTAAAATAAATAATGTCAATCCAAATGTAAACTTTGCTTGTTAACGACGTTATTTTTGCAACTTGTGGCCAACGTTAATTTACTAACTAACGTCGTCCTAATGTAAGTTACGCTTAATATGCTCGATAAACAAAATCTTCATTGTATTGGTAAAGTTAATTCAATAAACCTCACTAACGTTAAGTCTTTTTAAAAATAAAACGTTAGGTTTACGTTACCTCAGTTTTAGTACCAAAGCTCAGCTGAAGCAAATGATAACCTAACGTTATGTAAAGTATGTTGTCCGGGCCTTGAGCTCTCTCCTCGGGCAAAACTCACGACGCTGCACTGGTTCCTAATCTAATTCAATAAACTACGGGTTTTTTTTTTTTATAAAACGTTAGGTTTACCTCAGTTTTTAGCACCAATGCTGACAAGCTAAAATTGGGGTGCAGACAACCGCGGCTAGTAACGTTACAAATCACACTTACCTTGCTTGTTTGCCGTTCTCACGGGGGATGAAAAAATCTTTTCAGGGTGTCCGGACACAGCTCATATGTTCTCTGGAACTGTGAGCTCTCTCCTCGGGTGAAACTTTCAACGCTGCACTGATGGTTCCTAATATAAATCTAAAGCAAATCCTGTCAATCCCAATTGTGCCAAAGAGGGCGTTGTGGTAAATACAGTATTATACTTTATTTTTTTAAAATACAGGAAATCACTGTATTTGGTGTTTGACGTCATAGAAAATACCCATGATACAACTGGAATTGCAGTTATTTACTGTAAAGAGAATTTACAGTATTATACTGGGTGATATATAGTAAATAACTGTACAAATTACAGAAATGTCTAACAGTGTACCTACTGTGTTATTTATTTTATCAGTCAATCGTGAAAAATCTGGTGGTCTAAAGTTTCTGGCAACATTAAATCCAGGATAGAAGAAAATTCTAGAGAAAGAGCAATAGATTCACGAGTGCACAGAACACAGTTTGAGCACGCACACGTAATATGCGAGCAAGAGCAGAGCCGTGAGACGTTTGAGAGCGCACGTCGATTTTCTGCTAGAGAGCGGAGAGATTCGTAATATGGATGCGCGTTAATGCCCTCGCATTTGTCATTAAAATAACGCAATAGAAACGGCCTCAAATTAACTATACAACGAGATGAAAGTCGTGTCTGAAAGCTGCAATCGTTTTTATTATTGGTTAAAATGAATGGAGAATATTTAGCCTTTTTTCCCGAGGGTGCTCGAGCCCTCGTGAACCCAAGGTATTGGCGCATCCTGTCACACTGACACTTCATCGCCAGGGCCCCGCTTGCGATGTGGGCTGGGACCGCGTTCGTCACGGGCCCCACCGGCCGCACGGGCCCCAGTGCGGCTGCACTGCCTGCACTGTCTGTAGTTACGCCCCTGGGTAGAACTGTACTTTTGATGGATATCGGCACACATTGGGATAGCAGTGAATGATCAGTGGATAAATTAGCAAAAAAGTATTAAAGAAAAACTTGGTGGATATTAAAGTAAAATAAGTGAGGTAAAATCAGTGACTAAAAAGAAACTAGTCAATTTATGGCAACAAAGGGGGTAAAATATTGCAAAAATAGTAGAAAAGAACATTTCATTGATGGTAGAGATGAAGATTGGGACACACATGATTATAATGCAATAATGGGGAAGCATGAACACGGTGTGTGTGATGAATGTGATGTTTTAGAAACACTAGAGTATGTTTGTATTAAATGTAACACATATGATGATCAATGTATTAATCTATTGAATAATATAAAGGATAGAGCAGTAAATGTCAGGGAGCTCTTGGGAAAGGGTTTGAGAGATCCTCAGATATATTGGGCTGTTTTAATCTGTTTAAAGAATACAGGACTAGAGCACAGGATATAATGTATGGGGATGGAGATGCTTCTGCCCATCCTGGAGGTTGAGGAGACAGAGCCAGCAGAGGGAGGGTGGGCATTACGTCATCATACAACACTATAAATACAGATGCACCACCCCTGTAAGCTATACAGTCACAAAGAAGAAGAAGAAGAAGAAGAAGAAGAAGAAGAAGAAGAAGAAGAAGAAGAAGAAGAAGAAGAAGAAGAAGAAGAAGAAGAAGTAGTACGCTTAGTCACAGTTCTGTTTGCTTGTGGGAAGGTAAGGAGGGTTATCGCTTTTCTCTGTGATATCTATTTCATTTCTTTAATTATATTGGCCATCCATGCTGGTTAAAGAAATATATTGTTGTTAAGATGTTTATTTATGTATATATGTGATTATTTTTGATGGATGTTTTTGTATTTACTGAATGCGCTCTGTGCTTTGCCCGAACTGCTTGCACTTTATTTTATTTGTTGTAATTTAACCCTGTTTTTTTTTTGGTTACAATTGTATTTATTTCTGAAGAAAATAGAGTTGAGGGTTGGGGGGGACAAACCATAGTGGTTGGCGTGTCTCTGTGATAATGCAGCGGTTAAGAAGTTCCTGGAAGAGAAACTGAAACTGCGTGGGTGATTAATCGGAGCGTGTACTGATATAGTCCAGCTCTGCCTGGCTGATTTCAGGTGAAAGATCGGATCTGCTGGACACGTCCCACAGATTATTTTGCTGCACGGAAAGAAATCCACAGAGAAAGAGACAACCAGTATGGAGAAGTCAGAGCATGAATTAAATATAATTCATGAATTAAAAGCAAGAATTAAATATAAGAGACAAACATAAATTACTCTGTAATTTCTTACCAGATGAGAAGTCTATGTATGTATCATCTTTTACTCTTTTAATTCCTTTTATAACTGTTTTAATGTTCCTTACTTTTATTTTGTGATTATTTTAATTCCCTTTTCTGTGTAAAGAATTACCATAGTGTATGAGATGTGCTATATAAATAAACTTGCCTTGCCTATTTGTAATATTATAATTTTTTTGTAAATTTGTGGCAGAGCATGTATTTTATGTATATTATATTGTGTTTGAGGTTTATTTGGGGTTTTATTCTTTGTATTTTGGATCTGACATCTATTTTATTTGTCATAAGTTTGTGAATGTGATTTGTATTAATTTATCTGCAGTCTGGGTTTCTTGTTTAAAACTGTGGCAGAATGTGATGACTGTGGAGATGTGGCTGTTTGCTGCATTGATATTGATCGATGAGGAGAAAGAGCCTCTTAAGAAGAATAAGCTGCTTCGACTGAACCACACCCTCACATCAATACAACAGAGACATTAGTGGGAGCACACACACACACACACACACACACACACACACACACACACACACACACACACACACACACACTGCCCCTGCCCCTAAACCTACCCATCACAGGAGACATTCTGCATTTTTACATTTTCAAAAAATATAATTTAGTCTGATTTATAAGATGTTTTCCTCATGGGGACCAGCCAAATGTCCCCACAATGTAGGTGATCTCAGGTTTTACTATCCTTGTGGGGACATTTGGTCCCCACAATGTAATATAAACAAAGGCACTCTCTAACACACGCACGCACACACGCACACACGCACGCACGCACGCACGCACACACACACACACACACACACACACACACACACACACACACACACACACACACACACACACACACACACACAGGTTATCTATCTATCTACTTCAAAATTGTCAAACTTTAAACTACTTTAACCCTAAAAAACCCAAATATAGAAGAAAAAACTGTAAAAAATAAAAATAAAATGTATTCCACCTTTTAAATGTTGTTGTAGGAATGCCTCTCATGGAGAAATAAACATCCTAACCTTTTTGACATTTTAAGTTTTTATGGGAATGTTGTAACAGAATTTCAGTGAGTTCACTGTCTGAACAAATGTAGAGAACATCTAAGGGTTAATTTGCAGGGTGTAATGATGATAGTAATAGCGTACATATACACTGATATTCAGACAATATTTATAATCTAGCTTTCCTGTAGCTCAAACAGTAGAGCATGGCGTTAGCAACGCCAAGGTCATGGGTTCATGGGTTCAATTCCCATGGAGAGCAAGAACTGACAAAATGTAAAGTGTGTACCTTGAATGCAATGTAAGTCGCTTTGGATAAAAGCATCTGCCAAATGCATAAATGTAAATCGGACAAGTCATTTTTTTATGAAAAATTATTTATTATAAAAAAATATGTTCAGATTGTATTTACAAAACCTGATGAACCGAATGAAAAGTTGACATTTATGTGATTTAGCTCTGTTCATAGCCATATTGAGTTATGATAGTCCCAAAGGCAGTTCTTGTCCTCTGAGAAGCAGAGGTGGACACTGCACTTGCTGCAAAGTGTGTTGGTGTAGCCTTTACCACAGTGTCTGCAGCGTCCTCTATTTCCTTCATATCTTCTAACATAAACATTCAGAAATACTCCAGTGTTGTATGAAGGGAGACGGCATCATTAGTGATATCCTGACCTGAAGAATCAGTGTTGGGACTCAGCCAGCGATACCCGTCACAGGGCATGGTCTGTGTTCTTGAGTGACTGATTTTGTTGGCATGATGTCCACATAATCCTCAGATAGGTGTTCAGTGGGTTGTTTATTTTACTTTTCCAGTTTCATCTTCTTAACTTGTATCAGAATCCATTTCAAAATCCCTGTTCCCATTTTGGACGCCATCAATGACGTCATACACTTTGTGGATAATACAATCTTTCCTGGCTGTGGCGTTCTGAAATGGGAAAAGTAAACCACTGGTTATTTTCCATATCACAATCATACTTACACATATAAAGAATTCACACATACTGTCTAGTAGGCTCATTGTGCCCTCTATAGTAGATGCTAATAGAATGTATAGCCCCCACATTCCTGAACATTATCACCTGTCCATTTATGCATTTGGCAGATGCTTTTATCCAAAACGACTTACATTGCATTCAAAGTACACATTTCAGTGTCCCGGAGTGGCATGAGCATCCAAGCTATAAAATCTTAGGAATGTGTGCGGAGAGGACCAACCTGCCCCATCACAAACACTTTGTAAGGGGGCACCCCTTGCTAATGCAGTAGAAAAGGCGACTCCCCTGGTGGAGAGAGCGCGCGTCATAGGCAAGAGCAGTAGCATCCCTGACCTAATGTGACATTGTTTGTTTGATGGTGGCAGAACCTCTGTTACGGCCCCCATGGCAAACAAACAACTGCTCTGACTTACGCCACTGGCTAGTGCGGTGGATGTAGGCCTGAAGAGCACGGACTGGACACAGTCTATGAGTCTCTCCTGATTCGACGTTTCGAACGGTGGAGGGCAGAAAGTTTCAAGAGTGACAGGATGTACATTCGAGAAAGGAAACTTAGACAGGTAGTCAGGATGAGGATGCAAAATGACTTTCACCAAGCCTGGGGCAAAGTCCAAGCAGGATCGCGATATTGACAGAGCATGTATATCCTCAATTCTTTTAAAGAAGTTATAGCCATATGAAAAAAACATTCTAAGGGTCAGAAGTCTGTCAGACTCTGACTCTAACGGTTCAAAGGACTATAGCTATTCTATAGTGCTATTCTGTTCAGATAGCGTGAGGGCAGACCTCCCTGGTGATTTTGTATATGAGACTGTAGCTGTATTGTTCACCTGCACTAGGACATGGCAGCCCCTGAATTGGGGAGAACGTATTTCAGGGCCAGAAATACAGCCATCAACTCGAGGCCGTTGATATACCAATCGAGCTGATGACCCTCCCATTCCGCTTGGGCTGGACAACCACTTAAGGCCGCACCCCAGCCTGTCAGGGAGGCGTCTGCCGATAACAATCTGTGATGACAAGACGCCTCTTTTATTTGCCTTGAGGATTGGCCCTAAATCCTCTAGCTTTGAGCCACAACTGAAACGGTCTTATGTGCAACAACCCCAAAGGGAAACCCGTGGATGCTGATGCCATGAGCCCCAACACGCTTTGGTGCTGACGGTCTAGCCTGACTTTGCTCAGGGTATGCTGAATGGTCTCAGTTCGAGCGGGAAACCGTTGTGCCCACCTTGTGACCGAAAACCAAACAAATCCTAGATAAGTCGTTCTCTGGGCGGGAAAAAAGAACACTTTTCTTGGTGTTGAGTCTCAACCCTAGAGAAACTAGATGCTATTAAACTAGCTAACACATTGTCTCTGTGTTGAAGCGCCATCTCTCGCGATTGTGCTAATATTAGCAATCGCCTATGTAATTCAAAATGTGAATGGCCCGGAATCCTAATGGAGCCAGTACTGCATCCATGCATCTTGTATATGTGCGGTTACAAGGCTAGCCGAATGGAAGACCCCGAAATTGGTAAGCTTTTGCCCCCAAGAGCGAACCTCAGGAACTTCCTGTTGTGTCAGTATTTATATGTGAACGCATGCGTCCTTTAGATCGATTGTGCCGAACCAATCGCGATGTTGAATTTGCGACACAAACGTCTTTACAGTTAACATCTTGAACTTGAGTGCTTTAACTGTACGGTTTAAGCCTCGAAGATCTAAGATTGGACACAACCCCCCACCCTTCTTGGGAACCAGGAAGTATCTGTTGTAATAGCCCAACTCTCTCTCCAGAAGAGTAACATGTTCTATGGCCTCTTTATTGAGTATAGTTTGTCGCTCTTGTGACAGTACAAGCACCAACTCCGGCTTCACGGAAGTGAAGACCATGCCTTTAAAACACGGAGGATGACAAATAAAGTAATTTACTAAGTCATTTACTAATTTTACTGTGCTGTTGAGCAGTTGAGCAGGTAGCAGCATATAAGTATTTAGGCATCTACTTTGATTCTCAACAAAAATGGGGTCATAATGTGGAGTACGTTTGTACACAAGCTAGTCAGCGCCTTCATTTTTTGCGAAGGCTTAGGCTTCATGGGATGGAAAATAATGTCCTGTTACTGTTTTATAGATCAGCGATTGAATCCATATGTTATGGTTTTTCAATATGGTTTGGAAATCTGTCTGTTAAACTTAGGTCACAACTCCAAAATGTGGTAATAAGAGCTGGAAAAATAATTGGCTTGGTGCCCCCACTTTCCCACTTTATGAGATTTTTGAGAGGTCTGTAAAGAAGCAGGGTTTTTAAATTATTGGAGACCCTAGCCATATCCTCCATAAAGAGTACGAGCTGATGCCTTCGGGCAGGAGATACAGGATTCCAAATTGTAAGTTAAACAGGTATACATTTTCCCTAATTCCATTATCAATTAAATTATTGAACAAGAAGTGATGAATTGGGGGAGGGTAATGCAATTGGCAACATGCAATGTTTTAGTGTAATATCTAGTGTTGTGTACATGTGTATTTTCTAACTAATGATTTTTTTTTTCTGATTGTTTGTATGCTTTATTTGCGCTCTTGATTGCCTAAGATACATTTCTCCTAAGGGAGATAATAAAATGGAAATACTGCTAATACTAAATACTAATACCCCTTTCACCCAGTGCTGTAAAATTACAATGACATTACAAGCTCAAAATCTAATATGATTAAAGCATTCAACAGTTCCTTAATATCGGCATGATCTAGATATTTTAGGCATTTTACTTACTTGAATGTTGATTTATTCAGTCCAGTAAATCGTCATAATAATAATAATATTTTTTATTTATTTTATTTATATAGCACCTTTCAACACCCAAGGTTGCTTTTTCAAAGATATGTCAAAGAATAGAACAAAATAAACATCAGCATCAAAGCACAACGCACATCCCAAGAGCAAAAAATGATATACAGAAGTCACGCACAAATGTAGGGTAAATATACAAACAAAGAGGTATTTGAACAAATGACATATTCAGAGGAAAAAATGTTTTTATGGTGTTTTTGAAGGAGAGAAGGATGGATGCTTGACCAGGTGAAGGGACAGAATGTCAAGAGTTATACCAGTTTTTCTTACCTTTGTCTAATTTACATTTTTATTTTTAATCTTATAAATTTTTCTTAATTGGCTTAAATAATGAAAATTCTGTCATCATTTACTCACAATCAAGTTGTTCCAAACCTGTATGAGTTTCTTTGTTTTGCTGAACACAAAAGATATTTTGAAGAATGTTTGTAACAAAGCAGATATAGCAACCATTTACTACCATAGTATTTTTTCCCCCTAAATCAGAGCATGTGAGCCCCGTTCAATATTCTGCTCTATGCCGAGGCGCTCCACTCAATCCCTCATGGCCCAAGCGCTCAAACCAAAAAAGCTCAAAGCTAAAAAAAAAATCAATGTAACATACTGTACTATAGCCTTTGTTGATGCTGTTTAAGGCATTGTTGGGGGTTTTACCCTTTTACATAGATGGCCTCAGCACATTTCCTATGAATATAGCGCTCTGTGCATGGGTGATCATTAAATATAATTATCTGAGATAGGAGAAACTGTGTATCTCTTTATTTTCATACAGATTACATTGCAGGATAATATTTGTTTTAAATGAGAATTGTTTTTTTATTATTATTTCTTTAGACGTATATTTAATGTTTGTGTGATAATAGACTATTCATTGAGTTTCAGTTCATTTTTGAGTTTAAGAAAGATTCTCGTGGATACAGAGACAGTTGAAAGCTCTTTATTTTACAAAAGCACAATGTTTTGGTGTTATTGTGAATGTACAGTTCAGAATATAAAGTAGACCCTTTGTAGTTGTCTTGCACTTATCTCTATGGCCAAAAATGGGTTGCTTCCGCTGTCATTACGGGAAAATCCATCAGAATGCGCCGTAATTTAGTTTCATATTTATGTTTAAATAATATAATACATTTTTTCATTTTTAATTTAATTTGTGTTGATTATGAAAAGTAAACAGCATGAGTAAGACACTAAGATGTGCAATGTTGGGAGAACCCATGTTTCCGTCCTTAAATTGAGGCAGAAACAATAGGCATTACATTTACATTTACATTTACATCTACATTTAGGTGCTGCTGGAAAAGATGTCTTTAGATGTTTTTTGAAAATGGCTACAGACTCGGATGCTCGAATTGAGATAGGCAGGTCATTCCACCAAGTGGGGGCGGTCCAGGAAAGGGTCTGTGAGAGAAATTTCATGCCTCTTTGGTATGGCACAACGAGGCGTCGTTCACTTGCAGAACGTAAGCTCCTTGGAGGGTGTGTAATATATTGGTGCAGACCCAGTGGTTGCTTTGAAGGCGAGCACCATTGCCTTGAATTTGATGTGAGCGGCTATTGGCAGCCAGTGCAGACTGATGAAGAGAGGCGTGACGTGTGCTCTCTTTGGCTCATTAAAGACCAACCTCGCCGCTGCATTCTGCATCAGTTGCAAGGGTTTGATAGTGCATGCCGGAAGGCCCGCTAGAAGTAGTCCAGTCTGGAGAGAACAAGAGACCACAAGCAGTTCTGTCTTTGCAAGGTTGAGTTGCAGGTGATGTTCCTTCATCCAGGCAGAAATGTCTGTCAGACAGGCAGCGATACAAACACCAACCGATGGATCATCAGGTTGAAATGAGATGTAGAGTTGAGTGTCGTCGACATAGCAGTGATAGGAAAAGCCATGTTTCTGAATGACAGATCCTAGTGATGACATGTAGATGGAGAAGAGAAGTGGTCCAAGCACTGAGCCCTGTGGAACTCCAGTAGCTCTAGATGATGTGACTTAGACCTACCTGAGAGATAAGACTTGAACCACTGGAGAACAGTTCCTGAGATGCCCATCTTCATGAGAGTTGACAGGGGGATCCGGTGGTTAACTGTGTCAAAAGCAGCAGATAATCCAGTAAGATAAGTACTGTGGATTTGGAGGCTGCTCTTGCCCGTCTCAGTGCCTCCGTAACTGAGAGCAGGGCAGTCTCAGTTGAGTGGCCGCTTTTGAAGCCGGATTGGTTGTTGTCCAGGAGGTTGTTCTGTTCAAGAAAGGTAGAGAGCTGGTTAAACACAACCCGCTCAAGTGTCTTTGCAATAAAAGGCTGAAGGGATACCGGTCTGTAGTTTTCTAAAAGTGCTGGGTTTAGAGAGGGTTTTTTAAGCAGTGGGGTTACCCGAGCCAGCTTAAATGCTGTGGGGAAGGTCCCAGTGTGAAGAGAGGTGTTGACAATGTGAGTGAGTGCAGGAGTAACAGAAGAAGAAATGGCCTGAAGGAGGTGTGTGGGGATAGGATCAAGCGGACAGGTAGTGGGATGATTGAAAAGGATGAGTTTGGAGACATCTGCTTCAGAGAGCAGAGAGAAGGAGGGAAGCGTGGGTGTGATGGTGGTTGAGATGTGCGTGTCGGTTTGTGGTGTGGAGAATTGGCTGCTGATGGAGGAGGTTTTGTTTGAGAAGAATGATGCAAAGTTGTCATACATACTGAATTTGGGATTTTCCTTAGTTGTAAGTTATAATCATCAAAATGAAAGAAATAAACATTTGAAATATATCAGTCTGCGTGTAATGAATGAATATAATATAAGTTTGACTTTTTGAATGGAATTAGTGAAATAAAGCAACTTTTTGATGATATTCTAAGTATATGACCAGCACCTGTATAATATATATATATATATATATATATATATATATATATATATATATATATATATATATATATATATATATATATATATATATATATATATTAGTGCTGTCAGTTAAACGCGTTATTAACGCCGTTAACGCAAACCTATTTTAACGGCGTTAATTTTTTTATCGCGAGATTAACGTTCTTTTTGGTCTAACAAACTTTGTAGTTTTTTCACATGGTGTTGCAACAACTAGTAACGTTAGAAAAACTACAACACCACTCCGGATGCAGCTAGACCGGAAACAAAACATCAGGCACGCTGCGGCTGCCCGCACTTGTTTGGGCCATTAAAAGAGTAGACGTGGATGGCAAGCGTGAGACGCCGAAATGAGAAACGTATTAAGCCATGGTTTAACTCAGGGGTCTTCAACTAAAAGTGCTTGTCTTGAGCGCTGCTTTCTGCTCTGATGGTGCGCTCACACCGGACGCGAATGAAGCGTTTTGCGCGAGTGATTTAAGTCAATGCAAAGACGCAAATAGACATTCTGCGGCGCGGATTAAGCGGCGTGCATGTCGCGTCATTCGCGTCCGGTGTGAGCGCACCATCAGTCTCTTCTTCACTGCATGCTTGACCGCGCGTCTGGGTCTGAACGTAGTAACAATGAGCATTGCAACGTTAACTGTTTCATTACGTCAAAAGGCTTCGCGGTCCGGATTCGGACCGGAGTCCGCTAGTTGGCGACCCCTGGTTTAACTGCACTATAGGCGGAGTCCTAGTTTACCTTGCATGTGCACTTTGTAATTTTATTTTGTATCACCCTGTTTTGATCCCTTAGAAAGGGCTGTTGAAGGGGCTGTTTGTGCAACAAAGTATTTTTTTCACCCTTTTATTGATGGACAGTGTTACATTGTGTGAGCGATTATTTGCTCCAAGAGTGAATGACTGCTTCAAGTGAGAATGTTGGTGTGAAATCGAACACTACAGTATGCCAATGTTGTTTTCAATAAAACAAACATTTGAACAAAGCAAGCCGATCCACTTTTCTATGTTGATAAGAGCATTAAAATAAGAAAAAAATCAAGGGGCATTTAGAATAAATAAAAATGTGCGATTAATTGTGAGTTAACTATGGCATTAATGCGATTAATCGCGATTAAATATTTTAATCGTTTGACAGCACTAATATATATATATATATATATATATATATATATATATATATATATATATGATTTTATAACTATATATTCAGAGTTATAACTATATATTCAGATTTACATTTAATTATTTCCTGTTTGGCCCCCCATAACACACACACACACACACACACACACTGTAACGATATGTAGACTCAGAGAGTGGATATATCTTGCCACAGGGCACTGACTCACCTGGTATGAGGTCGATGGCGCAGTCCCATGGTCTGTGAGGTGGTAATTGGGCTGCTCGTCTTGGGCAAAATACGTCACTGAAGAGGGTGTAGTCAGCAGGAATATCCACAGATTTTTTCTCTAGAGGACTTTCGATCAAGGTGGACAGGACAGGTAAGGGTTTGACTGGCTGGCGTGCAGAGATAGGTAGTTCGGGGAATCATGAAGAGAAACATTTCTCACTCCACTTCAGGACTTCGCCCGTGGCCCAAAGACAGAACCGGTTCATGCTGGATGAGCCAAGGGCATTCAAGAACAATGGCGGTGGTGGAATTCTCCAGAACCAGGAATTCGATGTTCTCAACATGAAGAATTCAATTCAATTCAATTGAAATTTATTTTTTTGCCTTTTTCACGATACATATCGTTTCAAAGCAGCTTCTCAGAAAATGCATCTACATTACAATTTAAATTGATTTTAAAGAAGACCTACTTGGAGTTGTACTGGACCAATGCAATGACGAACCAGTTATTGAATGGACCTGGTAGCTGATCTCGTTGCATTCCTTCTTGAGCTTGAGGTGCTGGCAGAGCGTCCCAGAAATGAAATTGCCGGCTGACCCACTGTCGATGAGGGCATTGACTGAAATGGAGATGTTAGAAGCAGTAAGACAAACAATGAACGGTAAGTGGTGATAATTTGTAATTGATATGGTTTACAAAACTCACCACAGGACATGGAGGACGAATGGGGCAGAGATTTATAACATGCTCCTTTGCACCACAATACAGACAGAGCCCTTGGGTCGGCCGTAGGTAAAGTAGGTAAAATAATAGCATAAATACTGTTCGGTTTCTCACAGAAACCAATCGTTTCGTGTCTTAAGACATCAATGTATCGCCACGGGCAGCAGGGTTTAATATGGATTCGTATGTCTATGTGTTTTTTAATCTCACAGCTCTCATACTATAAACAGGCCCCAGTGACATCAATTATACGACTGACACAGAGCAACGGTTGGAGTTAAAAATCTTAATTTGTGCTCTACTGAAGAAACAAACACAGCTACATCTTGGATGCCCTGGGGGTAAGCAGAAAATCTTCACATTTTCGTTTTTGGGTGAACTATCCCTTTAAGTCTGAGAATGATTCAGTGGGCTATATAACAATTTTAATGGTCAAGAAATTACTTCTCTTTAAATGTTTTGGTTCAACATACTTACCTGTTGATCAAAAATTGCCTTAAACTTACACCAGAAAAAAAATATTTCATTTGGTAACACTTTAGAATAATGGTCTTTAGTTAACATTAGTTAACTACTTTAGTTAACATGAACTCGTAATGAACTGCACTTATAAAGCATTTATTTATCTCTGTTAATGTTAATTTCAACATTTACTAATGCATTATTAAAATGTTAACATTAGATAATGCACTGTGAACTAACATGAACAAACCATGAACAGCTGTATTTATATTAACTAACGTTAACAAAGATGAACAGATACAGTAACAAATGCACTGCTCATGGTTAGTTCATGTTAGTTAATACATTAACTAATGTTAACTAATGACCATTATTCTAAAGTGTTACCTCTTATTTTACTGAATAATTTGAACATGCTTCTTTGTTAATTGGTCAAGCAGACTTCTTTTCAGGCTTCTTTGTCTGTGAAATTGCCCTTGCTCTGTCCTCTCTCTATTTCTATCCTCTTCGTTCTCTTTCGTTACTTTCGTTATTCTGTAAATACATGTATTCTTGATTGTAGTCATATGTAATCCTAGCATCAGTTATTAAACCAGTTTATCCATGTTTAATTGTCATTGTTTCTGCTCACAAAACATCAGTCACTTAAATGTTTAAGATCTTGCTACAAGCCTACACATAGTATTGTTGAATACGTAAATTAATATCTAGTTCGGAAAGTTATTCTTCGTGGCCGAAGGATAATCTTTCTGAAGATTGGATAAGAAAGAATGAGACCTTGCGAGAGCTGATAAAGATTGTGTTGGTTCGTTAGACGAACAGACCCGATTTGAATTAATTCTGAAAAGGTTATTCTGTAGCCTCCTGATTTGAAATAAATATTCGTAGTTAAATGCAATTCATTGTTGTTAACTGCGTATATATTTTGTTCAAATATTTAGGCTGGGTATTCACCCTTTGGGTAATTTAGAGATTTATGATATGATCACAACCCTTTGTGATTGATCATAGGTAACTAAATATTAATGCCCATAATTCACTATTGAGCTAATTTTTTATTTAATTATATATGTAACCCTAAGACGCTACACAACATTACCATATGCATACACCACAGCAGCTTAAATTTCCCTTAGTATACACATGTTCACACAAGCTTTAAACTACATCATTATAAAAAGGGTTAGTTCACCCAAAAATGTAAATTCTGTCATTAATTCCTCACCCTCATGTCGTTGGACACCCGTCAGACCTCCGTTCATCTTCAGACACAAATGAAGATATTTTAGTGTAAAGCTGATGCTGAGAAAGGCTTCAGATAGGCCTCCATTGGCATTCAGTACATTTATACTCACAAGACCCATAAAAGGCACTAAAAACGTTGTTACAAAGTCCATCTCACCACAGTGACTCTACAATAATTTTACGATGCGACGACAATAGTTTTTGTGCGCAAAAAAAAATCAAAATAACACCTTTATCCAACTTGTTCTCGACTTCCGTGTGTGTCTCCACGACGCATGCGTGAGAATATGAGCAGATCCGGCCGAGACCTAAAGCACGATCAGTGTAGAATTCAACAGCTTAGACACGCGCATCTTCCTCTGCTCGTAAACAAATCTCTTCTGGGTCATGTGTCCGAACGCCGGATCTGCTCATATTCTCGCGCATGCGTCGTGGAGACACACACGGAAGACAAGAACAAGTTGGATAAAGGTGTTATTTTGATTTTTTTTTGCGCACAAAAACTATTGTCGTCGCATCGTAAAATTATTGTAGAGTCACTGTGGTGAGATGGACTTTGTAACGACGTTTTAAGTGCCTTTCATGGATCTTGTGAGTATAAATGTACTGAATGCCAATGGAGGCCTATCTGAAGCCTTTCTCAGCATCAGCTTTACACTAAAATATCTTCATTTGTGTTCCGAACATGAACGGAGGTCTTACGGGTGTCCAACGACATGAGGGTAATTAATGACAGAATTTTCATTTTTGGGTGAACTAACCCTTTAAACGTTTCTTAATGAATACCCAGATTACAACATGATTCAACAAGCTGAAGAGTACTTGATCGTCTTATACATTTACACTCATCTAACATCTCCAAATACAACATCATGATCTATGACAAACTCCAAACACATTAAGAACACACTCACAGACTATGCCAGAATAAATGAAGTGTGTATGGAGATGGGATGGGCTGTGTGCTCTCTCAAACTCCTCAACACAATGGCTGAACAGCACATGCTCTGCTTAAATACAGGCACGTCACCACTAGGGGAGCTAAGCTGGAGCTGAGAACAGCACAAACAGAACCCACGATAAGTCTGACTAAAATAAGCCAGACCTGTATTATAATATTGTTCTATGGAACAGCTCCAGTGAAACACTGAAAAACCAACTCAAAGTCCAGATCAAACAAAGACCAAACGTGACAGTTCCAGGTAAAGTCCAAGTCAAAGAAGTTTATTTTGAAATAAAAAGTGTTTCTTCAGCTAGATGATTGAACTCATTGAAATAAAAGCTCAGGATTATATCATCAGTTAGCGTTCATGTTTCCTCCCTCATATATAAAGCTGTTTTGGTAATTTGTGAGCTCGATCTATAGAAGGACTAGAATAACAGCATTAATTTGGTGTGGAGATTGAATGATTGTCTTATTCTGTGTTGCAGGTTCAGACACGATGACAGGCATTGTTCCCAAGAGCAAAGCAAAAGGCACTGACATCTGTTCAACTGGCGGATACTATTATATAATCCGCTCTGATCTCGGCTGCTTTATGAAGACAAGGGATTTAAATAAAGGTTCAGACATCTCTATTTTCAGTCTGCACCCTTCCTGCCAAAATGGAGACCATTACCTTGGAGGTAAAGATGGCTACTTCTACATCATCAAGGGCGATTCCTACCGCAGAGTCACCGACCTGACGACAGACAGCGATGCTGTAGTTCTCAGCCTTCATCCCAACTGCCGGGGTGGAGACCACTACTTCTCAGCCTCTGACAAGTTTCACATAATCTTCCAAGAAAAGGACACTTATAGGAGAACAACAAACCTGACTCTAGACTCAGATGCTGTAGAAGAGGACCTGCATCCCAACTGCAGAAACGGTCTCTATTACTGGGGTGAGGCAACGTTCTCCTGCTTCCTCAAGCCAGCCTCAGAGTGGGGAGTTGAGTTCTGCATCAGAATCGGCCTTAACAAAGATCCTACTGCATATTTTATGTCATCTATTTTAATGGTTATGGGAAAGCGCCAGGCTGTCAATTCTGTTCATCCCGATGTTGTTAACTTCCTTCCTGGTGGGCTGGCAGTAACTAAAGGCCCAGCCTTTGGCAAATGGGAGAATATTAAAACTATAACTAATGACAGCAATACACCAGTGACATGGCAAAAGAGAATCAATAAAAAGGTTGGATACAATAAGGAGGAGATGACCCAGATCACACACAACTGGAAAATAGACACGTCAGTCTCTGTTGAATCTGGAGCCCTTTGCAAGTTAATTGCGAAGGTCCAGTTCTACTTTTCTTTTGAATATGGACGTACAGATGTCAGCACCAAAAAAGAAACCTGGGATGAAGCGACTGAAGTGGAAGAACAACTCTCATTTGAGCTGAAGCCAAAAGAGTCTGTATATCTGTGGCAGTACAAAATGGGTTTTGGTGAAGAACCAGTGTTGTTCTGCCGTGATTTAAAGATTACTAGTGATCCAAACCCTCCGACTGAAGTCCCGCTGGCACCCGCTCAACCATGAAAACATATCAGGATGGTTTAACTCCAGAATCAGTTAAATACAGTAAAGGGATAGTTCACCCAAAAATTTAAATTAGCCCATAATTTACTCTCCCTCAAGTCATCCTAGGTGTGTATGACATTCTTCTTTCAGACAAATAAAATCGGAGTTATATTACAAAAGTTCTGGCTAATCCTAGCGTTATTATAGCAGTAATAGTTACTCTGTTTTTGAAGTCCATAAAAGTGCATCTGTCCGTCATATAACTGCTCCACGCGGCACTGGGGTGTTAATAAAGGCCTTCTGAAGCGAATCGACGCGTTTGTGTGAGACAAAAACCATATTTAAAACTTTATCAAGTAAAGTTCCTGCTGATCACCTTCTATGGAAAAGTGTTGAATGTTGAAATCACTTTGAACTCAAGATGTGTTCGTAACGTCATGATGAGCGGACCTGGTCTCGTTAGTCTTTCGATCGGCAGGGAACCTTTCAACACTTTCTCCATAAATTGAACAGGGAAGGCGGTCGGTCGAAAGTTTACTTGATAAAGTTTTAAATATGGATATTTTTCTTACACAAATGCATTGATTTGCTTCAGAAGGCCTTTATTAACACCCCAGAGCCGCTGGAGCAGTTATATGTCGGACAGATGCACTTTTTATGGACTTCAAAAACAGAGCAACTATTACTGCTATAATAACGCTTGGATTAGCCTGGACTTTTGTAATATAACTCTGATTGTCATATACACCTAGGATGACTTGAGGGTGAGTAAATCATGGGCTTATTTTCATTTTTGGGTGAACTTACCCTTTAAGTATAACTCCTCAAACAATTATTCTTATGGTATTATTGAAACTTTGTGTTTGTGATTAAAATGAACTGACAGAATCCTGCTTTAAATCTCATTATATTTCTTCTTAAAATCTCACACAATGCAAATATTTCGATATGGTGGCTGGATCAGGCTTTGGGAGAGTTTTACAAGAAAACAATGGGTCTATGTTCTCTATATTTAGTCTCAGTGCTTGTGTTACGTCCTTGTTTTCATTGTTCTTGAAGTATTGTTTTTATTTCTTTATATATACCTGTGTGGGCGTTGTGATATGCCTTGTATCTGTGTAACGCTTTGTGTCCGAGTCTCTCTCTGGCCCTGTCCCACTTCATGGGCACTTACGGTCTTGTGGACTTACAATGGCCGCTGCGTGAGCGTGTCCGTTAAGTCAACGAGACCGCAGGGTGTCCCAGTTATCATTTTAGGTCTCAGAAAGGTGCTCGCGAGCGCCCCCTTTGAGGTCGATATCCGCCCTCGATGCGCACTTCTGCCGAGCCCGCACTGGTGCGGTTACACAGCAGACTTCTTCCCGGCAGTCAAAGCGGCATTACGTCATGGGATGTCCCGGACCTCTAAACTCTATCACAGACTCGGACCATCAACATGGGTCAATCTCTCTGAGTGTGTATTCACACCAAGTGCAATAGTGTGCCTTGTTGGCAAGTGCTATTCACACTAGCTCTGCTCAACAATGCTTGATTGGGCCACACAAGATTAAACACACACATGCAGTTCAGCGTCTTCAGTGGTGTAGTCAGTAAAGCGTAAGGCTCGTGGAACAAGGTTTTAATGCGATCGACACAGGTTTGAATCCACCTTTTGCTGAGCTCACTCTTCTCCCTTTTCCCATCACACATCACATCGGAAAGGCATTTACTTCTAATAAAATTGAAGAAACTTTTCTGTGTGATATTGTCTAGTAAACTGAAAGAGAGACAGATGGATCCAATAGCGATTTAAGCAAACTCTTTATTCTTGTACTCATTGAGAGTATAAACAGAAATAGTCCGTAGACTACAATAAACACGATGACACAGAGGCAGGAAGTAGATAGCAATATCGTCCAGCTGATCCTCATGAAGCAACAGGCAATCCTCCGATGAGAACACAAACTCAGGCAGGTAGATCAGGCAAGGGTGGTGACGCAGGGAAGCAGCGGACAACCCAGATCGGCGGAAATCCAGAGACCGGAACGGAGAGATCACTCAGGAACCAGAGCGGAACAAACACACACGAACAGCACCGGGAAACAGCCTGAAACCATCTGACAACAAGTGTCTCTCTCTCTCTCTCTGATTTTTATGGCGGGTCGCAACCAACTTGTTCAGGTGCATGCCGCCACCTACTGTACCGGGGTGTGCAACTTCTGAGCTTTATGTACTTATGTATTTAAAAAAAAAAAAAAAAAATATCATAAATATACACACTAGGGATGCCACAATTCTCAATATAATATTGAATCGTTCGGTACGGCATTCACGGTTCAATACGCACTTGTGAATTGCGTTTTTTTCGGTTTCGCATTTAATTAATAATTTTTCTACAAATTCTATAATTTGCCTCCATCCCAATACTGAACAACGCGACATACATTCACATCACACGTTAGTGGTGGAGTTATACTCACGGAACACTATAGTTATTCACAATCATGAAAGTTCATTATTTGCATGTGTTCTTGGCGGCTCATTCACGTGCTTACGCACTGTTTTAACATGCGCTTTTCAGAGCGCGCGCACTAAAAGCCTGTCAAACACGTGAATACTGAACTAAGTAGTCGTCTTACTGCGTTAATACTGTCAAATACACACAAGGTTAACATAAACACAGTCGGTTATGTCTTAAGTGAAAGTAAAATCGCAATCGTGTCTGTATATGTATGTAGAGGTCTTAAACTGACAGCAGCGCAGCCTATAGTGAACACGCGGTCCTTAAAGGGACAGTTCACCTATAAAATTATGTCATTATTTACTCACTCTAATATTGTTCCAAACCTGTATTCATTTCTCGATGCCAGAATTTTCATTTTTGAGTGAAATATCCCTTTAATGTTAATACAACAACAAAAGACAAAGAGAAAATCACTCACTGCTCTTGACTGAAAAACTAATACAGTAGCTTTAATAAGAATCAGTGTATATTTTATAGTGAAGTCTATGTAGTGTTTTATTTTTACATTCATTCATTCAATTTCATACTTAAAGGCTGCTGTACAGCTCTGAGCTGGCAGTGTAAATCTTTATATATATTTATTTTATATTATCCAATACACTAGGAATGTGTACAAGGTTTTTTTTTTAGTAAAGTTTTAAGTTTAAGTAAGGTTTTTCAATTATTTTTAGTAAAATGAAGAAAGAGTATTGCAATAAAAAATAGTCTTTTTTCTCTTTAACCTCTTGCGGTTCCTGTCGCCTTAGAATAGAATAACAAAAAATGTATGTGACAAGCCATCAGAACCGAACCGAAAACCGTGGGTAAAAACCGAGGTATGTATTGAACCGTGGACTGACTGTATTGTTGCATCCCTAATACACACACACACACACACACACACACACATCTATATTCTGTGTTCTAACCCTGTATCTTTAAGAAAAGTAAGGAGACCCCTACTACATTCCCACATTTCCTCACTCATCCCCAAAATCCCATTCAAACTCCATTCTTGTTCCAACTCATATATCGTATCTTGCAAGATTCTCCTTTCTAAATTATATTTTTTACACCTCATTATGACATGCTCCACATTTTCTGGAACATTACATGTATCACATTTATCTGAACTGCTTTTCCCCATTAAAAACAGGGTTTATTTTAAACCAGTATGCCCAAGTCTTAATCTTGATATAATCACTTCTTCTCTTCTATATTTCCCTTTAAAAGCCTTTACATTAATCGATTTCTGAATGTTATAATAGTGTCTCCCTTTATCATCTACGTCCCACTTTTTTTGCCAAGATTCTCTCACTGCTGTTTTAATCAATGATTTAGCTTCACCTTTCCCAAAGGGAACTTTCATTATTTCTTCATCCTTTAATTTTAGTGCATTCTTTGCAGTCAAATCTGCCTTTTCATTACCCATCACCCCAATATGAGCTTGAATCCAACAAAATTGTATATCAATTCCCATTCTCTCGATTCTTAGCATTATCATGGATATTTCTTTAAATAAATCATCTCTTACTGTTTCATTTGAATTCAAACTATAAAGTGCTGCAACAGAGTCAGAACAGATGATTATTCTTTGAGGTCTTACTTCTTCAACCCATTGCAACCCTAAAATGATGGCTACTACTTCAGCTGTAAATACAGATAATTTATCATTAATTCTTTTACATATGGTTACATCAAACTCTGGTATGTACACTCCAACTCCTACATGATCATTCCTTAAATCTTTAGATCCATCAGTAAATATGGGTATGTAATGGTAGGAGTTCCGCTTAACATATTCATGAACCAAATATCCAATATTATCAGCATTCCTTTCAGTCCATTCTTTCTTTAGTTCTAAAAGTTTCAAGTCTACCTTGGGAACTGGGAATACCCATGGAGGAACATTACCCCATACTATATTCGGACCATTCTCGAGTCTATTTAAACCGTATTCTTCCGCTACTGTAGTAATATTCCAACCGAATCCTTTACCTTTATGTTGTTTCAAATACTCCCAGCAATCACCTAAGACCTCTAAAGCAGGTTGTTCTTTCCCAGATCCTTTTAGCTTAACCCAATATGTCAGCGACAGCTTTAATCGTCTCAAATATAATGGTAGTTCTTCAGTTTCTACAAGTAATGCATTAGTAGGAGTAGTTTTAATAGCACCAATACTAAGTCTAAGAGCTCTAAACTGTATTCTATCTAGTTTTTCCAGGACACTCTTAGCTGCTGCTCCATATACCATACACCCATAGTCAATACATCATCGTATTAAGGCCTTATATAGATCCAGTAGTGACTGTTTATCTGCACCCCAATCATAACCCATAACTGATCTCATAAGATTTAATACCTTATTACATTTAGTTTCTATCTGTTTAACTCATCAAACCATAATCCTAAATATTTAAAATGTTTAACCCTTTCCATATTTTGACCATACAGTTTAAGCTGTATATCTCCTAATTTTCTGTTTCTTGTAAAGAGCATTTAACATGATCACGGGCAGATCTACAGGGGGGCAAGGGGGGGCAGGTGCCCCCCCACTCTAGAGCCTTGCCCCCCCAGCTGCCCCCCTTACTTTGATGATCCAAAAACTGTACTTGTAAAAACAACACGCCAGTATGTCCAATACATTTACCAAAAGTAAACCATTTAATTTTTTATTTTAAATGTATTAAAATTAAAATACATAAAATACCCCTCCCCCCGTCCTAGCTACGTCCCTGATTCAAACGTGCAGAGCGGCGTTCGCTCAGTCTGGCTCACACACAGCGAGTCTGCTGCGGTGCGGTGGCCCTACAAACCGACTGGAGAGACTGAGCTGCCCCAGAGCCCCTGAAGGTGAAGTGAGTTTCCCCAGGTGTAGTTTAAACACACGTTTAACTTAAAATTACATTTGTAATGAATGTATTGTATGCTAAAGACGATTCAGCATCAGCAAAAACAGCGACGTTAGCCAAACGTTAGCCAAAAATCAGCGG
>NC_137103.1:1327700-1395200 GCF_949357685.1 Gobio gobio
AACGTAACAGTTGCTCAGTCAGTCAGTGTTTGTAGTTTTTATTCCGATTGTATTATACATTTATTCACGAGAAGCGATCGTGTCACTCGCACTGGTGTACCTAAATATTTTTTCGCAGTCGCACGCAGTAATTTTCAGGCGCAAATGCGCCCAAAATGGTCGCTATGTAGAGCCCTGCCATAATGAACTTGACGAGTGTGTGTGTGTGTGTGTGTGTGTGTGTGTTCAGTGTGGTGAGTGTGTTCCTCCAGCGGTTCTCGGCTCAGCTCCTGCACAGCTCCAGCTCCGCTCCGGCAGGACTCCTCCACCATGTGCTGGACCTCTACACCACTGAACTGGCCCGGGTCGGCTCCGCCCAGGTACTGATCATCACATGACTGACTTCAGGAGGAGTTCATGCTGTTTATCTGCTGCGGTCTCATTCTGATCTGTGCTTCCTCCTCCAGCTGACCGCAGACCAGAACCTGAGCTTTATTGAGCCCTTCTGCAAGACCATGGCCAAGACCAAAGAGTACGGCCTCCAGCACTCGCTCCGCCCACCTGTACACGCTTTAGTGTGATGATGATGATGATGATGATGATGATGATGATCATTATTCTTCCTGCTCTCCAGTCGGATCCTGCTGAAGGCCATCGGCTGCAACGTCTTCAACACCATCGTGGACCAGGTTCCTTTCGCCATCGACGATCTGCTCAGGGAGCTGGGTCAGGCCGATGGAGAAGAGCTGGACGCCCGTGATGGATCTGAAGGCCCACAGGACAGCGGAGAGCTGAAGAAGAAGAAGAAGAAGAAGAAAGCTCAAGGTGCTCCGGGTAAAGGTGGGTGGGTCGCTAAACACCATCAGTTCTGAGTCTGACAGCAGCTAAAGCTAATTACAGCATAACTCACAGCAGGGCACATTATACTGTTGAAGCTGTCACATGGTCATTCTGATGGCATGTGGCGGGAAATATTAATGAATTGTAGTATTATTAGATTGACATGTTTTGTTTTTTGTTTTCTGTCAGATTCTGAGGAGGACTGCGATGAAGATGAAGATGAAGATGTGTGTTCACTTCCAGATGACGTGGAGAGCAGGAATGAATATGCATGTGGACCAGTTCTTCAGGTGTGTTTCCTAGTGTTTTGAGTTTGTGGAATTGTATAAGGAATGAAGACACTCATGTTGGAAGAGTTCCTGTGCTGTAGTAGGGATGGCTCGATACCCCAATGTTGTCTTCGGTACGGTACCACAATCTAATACCGAAGTACCGATATTAAATCGATACCATACAGGGTCTGAATTATGATGTGGGTATTGCGCATCATTTTACTCACTCTCGCAAGTTTTGGGTTTATGAAGCGAGAAATTAACGCAAATGTTTATTATTAAATTAATCAACAAAGATTATCACATCAATCAGTCATTTGGAAACTTTCTTGGAAGTAATTTCAGCATTACTGCGCGTCTCTATTCTCTCAAAATCAGCAAATTGCTTCTGGCTTCAAAAGACATCATACCTACACAAAAGCATCTGCGTGCTCAGATTCAACACTTTCGCTTCCGTTGCGGGACAGCTGACGGAAATCACTGCCCACGTCTTTTTAAACCTCGCCATTTTGAACATGCAAGCGATTTTATAGCATTTCGTAATACATATGGGATGAGAGCTCTTTGAGAGAGAGTTTTCTTTGCGCTCATACCAACAACAAACACACACACACACACACACACAAGCCTAAAGAGCTTGCGCATTCCAAATTAAGTTGTTTTTCCTCAGTCAAATACACACAAAATTATGTCAAAAATGTCAATCTTTAGTGAGTCGTCACATAAACACAGTTGGTTATGTCTTTCACGGATGTAATAGTGCAATAGTATGCGTGCAAATATTATGAGGTCTAAACGTCACTGGTTGAAACGAACGCTGGATATTAATTTAAACTATACAATCTTATGCATGTGCGTTAATCAGTGTTAAAAGAAAAATGTCTAAATTAGATCGTTAGAATGATGCACTCACCTGTCGATTTCTTTATGTCTTACAAGTCAGGAATTAAGTGAGCGATGCTTGGCAAGGTTTGATGGTTCTTCAGCAGTTTTATAAGCAAGTAATTCCAAATTTCACGTCTACTCCTCTCTTTATTAATGAGTTTTGTGCGTGTTGAGTGAGATTCAACTGCTGTATTCATCTTGTTCTGTTGCCACATTTGCCGGTTTCGCGTCAGTTTGGGTAGCGCTGCCACCTAGCGGTGAACTTCGGAACAGCAGCATATACCGAAATGAGCAAAATCATGATATCGTACCGTTTGAAATAAAATATATACCAGTATTTTCCCAGTACCGGTATACCATGCATCCCTATGCTGTAGTGACCGGGGCACATTAATGTGATGTGGTTGTGTTTTACATTGATAGAGCAGATGAATGAGGGGTCTGATAAGGGTTTAGGGCAGCCTATGATCGGGACCAGTGTTGGGGAAAGTTACTTTGAAAAGTAATGCATTACAATATTCCGTTACTCCCTTAAAAAGTAACTAATTTGGTTACATTTTAAGAAAAGTAATGCGTTACTTTTGCGTTACTTCTCACCTGGGCTGGGCTTGTTTTTGTTTTGTTTTTTATAACAAAAAAGTTATATTTTTGTAAAGACCTCTTCATACCAAAATTGAAATAAGCCCCAGGCTGAGGTAAAAATGCAAAAATCTAGTAATTTTCATCATCAAAGGTCAGCAGCAAGACATTGGTAAAGTAAATATAAAGGTAGATTATGCATAAGAATAGTTGTTTTATTTAACATTTAATTATTGGAGGTTTGCATAGTACTCTGATTTTGCATTTGACTGATTTTAATCATCTTGAGGAGGACCGAATGTTTATTGTGCAAGTGAGATAAATAAATGCTCACATTTAGTCTAGAACTACAATAACCCTCATGTTTTCTCACACACACACACACACACACACACACACCTCTGCACTAACTCTCAACATGAGGACAGGAGAGCTGTCAGTCAAATTAATGTGAGAAAGTAACTCAGATATTTTGTTGTAAATTTGAAAAGTATTGCGTTACTTTACTAGTTACTTGGAAAAAGTAATATTACTTAACTCAAGTCACTTGTAATGCGTTTCCCCCAACACTGATCGTGTGTGTGTGTGTGTGTGTGTGTGTTTTGTCTTCACAGTTCGACTATGGTGCAATAGCTGACAGGCTTTTTGAGGTGGCCAGTCACTCAAACATACCAAGCTTTAACCGCGCCAAGATTTACAAGTTTGTCAAAATGTAAGTGATTTTTATGTCGTTTTGTTCCACATTGAAGCATCCAGACATAAATGAACTTAAGTGGTCAGTTTTGTTCTAAAATCTGTCTTTAATCTCTTTCCCCGGGGGATGAAGTTTCCGAGACTTGTGTGAAGGTAAACTCCTTTAATCTCAGAGGCTTTGAGTGAAAGGGCGAGTGTTTCTGTGCCGTGTTGACTGTTTCCTGTGCTGTTTGGGCAGGTCTGTTCCCTCCGGATAAAGTGGAGGACGTGTCCACTGATGAAGACGAGTATGACTACAGCAGACGGGGAAAGACCAAGAAACAAATAAAAAAAATGGAGGCACGCAAGAAAGCCAAAGGTGTGTTTGTTTAGCGGTCATCAGTTTCATTCACTTTTTAAAAATGAGCCGATGTTGATGTTAGGGCTGCACGAAAATATCTAAATGAGAATAATATAGTTTAATTACATGTTAATTAATATCACAGGTCAGTCGGAGACGTCAGCTGACCCTGACAAATCCAAGGACACCAAACAAAAAAACAAGAAAGGTAAGAAGAAAAAGAGAAAGAACGGCAGTTTGAAGAGTGTTGAGGGAGAGACGGATCAGCAGAGCGATGCACAGACACCGGTCGGGCCCTCGGACCCTTCGCCGGACGCAGAGAAAGCAGAGTCTGATGGAGAAGAGCAGCCGGATGGAGTCAAACTGCTGAAGAGGAGGCGGAGGAAGAAGCCCGCTGTGAGGAAGACCACTGAAGACCCCTCAGAAGAGAAAGACGACGGAGCAATGGAGGTAACATGCTCGATCTCAGCCGCACTGGGCGAGCCGTCAGAAGATCAGCGGGATTCACAGGACGACTCTAAAACACAGGTCAAGAAGAAGAAGAAACAACAGAAGGACACGGCCGTCGAGCCATCAGAAGATCAGCAGGATTCACAGGACGACTCTAAAACACTGGTCAAGAAGAAGAAGAAACAACAGAAGGACACGGCCGTCGAGCCATCAGAAGATCAGCAGGATTCACAGGACGACTCTAAAACACTGGTCAAGAAGAAGAAACAACCGAAGGACACGGCCGTCGCGCCATCAGAAGATCAGCAGGATTCACAGGACGACTCTAAAACACTGGTCAAGAAGAAGAAGAAACAACAGAAGGACATCGCCAGCGACGCTCCGGAGCCAAGCACCAACGGACACGCTCCTCAGACGGTGACGCTCATGAGAGCGAAGAAGAAGAGGAAGCAGAAATCTGTCCCTGTCGAGCAGATCAAGCCAGAGAGGAAGAGGAAGGTGAAGGAGGAAGAAGTGAAGGTGAATGGACACGCAGGCGAGATCAGCGTCAAGAGGCCGAAGATCATCGGTGTAAGTCTTTCAGGCTCTCTTGACACGTTTGCCCTTTTAACACTGAATCACTGAACGCTTCCCTTCCCTCTCGTTAGGAGGCGTCAGCACTTCCTGTCAAACAGAAGCAGTTTGTGCTCCGGCAGAAGAAGGCGCCCACGCCCCTCTTCTGTAAAGCTGCAGGCTACATGCTCAATAAAAAGGTACAGTCTCCTCCTATGAAGAACCGCTAGCGGGAGAGTTGTGAGATTTAGCACAGAGTCCACACATTTACATTTATGCATTTAGCAGACGCTTTTATCCAAAGCGACTTACAACTTGGGGGTACAATAAGCGATTGGTCGTGAAGAGTCGAGTGAGCGCAACAAGTGCCTGAAATACTTAGTCCGTGTACATTTCTCAGTGTAGCACAGGCTGTAGGGAGGGAAAGAGGAAAGGAACGTTTTTTTTTGTTTTGTTTTTTGTTTAAGAGGTTAAGTGCTCATGGAAGAGATGAGTTTTTAGTTGACTTTTGATTGTTGTCAACGAATCAGCTTTTCGGATGGCGGTGGGAAGATCGTTCCACCAGCTGGGAGTGTTGAATGAAAATGTTCTGGAAAGGGATTTTTTGCCTCTCTGTGATGGTACTACAAGCCGTCTCTCCTTAAATGAACGAAGGCTTCTGGTGGGGGTGTGGATTTGTAGAATGGAGTCAAAGTATGCAGGAGCTGAGCGCGTGGTGGATCTGTAGGCAAGCGTCAGCGCCTTAAACTTGATGCGAGCAGCGAGTGGTAGCCAGTGCAGAGAGATGAAGAGTGGTGTGACGTGGGTCCTTTTGGGCTCGTTGAAGACCAGACGTGCCGCTGCATTCTGGATCATTAGAAATGTTTGGATCGCACAAGAGGGGAGTCCAGCCAGAAGCGCATTGCAGTAGTCAAGTCTAGAAATAACCAGGGCCTGGACAAGAAGCTGTGTTGCGTGTTCTGTTAGGAACGGTCTGATCTTCCTGATGTTGTAGAGCGCAAACCTGCATGAGCGAGCGGTCTTAGCAATGTGTTCTCTGAAGGACAACTGGTCATCAAATGTAACTCCAAGATATCTGACTGACTTTGAAGGTGAAATCAGGGATGTACCTAACTGGATGGTGAAGTCATGTTGCATAGTGGGACTGGTGGGGAAGATGAGGAACTCAGTCTTTGCCAGGTTGAGCTTTAGGTGGTTTTTACTCATCCATGCAGAGATGTCAGCCAGACAGCTGGAGATTCGTACAGCTACTGTGGGGTCGTCTGGTTGGAATGAAAGGTAGAGCTGAGTGTCATCAGCATAGCAGTGATATGAGAAGCCATGTGCCTGTATGATGGGACCTAATGAAGTAGTGTAAATGGAGAAAAGGAGAGGTCCAAGCACTGAGCCCTGAGGAACCCCCGTGGTCAGTTGATGCGCTTGGGATTCCTCTCCTCTCCAGGCACTCTCCAAGGACCTACCTGTGAGATAAGACTCAAACCAATGGAGCGGAGTCCCTGTGATGCCCAGTGATGAGAGGGTGGACAGAAGAATCTGATGACTGACCGTGTCGAAGGCAGCAGATAGATCAAGGAGGACAAGGACTGATGATTTGGACTCAGCTTTAGCTATCCGCAGGGCTTCGGTGACCGACAGTAGTGCAGTCTCTGTGGAGTGGCCCCTTTTGAAACCGGATTGGTTAATGTCCAGCTGATTATTCTGTGACAGGAAGGATGAAACCTGGGTGAAAACAACTCGTTCAAGAGTTTTCGCTATGAATGGCAGGAGAGAGACAGGTCTGTAGTTATCTATGAGTGATGCGTTTAAAGTGGGTTTCTTAAGCAGTGGAGTTCCCCGAGCCTGCTTGAAAGTGGTAGGGAAAGTGCCAGTGCAGAGAGATGTGTTGATGATGTGTGTGAGCGCTGGTAGGAGTGTAGGAGAGATGTGTTGATGATGTGTGTGTGGGTGCTGGTAGGAGTGTAGGAGAGATGTGTTGATGATGTGTATGAGTGCTGGTAGGAGTGTAGGAGAGATGTGTTGATGATGTGTGTGTGAGTGCTGGTAGGAGTGTAGGAGAGATGTGTTGATGATGTGTGTGAGTGCTGGTAGGAGTGCAGGAGAGATGTGTTGATGATGTGTGTGTGTGTGCTGGTAGGAGTGTAGGAGAGATGTGTTGATGATGTGTGTGAGTGCTGGTAGGAGTGTAGGAGAGATGTGTTGATGATGTGTGTGAGTGCTGGTAGGAGTGTAGGAGAGATGTGTTGATGATGTGTGTGAGTGCTGGTAGGAGTGTAGGAGAGATGTGTTGATGATGTGTGTGAGCGCTGGTAGGAGTGTAGGAGAGATGTGTTGATGGTGTGTGTGTGTGCTGGTAGGAGTGTAGGAGAGATGTGTTGATGATGTGTGTGAGTGCTGGTAGGAGTGTAGGAGAGATGTGTTGATGATGTGTGTGGGTGCTGGTAGGAGTGCAGGAGAGATGTGTTGATGATGTGTGTGAGTGCTGGTAGGAGTGCAGGAGAGATGTGTTGATGATGTGTGTGTGTGTGCTGGTAGGAGTGTAGGAGAGATGTGTTGATGATGTGTGTGAGTGCTGGTAGGAGTGTTGGAGAGATGTGTTGATGATGTGTGTGAGTGCCGGTAGGAGTGTAGGAGAGATGTGTTGATGATGTGTGTGAGTGCCGGTAGGAGTGTAGGAGAGATGTGTTGATGATGTGTGTGAGTGCTGGTAGGAGTGTAGGAGAGATGTGTTGATGATGTGTGTGAGTGCTGGTAGGAGTGTAGGAGAGATGTGTTGATGATGTGTGTGAGTGCTGGTAGGAGTGTAGGAGAGATGTGTTGATGATGTGTGTGAGTGCTGGTAGGAGTGTAGGAGAGATGTGTTGATGATGTGTGTGAGTGCTGGTAGGAGTGTTGAAGAGATGTGTTGATGATGTGTGTGAGTGCTGGTAGGAGTGTAGGATAGATGTGTTGATGATGTGTGTGAGTGCTGGTAGGAGTGTAGGAGAGATGTGTTGATGATGTGTGTGAGTGCTGGTAGGAGTGTAGGAGAGATGTGTTGATGATGTGTGTGAGTGCTGGTAGGAGTGTAGGAGAGATGTGTTGATGATGTGTGTGAGCGCTGGTAGGAGTGTAGGAGAGATGTGTTGATGATGTGTGTGAGTGCTGGTAGGAGTGTAGGAGAGATGTGTTGATGATGTGTGTGAGTGCTGGTAGGAGTGTAGGAGAGATGTGTTGATGATGTGTGTGAGTGCTGGTAGGAGTGTTGGAGAGATGTGTTGATGATGTGTGTGAGTGCCGGTAGGAGTGTAGGAGAGATGTGTTGATGATGTGTGTGAGTGCCGGTAGGAGTGTAGGAGAGATGTGTTGATGATGTGTGTGAGTGCTGGTAGGAGTGTAGGAGAGATGTGTTGATGATGTGTGTGAGTGCTGGTAGGAGTGTAGGAGAGATGTGTTGATGATGTGTGTGAGTGCTGGTAGGAGTGTAGGAGAGATGTGTTGATGATGTGTGTGAGTGCTGGTAGGAGTGTAGGAGAGATGTGTTGATGATGTGTGTGAGTGCTGGTAGGAGTGTTGAAGAGATGTGTTGATGATGTGTGTGAGTGCTGGTAGGAGTGTAGGATAGATGTGTTGATGATGTGTGTGAGTGCTGGTAGGAGTGTAGGAGAGATGTGTTGATGATGTGTGTGAGTGCTGGTAGGAGTGTAGGAGAGATGTGTTGATGATGTGTGTGAGTGCTGGTAGGAGTGTAGGAGAGATGTGTTGATGATGTGTGTGAGCGCTGGTAGGAGTGTAGGAGAGATGTGTTGATGATGTGTGTGAGTGCTGGTAGGAGTGTAGGAGAGATGTGTTGATGATGTGTGTGAGTGCTGGTAGGAGTGTAGGAGAGATGTGTTGATGATGTGTGTGAGTGCTGGTAGGAGTGTAGGAGAGATGTGTTGATGATGTGTGTGAGCGCTGGTAGGAGTGTAGGAGAGATGTGTTGATGATGTGTGTGAGTGCAGGAAGGAGAGTAGGAGAGATGGCTTGAAGGAGATGTGAGGGAATGGGATCGAGAGGACAGGTGGTAGGATGGCTGGAGAGGAGAAGTTTAGATACTTTGGCGTCAGTGAGTGTAGAAAATGAGGAGAGAGTATGTTCAGTTGTGGATGTGGTTGATCTAAAATCCACAGTGCGCGGGGTGAGAACTGATTGCTGATAGTTGTTGTTTTGTTTGTGAAGAATTGTGCAAAGTCGTCTGGAGATAGGGAGGTGGTGGAGGCGGACAGAGCAGAGAGTTAAATGTTCTGAAAAGTGTGCGTGAGTTTGAGGTGCTGCTGATTTTGTTTTGGAAATAAGAAGATTTAGCTGCATGTACTTCATCTGAGAAGGATGAGAGCAGGGACTGATACTTAGCTAGATCAGATGTGTGGTTCGCTTTATGCCATTTCCTCTGCTCAGGGTACCCGCGGGATCTTAAAAAGTCTTAAATGTCTTTAAATTCAAAATCAAAGTTTTAAGGCCTTAAAAAGTCTTAAATTCGCTAAAGTGTTGAGTTCTAGGTCTTAAATAATTTTAAACGGGTCTTAATTTTCCTACGTCCATGTAACGCTACCTCTTGCTCATTGAAATGCTCCCGCAACGTTTTAGAGAGAGAGAGAGAGAGAGGGAGAGAGAGAGAGTGTGTGTGTTGTTTCACTAGTGAGAGACCAACATGCATCTTATATTGCAGCCTATCACCTTTCGTGTTATTGGCGCGAGGCTCTCTCGCATTGTACCACAGACACATCAAACAGATTTTATTCTTCAGCTTCAGTTCTCCAGTTCTTCCAGTTCCGCGATTGTGAAAGCGATGGCGAATCTTTCTTACCTGCCATCTCGCATAATGACCAAATAAAAGTATGATATGCCCGATAGCACTAAAAAAAAGAGTTTTAAAAAGCGATGTAAACCCCGAATTCATTCGCTACTGCCATAAGGACCGATGTCAGACTGGCTGCGGGTTCTGTTCACGCGTTTGCCGCCTGTCAGCGCTCGCGCGAGTGTACCGAATCTAGGCTCATTCATAGATATCTATGGGCTCGTAAACTGTAGGTCTTAAAGTGAAAGCAACCCAATATAGCCTAGCCTATACCCACTCCTGCCTGTGTCGTTAATATTAATCAAATAACAACAACAACGGGGAAAAACAAACAGTATCCTACCTAAACTAAAGCACTAAAGCAGTTTGTATCTGTATATTTAAGTTGTATTTATTTGTCCTATTGTCAAACAAGATTCATGCATTTTGTTTGATTTATTGCCATGTGTGACTATTGTGCATCTAACTAACATAATGATATGGTAAATGTGGCATCCTAATTATGAAAAAAACACACAAAAAAAACATGCACATTTCTGAAAATGGCCACCACAAAATCAGTAATTTTGATCTCACAAAAAATGTATATATACACACACACACAAAAGTTTGAGAACGGTAAGATTTTAAAATGTTTTTAAAGAATCTGCTCACCAAGGCTGCATTTAAACAGTATTATTGTGATTTTTTTTTTTTTTTTTTTTTTTTTTTTTACAATTTAAAATAACTATTTTATATTTCAATATATATTTTAAAATGCAATTTATTTCTGTGATTCAAAGCTGAATTTTCAGCATCATTACTCCAGACTTTAGTCAAATAATCCTTCAGAAATATTTTTTACTTTCTATTTCAGATGAATGCTGTTCTTTAGAACTTTCTATCCATCAAAGAATTCTAAAAAAAATATTTTACACAACTGTGTTCAACACTGATAATAATCATAAATGTTTGTTGATCATCAAATCCTCATATGAGAATGATTAGTGAAGGGACATGTGACACTGAAGACTAGAGTAGGTAATGATGATAAATTCAGCTTTGATCACAGGAATAAATCACACTTTACTATATATTCACATAGAGAACAGTCACAACAGAACTGTCACAATATTACAGATTTTATGTATTTTTAATAACATAAATGCAGCATTGGTGAGCAGAATGTAAAAACAAAAAAATCGTATCGTTCTCAAACTTTTGAGCGGTAGTGTGTTTGTATATTAATCCTGGTGGGATTGAGCTATGAGGAAGTGCAAGTTTACTAATACTTTGTTCAATTTGAATAAATTAATTTGCTTTGCAAGTAATTTTGTGATTCTGCATTTCCTTTTGTACGTTTTTTTTATTTATTGCGTGATATAGGTCTTAAATTTAATTCATAATGGTCTTAAAAAGGTCTTAAAAAGTCTTAAATTTGACTTGGTGAAACCTGCAGATACCCTGTCTGCTGCCCTGAGTATCGTCCGGTGTTCACGAATAACATCAGATAACCAGGGGTTAGAGGGAGTAGCTCGTGCTGGCCCAAAAGAAAGAGGGCAGATATTGTCTAGACATGAAGTTAAAGTGGAGCATAAAGTGTCAGTTGCAGTGTTAACATCCATAGAAGAGAATTGTGTGGATGAGGGAAGGGAGGATGACAGAGCAGAGGAGAGATGAGAAGGAGAGAGTGAGCTCAGGTTTCGCCTGAAAGTAACTGGTGGAGGAACTGGTGGTGCGTGAGTAGTAAGTTGAAGATTAAATGTGATGAAAAAATGATCTGAGATGTGTAGAGGTTTGACCAAAATGCTGTCAGTAGAGCAGCTGCGTGTGTAAATGAGGTCCAGCTGGTTACCTGAGGACGAAATGTTCACTTGCTGCCTCATATTTCCCACCCACTAACAGATCATCAGTGTTATTCACCGTATACACCGATCCGTGTAGATCACGTCATTTTGACTCATCCCTTTACTTATAAAATTATAAACCTCAGTTAAATCATTTTTAAAACTTAAATTGTCCACCAGAGCAGATCTGGAGTCTAACTCAGTCCCTCTAGCGACACTGCCTGGCCGAAATTAGATTTGCGTTTGTGCTAATAACTTTTGAACCGCAAGGGCTAGAAACAAATCAGTGCCGCCATTTTGAATTTTTCCAAAAAAACTCAAGAAAATTTAATTGGATCATCTTCAGACCATGCCGAAATTGTTTTAGTTGATTGGTCAAACTGCTCTCGAATAACATGTGAAGAAATTCAATGAAGTGCTCTAGCCGTCACAATCTGGCCCTTGTCAAACTTGCTCAAATCCTTACGCTTGCCCATTTTTCCTGCTTCTAATGCTGCGTTCACACCAAACGCGAATAGAGCGTCTGGCGCGAGTGATTTCAATGTTAAGTCAATGGAAAGGCACGTTGACGCGCGTCTGGAGGTCTCGCGGCGCGTTTCGCGCGGCGCGAAGGACGCAAATCCGCCTCATTCGCGCGAATTGAGCGTCTTGCGCGTTACACGCGAATGGTGCTTTTGTGCATTCACGCGTTTGAAGCGAATTCGCGTCTGACGCCCGAGTTGAAAATTTTGAACTTTGCCGTCAATTCGCGCCGCGTTAACCAATCAGGAGCCTACTTGCTGCTGTCACGTGGTAAAGTGACGTGTATGAGAAACCCTGCATTAATTAAAAATAGTACTATTGTGTCACAAAATGTAGTTTTAAGACTTTTTCAGATGGGAATGTAATTGTGTAAAGCTCAAATCTGTATTTTTTTAAATAGGCGCTCTCTTTATAAATAAACCAATCTTGTGTTTTTGGAGTTGTGAGATCCAGGCGATCACCGGGCAATCACTGCTCATAACCCCGGCGAAGGCAGCCTTTCCTCAGCCAGTCCTTCTGGCGTCTGCCGCTGGCTCTGATGTCCTGTAGTGGTTCGTTTTGTGTAGATCCAACGGCCGAGCTTTGCTTTCATGAATCTATAATTTGTTGTCTGCCAAATCGTTTTGACTGAGGGCAAAGAGAAGTTTCATAACTTTATATTTTAAGGATATTTAAACATACATGCAGTGAAGATAATGTAGGAGTTGCCTGGACCACATTTGTGTGGCTATTCATGCTTAATATATATGTTTAATGAAAACGTAAAGAGGCAGAGGTGTTTTATGACATATTTCTCCTGGAGTGCCTTGAACGCGCGTCAATTTCGCTTCAAACGCTCGATTTCTACGCGCGTCCAATTCTCTGCGGACGCGCGAATGCATTCAAAATGTTTGCGCGTGAAACTAGACGCGGTAGACGCGATTTTGACGCTCAATTCGCGTTTGGTGTGAACGCAGCATCACACATCAACTCTGAGAGCAAAATGTTCACTTGCCGCCTAATATTTCCCACCCACTAACAGATCATCAGTGTTATTCGGTCATAATGTTATGCCTGATCCGTGTATATCACGTCATTTTGACTCATCCCTTTCCGTATAAAATTATAAACCTCAGTTAAAACATTTTTAAAACTTAAGTTGTCAAAAGGTGTTTTATTTTAACTGAAGCTGTTGAAATCAGTCATAGTATGGTTCAGGATGACACACACACACACACACACACACACACTGCATTTGACTCGTCTTAATCTCTCTAATCTTTATTTTTGGTATGTTTTCTCCTCCAGGTTTTGCAGAAGAAAGTTCGATTTGGCCTGAAGAATAATAAAACCATGGGTATGTGTGTGTTTTACTGTGTAAATAGAATAAACCACAGAAATACTGACATGCTGAAGTCTGAAGTCACCTGTGTGTGTGTGTGTGTGTGTGTGTGTGTGTGTGTGTGTGTGTGTGTGTGTGTGTGTGTGTGTGTGTGTGTGTGTGTGTGTTCCTGTCAGAGTTCAGAAAGATGGACCGGAGCTCGCAGGTCAGTCCGGCCAGTCAGTCCCGCGTGCCCTTTGACCCCAAGAGGACGCCGAAGTCTGGCGTGTTGAAGTCTCCCTCGTCATCGCCCGCCGTCACGAGGAGAGCCATGGCTGCAGATTTCTTTTAAATAAAGCTTCATGTGTTCTTCTGAAGTTTAATCTCTTCAATCTCTTGTGGAACCAGTGCCTAAAGATATGTTTTATATAATCAGTGTTTTACGTCTCTCACACATGTGAAGCGAGGGCTGCAGTGTTTTAGACTGGGTCATTCTGTCATGAGTGACAGTGGCAGAAACGAGTGTTTTAGTGCTGGGCTAATCGAGCTGTAATCCTGAAGACTTCGATAAACCGGATGTTCATCCCTACACTGTTAAAAAAAAAGTCAGGTCTCCAATTGAAAATTTTCTAGGGAGCAATCACATCTACATTTTTCAGTTGGCCAAATTGAATTTCTTGAATTTTAGTTGAATTAATTCACAGAAATACAATTTGGCCAACTGAAAAATGTAGATGTGATCGCTCACTAGAAAATGTTCAATTGGAGACCTGACTTTTTTTTTCAGCGTGCTCTAGTGAGTAAATCCCGAACTCTTGAAGAAGTGTTAGTCACCTGATGATGTTCAATCGATCCGCAGCTTTCACTCCATGCTCTTCCTGTCCGGATGTGTGTATCACGACTCTCTGAATAAACTCATCCTCTGTTTTCCATTTCACTGAATGTTGTCACTTTCTCATGTTTACTCTTGATTTTGTTGCACTGTTGTGTAAATCAGGTTAAAAAGCATTGCATTTAGGCTGTGCACAAGTTAATACGCTTTAAATGAGCTAAAACACGAGAAACGAACACCAGCAGTCTTCCAGAGCACATGAATCACAGCTCAAACACACGCTTGTTCCATACGAGATAACAAATACGATTTTCAAGAAGAAAAACTAGAACCTGAGGAAAATAAATGCAGAACATGTCCACATAGGACACTATATGATGTTTTATGAACAAAGTTCGGGAGGAGCACGTTCAGATAATTGACACAGGTGGAGAGCACTCAGCTAATCAACAATAGAGGTACATATACAGGCCCGGATTAAGAACATGTAGGGCCCTGGGGCTATGACAAACCCAAGGGCCCCCATAGTAGCTGATCTTAGTGCCACAACGTTTTCTACCACAGAAACAATTAGTATTTTTCAAAAACGAAATCTTCAAAGCACAGAGATACAATGAGTATATACTGTCTGAATTTTCCATTTTAATATTCAAAAGGCCTTATATATAAATATTCCAGGCTGCAACACATTAACAGCATAAATGCATTAACTCCAGATATGAGGTGAAAGCAAACCGGTTTCCAGAAAAAGCAACAACTTTTGAGTATATACAACTGCCTTAAGGAGTTTTAAGACCTGTGAGGTCCCAAATAATAGGTATTTTGGGGGGTTTGGGGGGCATGGTCCCCCAAGAAAATTTTGATTTCTCTGATCTATATATGTGCATTTTAAGATGTTTGAAGGCTAAAATGTAATAATAAATAGCTTTCAAAACCATGTTAGTGGGCAGTAGATTATCTGTCATATACCCATAGTTGCCAAGTCTGCGTATAACAAGCGACTTTGGGCTTCTTTTTATGGAAGGTTGTGTAAAAAAAATCACGTGTTGCAGTTTTTTGGGCTTATTTTAAAAAATGTGGTTGCTTGTTAGGAAAATATGACAAGCAACTTCGTTTCTTTACATTTATGGTCGCTGTTTTGTCCAATACATTGACTGACACTGTCTTCTCTAAGCTAATAGCCAATCAGTGCAACGATACAAGTGCTGTAGTAATTTGACCTCACATCCTGCCTCCTTCTCCCCCTCATTGAAGAAAAATTGCGTTCAACGTGCAGGCATGTGACGTTATAAATTCACGTAATGATAGTTAGTAGACGTAAATAGACGCGTACATTTTCACAAACAATGCCACCAGCAGAGATGCACAGAGATGGAGAGGAAACAGGGAGGACAGGCACCTCATTTAATTTTTTAAATATTTGTATAACATATTTATCATTACAGGCTATAATAAAAATAAAACTAGTATACTAACAGTAGGTATGGTTCCAAATTATTTTATTATAAATATGTGGCTATATTGCAGCGCTCCCTTAGTGCTTGCATGCATCCCAATGTGCATACTATCCATCCTAAATAGCATGTGAAATTAGTAATTTTCAATACTATTTAGGGCAGATAGTATATGCACATTGAGATGCAGGGCTTGTCTTTTTCACGGTTTGCAGTGCGTGTTAACTACTCTGCTCCTATGTGTGCACTAACTCCGACTAAATTGGCCTTCATGTCACTTTTCCATCTCCAAACCTCTTCTGTTCACAGCTGATCGGAGGATATTTTGTGCCCTTTATTGCAATTTGATGATTTTTGTAAAATCACATCTGTTTTCAAACTCAGAGGTTTCAGTTTAATATGTTGCAGGCTCATTTATTGATAAAAAATAATTGATAATAAATGATATTGATGATAATAAATAATATAATAATATTGGGCTTGTTTTTGAAGCTGTGGTTGCTTATTTGTCTTGCGAGCGTTGGCAACACTGGTCATACCTGCTCTCTCCTCATTTAATCACTCTCTCATTCTCATTTCCATTACTCTTTCTTTTTCTCTCAGTCTCCTTCTCTTGCCCTCTCTCTTCCCCTCCTAAAGCTGAGCTCTGGCTGATAGTCTTTTCCTTGTTTAACATTTCTATCCTAAAACAGCTGTCAAATATGATGTTTAGTTTAGCTATACTTAGCCTACATCTCACACCGTTTACTGAAGCGTCGCGTGACTCCCGCAGCAGCTTCTGTGTACATAAAGCACTCTATTGGTGGTCAATTATTTCCCAACATTTATTAGCTATGTAGCCTACACCTCGGAAAAATACAAAGGTCCGGACCTCGGAGACCTCATAGCTGGCTACGGCCATCGTGTAGACAGCCTATATTTACCTCAACACTTCAGACATGGTCGGAGCTTTTCGGTCTGGTTCAGCCAGTTTCACCACAGAGCCTTTACTGTACACATGATGTTGAGCTTGTATCAAATTCAAATGGATAAAGCGACTGCCTGGTGCTCGTTATGACTTCAAAAGAGCGGCGAAAGCGCCAAACGAGTTCGTCAGCGCTGTGCGTGATACGACCCAGCTGCTCTTGCGCTGCGACTGCTGGATGCGCACACGGTTTATTCAGCGCCGTTTCTTCACCTGGCTTTTGATTTTCCCATGCACTCGCAGCACTCCAGTAGCCTAAATAATATAACAGCGCTTAATATGTGGGGGCGTGGTGTGGTTTGGCGAGCGGCCCAAAAGGAAAACTTTAGGTGCTCCCGATCGATTGTCAATCATTTCCTCGGCCAATCACGGGCCCCTTCCGTGCTCGGGCCCTGGGGCTTCAGCCCCACCTAGCCCTTATGTTAATCCGGCCCTGTACATATACACGCAGCAGTCTTACCTCCATTCATTGACAGTTTCCAGCATGGAGGGCATTTCCGGCAGTTCGCCCCGCCCGCCCACGCTGTCTGCAGGGCTCGAAGCAACTCTACAATACTAAAATCTTTTCCTTACAAATGTATAAGCTATCTAAAAACCCCTTTCGGCCGCTTCCATCAGCATTCACGAGCCAACTGCGAGAGCAGTGCTCGGACAGTGTAAAGGAGTGCACACAGCAGACTTGCAATAGGGAGAACTACAACAGTTCCTGTCTTAAGATAATGTATTACAGCTCTTTTACTTTTCTTTTCTTGCGATCTTTCCGCCTCTGTGTACTACAGTACAGGCAGATACTTTTCACACAGGAGAAGTGCGTTCATCATGTACGCGCACGCGGTCGCCGGTGGTGATGAACGATCAATTTACTCGCTGCTGGTAAAGCGAGCGAACATTGTGAGGCTAAATCACTAAAATGCTGTCAATGCAACAGGGCATATTACGCCAAACAATCAGCTACTAGTTGGAATCAGCTGATAATCACCGCCTTGATTCAATACTTCTCAACTTGACGCTCACATAAGCTCACAGGGCTCAACACAGTGCGACCATACTCGCTTTGTGACTATAAATAGATGTGTGCGAACTGAACAATGTTTGGGAGCACACGCTTTCTTAAATGTAACATCAATACCTTATAGTAGGGCAGGCTATTGTATAACAAGCGAATCAATGATTGTTATACCATCATATATATATATATATATATATATATATATATATATATATATATATATATATATATATATATATATATATATATATATATTTATGAAACAGAAAAAATTCAAAGGCTATGATTTCATTGAATTAATGTGAGCGATCACGTTTCTGAATGTGGCACCATTGTGCGTTCTACTGGCTTGAACAATGCTTCAGAATGCTTCAGTTCAGAGCATTTCACAATCAATGAATAGCATACATTTATGCAAAGCGAATTCGTATCAACAATGACAACATATTACGATATAAATCACAGAAAAGAAAACGGTGTATACAGTTGTAAGGCTGTATTTTCTCTGTGGCTGCGCCACGCCTCCGGAATAGCCTCCCTCGGCATATCAGATCTTGTGAATCCTTAGGATGTTTTAAATCTGTGTCGAAAACACATCTCTTCTCTCTTGCTTACAACTGCCCATAAGGACTGGGAGTTTGAGATGTGTGTTTGTGTGTTTATATCGGGGTGTTTTGTCAATGTTTTATTAGTACTGTTGAGAGAGTAAAGCACTTTGGTCAACTTATGTTGTTTTTTAACGTGCTATAGAAATAAAGGTTGTTGTTGTTGTTTTATCTCTTTCATATGAATTTGAATGAGCATCTGCAATAATAAGACATAAACATTTCAAAATAAGAGTCCATTCGGTTACACAATGTGTTTCTCCATTTGTCCGTCTAACTTTTTCTCCTTTTTCTCCCACAGGAGCTCAGTTTCTCTGGCTAATTTTCTCCTACTACAGCAGTGCTGTTCCCTCGGCTCCCACAGGAGTTCAGTTTCTCTGGCTAATTTCTCCTACTACAGCAGTGCTGTTCCCTCGGCTCCCACAGGAGTCCAGTTTCTCCGGCTAATTTTCTCCTACTACATCAGTGCTGTTCCCTCGGCTCCCACATGAGCTTCGTTTCTCTGGCTAATTTCTCCTACTACAGCAGTGCTGTTCCCTCGGCTCCCACATGAGCTTCGTTTCTCTGGCTAATTTCTCCTACTACAGCAGTGCTGTTCCCTCGGCTCCCACAGGAGCTTCGTTTCTCTGGCTAATTTCTCCTACTACAGCAGTGCTGTTCCCTCTGCTCTCACATGAGCTTCGTTTCTCTGGCTAATTTTCTCCTACTACAGCAGTGCTGTTCCCTCGGCTCCCACATGAGCTTCGTTTCTCTGGCTAATTTCTCCTACTACAGCAGTGCTGTTCCCTCTGCTCCCACAGGAGCTTCGTTTCTCTGGCTAATTTTCTCCTACTACAGCAGTGCTGTTCCCTCGGCTCCCACAGGACCTTCGTTTCTCTGGCTAATTTTCTCCTACTACAGCAGTGCTGTTCCCTCGGCTCCCACATGAGCTTCGTTTCTCTGGCTAATTTTCTCCTACTACAGCAGTGCTGTTCCCTCGGCTCCCACAGGAGCTTCGTTTCTCTGGCTAATTTTCTCCTACTACAGCAGTGCTGTTCCCTCGGCTCCCACAGGAGCTTCGTTTCTCTGGCTAATTTTCTCCTACTACAGCAGTGCTGTTCCCTCGGCTCCCACAGGAGCTTCGTTTCTCCGGCTAATTTTCTCCACTGCATCAGCAGTGCCATTTTCTCTGCTCCCTCAGGTTCTCCGGCTAATTTTCTCCACTGCTACAGCAGTGCTGTTCCCTCGGCTCCCACAGGACCTTCGTTTCTCTGGCTAATTTTCTCCTACTACAGCAGTGCTGTTCCCTCGGCTCCCACAGGACCTTCGTTTCTCTGGCTAATTTCTCCTACTACAGCAGTGCTGTCCCCTCTACTCTCACAGGAGCTCAGTTTCTCTGGCTAATTTTCTCCACTGCCAAAGCAGTGATGTTCTTTCCCAGAAACCTCAATCGTACATGACGGCCTGGAGATTTTTAAAGCATTTTTACTTCTCTTATAAACATACCGTTCCCTGATTTTTCTCTCCTTTCAATCACCTCATTTATTTTCTACCTTAATACATCAAAGGTTACTTGAGCTGCATCCAGTTTTCCACAATTGATGTACGGCGATTCCTCCCCCGAGATAAACAATTCACCAACCTCTCTCTGATCAAAGGGATTCAAAGATCCCAGCCCACCCGTCCCGACACTAGACAACCTATAACGCTGGTATCCTCAAAGGTATTGACACCCTCCGCACAGACTACCAGCCCCTCAATACCGCCCGAACACTCAACGCCATGTCCTCCTAGCTTTTCTGGTTTCCTTAGATGCTTGGATTTCATCTACATTTTCAACCTCTCATCGCCAATCTAATCATATCAGTCAGAATCAAATTCTGCATTATTTTCTGTTTAACACTGTGAAGCTGCTTTGAACCAATCGGCATCGTAAAAAGCGCTTTAACTAAAGGCGAGATGACTGACCAGTCAGTTCTGGCTTAATTTTAAATGGAGAAGTTCTCCCCTGGAACCCCAGTTTCAGATGAATTTAACAAAACTGTGACACGCTTTTGGTTCCAGAAACACCTCAAATCCGTTCTCCAACCATCAGGGGTCCCAGCAAAGAACTTTTCAAGCCACTCCTTCCGTATTGGGGCAGCAACCTCAGCAGCTCAAAGTCCTCTTCCAACAGCAGATCCAAGCTCTCAGGAGATGGTCCTCCGACGCTTTCCAAAGCTATATCAGGACCAATCGGTTCCACATCAAAAAAGCCCACCAAACCCTTATTGACTAGTACACAGTAAGAATCTCCCGACCAATCACTCTTATCTTTCTCCTTTATGTTCTCAGGTTCCAATAAGAAATGGAAAGTTTCCATGGACGCAGCTCAAGGGGAAGTTCCTTACAGCTTGAAAGAGTGGAACGTTTCCGTGCAGTACGGAAGAGCGGAAGTTCCACGTAGCGCGAAAGAGTGGAAGTTCCACGCAGCACGAAAGAGTGGAATTTCCACGCAGCACGAAAGAGTGGAATTTCCACGCAGCACGAAAGAGTGGAATGAGTGTAAAGTTTCCACGCAGTACGAAAGAGTGGAAAGTTTCCACGCAGCGCGAAAGAGTGGAAAGTTTCCACGCAGCGCGAAAGAGTGGAAGTTCCACGCAGCGCAAAAGAGTGGAAAGTACGAAAGAGTGGAAAGTTTCCACGCAGCACGAAAGAGTGTAAAGTTTCCACGCAGTACGAAAGAGTGTAAAGTTTCCACGCAGTACGAAAGAGTGGAAAGTTTCCACGCAGTACGAAAGAGTGGAAAGTTTCCACGCAGTACGAAAGAGTGGAAAGTTTCCACGCTGCACGAAAGAGTGGAAAGTTTCCACGCAGTACGAAAGAGTGGAAAGTTTCCACGCAGTACGAAAGAGTGTAAAGTTTCCACGCTGCACGAAAGAGTGGAAAGTTTCCACGCAGTACGAAAGAGTGGAAAGTTTCCACGCAGTACGAAAGAGTGGAAAGTTTCCACGCAGTACGAAAGAGTGGAAAGTTTCCACGCAGTACGAAAGAGTGGAAAGTTTCCACGCAGCACGAAAGAGTGTAAAGTTTCCACGCAGTACGAAAGAGTGTAAAGTTTCCACGCAGCACGAAAGAGTGGAAAGTTTCCACGTAGTACGAAAGAGTGGAAGGCTTCCACGCAGCAAGGAAATGTTTTAATATTTTTAATATTGTTGTCTCTCCCATGTTTCTCTTTTCCCGTTTCTCTTGCAGGCAATCCCCCGGCACAATGCGCCACAACCGCCCTCAGGGGCCTCCCGGTCGAGCAACCAGGCCCTTTCTTGAATGCCAGCGCGCCAAGCTCTGCACTTCTTGGGGGGTATTTAGCCAGGCGGCTGTCCTATGCTTTGGCATTTTTGGGGGGTACTTTGGGTTCGGGCCAAATTCTGAGCTCGAAGCCCTCCCCCCGAACAGCACGCCAAATACGCATTTAAATTACTCTCCATAAATTATATGTAAGTGTGAACTCGTGAAATGATGTTTTATGAACAAAGTTCGGGAGGAGCACGTTCAGATAATTGACACAGGTGGAGAGCACTCAGCTAATCAACAATAGAGGTATATATACACGCAGCAGTCTTACCTCCATTCATTGACAGTTTCCAGCATCCCTCCACCACCCCTTCTCCACACTTTTATTTTATCAACCACTTACATACACGGGGGGTACTCTGGGTTCGGGCCAAATTCTGAGCTCGAAGCCCTCCCCCGGACAGCACGCCAAATACGCATTTAAACTACTCTCCATAAATTATATGTAAGTGTGAACTCGTGAATAACATGACTATATTCATGAAATCATTCAGAAAAATGTGGGCACAAATGGGTTAAAGTAGTCCAGTCATGTTATTGGTGCAGATTCTTCTCATTAGTCAATGATGAATTCATCATAGGCACATCTGTGCCCCTTTGGCTTACATGTGGACTTAATGTCACTTCTTTAGCAGCCCGTTTCACAGTTTCATCTGCAGATCTGTTTCTCCTGAAGCGTGACCTGCTTCTTTGATGACTGAGTTTTGATGGCTGTTGTGCTACGATGAGCAATTGGCTTTCCATCTGAGGTCTTAAAATGTCTTCCCACAATTGAGCAAAATCATGGACTATGCGTATTTAGAATCAGTGTATATATTAACACACTGATCTTTTGCCATTTGAAAAGCTCTCATTAAAGCAACTTGTATGGTAAAGAGTATTGCTCAATTACACGATCAGGTAACTCAACAATAGCACACCCATAAAAACTCTAAATCTCCACAGTGTGTTTATGGCAAGAAATGACAACGCAAACACACTGGTGTCGTGATTTACTATCTAACGGGGGACAGAGTCATTGTGTTTAACATAATAATTATTTACTATATAAAGTGATGACCTGTTATTATTACCTTAAAGAACAATTTCTGCTTGTCCAGTCCTATATATATATATATTTTTTTTTTTTATTGGTGCAAGAAATCAAATCTCACTCTAAAAATCTCAAAAACAAAGGACATTTTTTGGGATTTTAGAGAGCAGAAACTATGTTTTAATTAAAAATAAGTCCCACATTAAAATACCTTTACTGTAAAAAAAAATTCAGGTCTCCAATTGAAAATTTTCTGTAAATTGATGCACTTTAATTCAATTAAAATTCAAGAAATTCAATTTGGCCAACTAAAAAATTTAGATGTGATCGGTCACTAGAAAATTTTCAATTGGAGACCTGATTTTTTTTTACAGTGTTGGTGTTCTTGAAAATAAGCTTAAATGAGAGATGTGGACGGATCATATACTGTAAGTATGAAGACACAACAGAGAATGAATTTCTTAAAGATAACTCTTAATTTTAAGAATTTTTTTATTTCTTAAATTCTTTTCTGTAATGTCCACAACATGGCTTTTTCTCCGTTGTGTGCTCATTGTGTTCCCTGATGCCTGTGTGAACATTATATAATTATATATATATATTAAATAATGAAGACAGACTTGACTGCCAGCTCTCTTCCCTTTCACACACACAGCTCCATTGCAGGCTATGGAGGTCCCCTGTTGGATAGGTAGACATCGGTCAGGTCCCCTCTTGGCATGTTTAAAAAATAAATGCTTATTTGAAGTTATATTATGAAAAAAGACCTTAAAACAAAATTTTGTATCTAAGTTTTGTTTCTTCAAAATGACTAGAAACACAGGTCCCCTTTTGGTCAGTGTGGAGTGATGGTCCCCTGTTGGTAATATAGACGTGTGTGTGTGTGTGTGTGTGTGTGTGTGTGTGTGTGTGATGGGTAGGTTTAGGGGCAGTGTGTGTGTGTGTGTGTGTGTGTGTGTGTGTGTGTGTGTGTGTGTGTGTGTGTGTGTGTGTGTGTGTGTGTGTGTGTGTGTGATGGGTAGGTTTAGGGGCAGTGTGTGTGTGTGTGTGTGTGTGTGTGTGTGTGTGTGTGTGTGTGTGATGGGTAGGTTTAGGGGCAGGGGCAGTGTGTGTGTGTGTGTGTGTGTGTGTGTGTGTGTGTGTGTGTGTGTGTGTGTGTGTGTGTGTGTGTGTGTGTGTGTGTGTGTGTGTGTGTGAGTGTGAGTGATGGGTAGGTTTAGGGGCAGGGGCAGTGTGTGTGTGTGTGTGTGTGATGGGTAGGTGCAGGGGCAGTGTGTGTGTGTGTGTGTGTGTGTGTGTGTGTGTGTGTGATGGGTAGGTTTAGGGGCAGGGGCAGTGTGTGTGTGTGTGTGTGTGTGTGTGATGGGTAGGTTTAGGGGCAGTGTGTGTGTGTGTGTGATGGGTAGGTTTAGGGGCAGTGTGTGTGTGTGTGTGTGTGTGTGTGTGTGTGTGATGGGTAGGTTTAGGGGCAGTGTGTGTGTGTGTGTGTGTGTGATGGGTAGGTTTAGGGGCAGTGTGTGTGTGTGTGTGTGTGTGTGTGTGTGTGTGATGGGTAGGTTTAGGGGCAGTGTGTGTGTGTGTGTGTGTGATGGGTAGGTGCAGGGGCAGTGTGTGTGTGTGTGTGTGTGTGTGTGTGTGTGTGTGTGTGATGGGTAGGTTTAGGGGCAGGGGCAGTGTGTGTGTGTGTGTGTGTGTGTGTGATGGGTAGGTTTAGGGGCAGTGTGTGTGTGTGTGTGATGGGTAGGTTTAGGGGCAGTGTGTGTGTGTGTGTGTGTGTGTGTGTGTGTGTGATGGGTAGGTTTAGGGGCAGTGTGTGTGTGTGTGTGTGTGTGTGTGTGTGTGTGTGATGGGTAGGTTTAGGGGCAGTGTGTGTGTGTGTGTGTGTGTGTGTGTGTGTGATGGGTAGGTTTAGGGGCAGTGTGTGTGTGTGTGTGTGTGTGTGTGATGGGTAGGTTTAGGGGCAGTGTGTGTGTGTGTGTGTGTGTGTGTGTGTGTGTGTGATGGGTAGGTTTAGGGGCAGTGTGTGTGTGTGTGTGTGTGTGTGTGTGTGTGTGTGTGTGTGTGTGATGGGTAGGTTTAGGGGCAGGGGCAGTGTGTGTGTGTGTGTGTGTGTGATGGGTAGGTTTAGGGGCAGGGGCAGTGTGTGTGTGTGTGTGTGATGGGTAGGTTTAGGGGCAGGGGCAGTGTGTGTGTGTGTGTGTGTGATGGGTAGGTTTAGGGGCAGGGGCAGTGTGTGTGTGTGTGTGTGTGTGTGTGTGTGTGTGTGATGGGTAGGTTTAGGGGCAGTGTGTGTGTGTGTGTGTGTGTGTGTGTGTGTGTGTGTGATGGGTAGGTTTAGGGGCAGGGGCAGTGTGTGTGTGTGTGTGTGTGTGTGTGTGTGTGTGATGGGTAGGTTTAGGGCCAGGGGCAGTGTGTGTGTGTGTGTGTGTGATGGGTAGGTTTAGGGGCAGGGGCAGTGTGTGTGTGTGTGTGTGTGTGTGTGTGATGGGTAGGTTTAGGGGCAGTGTGTGTGTGTGTGTGTGTGTGTGTGTGTGTGATGGGTAGGTTTAGGGGCAGGGGCAGTGTGTGTGTGTGTGTGTGTGTGTGTGTGTGTGTGATGGGTAGGTTTAGGGGCAGGGGCAGTGTGTGTGTGTGTGTGTGTGTGTGATGGGTAGGTTTAGGGGCAGTGTGTGTGTGTGTGTGTGTGTGTGTGTGTGTGTGTGTGTGTGTGTGTGTGTGTGTGTGTGTGTGTGTGTGATGGGTAGGTTTAGGGGCAGGGGCAGTGTGTGTGTGTGTGTGTGTGTGTGTGTGATGGGTAGGTTTAGGGGCAGTGTGTGTGTGTGTGTGTGTGTGTGTGTGTGATGGGTAGGTTTAGGGGCAGGGGCAGTGTGTGTGTGTGTGTGTGTGTGTGTGTGTGTGTGTGTGAGATGGGTAGGTTTAGGGGCAGGGGCAGTGTGTGTGTGTGTGTGTGTGATGGGTAGGTTTAGGGGCAGGGGCAGTGTGTGTGTGTGTGTGTGTGTGTGTGTGTGTGTGTGTGTGTGTGTGTGTGTGTGTGTGTGTGTGTGTGTGTGTGTGTGTGTGTGTGTGTGTGATGGGTAGGTTTAGGGCCAGGGGCAGTGTGTGTGTGTGTGTGTGTGTGTGTGTGATGGGTAGGTTTAGGGGCAGGGGCAGTGTGTGTGTGTGTGTGTGTGTGTGTGTGTGTGTGTGTGTGTGTGTGTGTGTGATGGGTAGGTTTAGGGGCAGGGGCAGTGTGTGTGTGTGTGTGTGTGTGTGTGTGTGTGTGTGTGTGTGTGTGTGTGTGTGATGGGTAGGTTTAGGGGCAGGGGCTGTGTGTGTGTGTGTGTGTGTGTGTGTGATGGGTAGGTTTAGGGGCAGGGGCTGTGTGTGTGTGTGTGTGTGTGTGTGTGTGTGTGTGTGTGATGGGTAGGTTTAGGGGCAGGGGCTGTGTGTGTGTGTGTGTGTGTGTGTGTGTGTGTGTGTGTGTGTGTGTGTGTGTGTGTGTGTGTGTGTGTGTGTGTGTGTGATGGGTAGGTTTAGGGGCAGGGGCAGTGTGTGTGTGTGTGTGTGTGTGTGTGTGTGTGTGTGTGTGTGTGTGATGGGTAGGTTTCGGGGCAGGGGCAGTGCGTGTGATGGGTAGGTTTAGGGGCAGGGGCTGTGTGTGTGTGTGTGTGTGTGTGTGTGTGTGTGTGTGTGTGTGTGATGGGTAGGTTTAGGGGCAGGGGCTGTGTGTGTGTGTGTGTGTGTGATGGGTAGGTTTAGGGGCAGGGGCAGTGTGTGTGCGTGTGATGGGTAGGTTTAGGGGCAGGGGCAGTGTGTGTGTGTGTGTGTGTGTGTGTGTGTGTGTGTGTGTGTGTGTGTGATGGGTAGGTTTAGGGGCAGGGGCTGTGTGTGTGTGTGTGTGTGTGTGTGTGTGTGATGGGTAGGTTTAGGGGCAGGGGCTGTGTGTGTGTGTGTGTGTGTGTGTGTGTGTGTGTGTGTGTGTGTGTGTGTGTGTGTGTGTGTGTGATGGGTAGGTTTAGGGGCAGTGTGTGTGTGTGTGTATGTGTGTGTGTAATGGGTAGGTTTAGGGGCAGGGGCAGTGTGTGTGTGTGTGTGTGTGTGTGATGGGTAGGTTTAGGGGCAGGGGCAGTGTGTGTGTGTGTGTGTGTGTGTGTGTGTGTGTGTGTGTGTGTGATGGGTAGGTTTAGGGGCAGGGGCAGTGTGTGTGTGTGTGTGTGTGTGTGTGTGTGTGTGTGTGTGTGTGTGTGTGTGTGTGTGTGTGTGTGTGTGTGTGTGTGTGTGTGTGTGTGTGTGTGTGTGTGTGTGTGTGTGATGGGTAGGTTTAGGGGCAGTGTGTGTGTGTGTGTGTGTGATGGGTAGGTTTAGGGGCAGGGGCAGTGCGTGTGTGTGTGTGTGTGATGGGTAGGTTTAGGGGCAGGGGCAGTGTGTGTGTGTGTGTGTGTGTGTGTGTGTGTGTGTGTGATGGGTAGGTTTAGGGGCAGGGGCAGTGTGTGTGTGTGTGTGTGTGTGTGTGTGTGTGTGTGTGTGTGATGGGTAGGTTTAGGGGCAGGGGCAGTGTGTGTGTGTGTGTGTGTGTGTGTGTGTGTGTGTGTGTGTGTGATGGGTAGGTTTAGGGGCAGGGGCAGTGTGTGTGTGTGTGTGTGTGTGTGTGTGTGTGTGTGTGTGTGTGTGTGTGTGTGTGTGTGTGATGGGTAGGTTTAGGGGCAGGGGCAGTGTGTGTGTGTGTGTGTGTGTGATGGGTAGGTTTAGGGGCAGGGGCAGTGTGTGTGTGTGTGTGTGTGTGTGTGTGTGTGTGTGTGTGTGTGTGTGTGTGTGTGTGTGTGTGTGTGTGTGTGTGTGTGTGTGTGTGTGTGTGTGTGTGTGTGTGTGTGTGTGTGTGTGTGTGTGTGTGTGTGTGTGTGTGTGATGGGTAGGTTTAGGGCCAGGGGCAGTGTGTGTGTGTGTGTGTGTGTGTGTGTGTGTGTGATGGGTAGGTTTAGGGGCTGTGTGTGTGTGTGTGTGTGTGTGTGTGTGTGTGTGTGTGTGTGTGTGATGGGTAGGTTTAGGGGCAGGGGCAGTGTGTGTGTGTGTGTGTGTGTGTGTGTGATGGGTAGGTTTAGGGGCAGGGGCAGTGTGTGTGTGTGTGTGTATGATGGGTAGGTTTAGGGGCAGGGGCAGTGTGTGTGTGTGTGTGTGTGTGTGTGTGTGTGTGTGTGTGTGTGTGTGTGTGTGTGTGTGTGTGATGGGTAGGTTTAGGGCCAGGGGCAGTGTGTGTGTGTGTGTGTGTGTGTGTGTGTGTGTGTGTGTGTGTGTGTGTGTGTGTGTGTGTGTGTGTGTGTGTGTGTGTGTGTGTGTGTGTGTGTGATGGGTAGGTTTAGGGGCAGGGGCAGTGTGTGTGTGTGTGTGTGTGTGTGTGATGGGTAGGTTTAGGGGCAGGGGCAGTGTGTGTGTGTGTGTGTGTGTGATGGGTAGGTTTAGGGGCAGGGGCAGTGTGTGTGTGTGTGTGTGATGGGTAGGTTTAGGGGCAGGGGCAGTGTGTGTGTGTGTGTGATGGGTAGGTTTAGGGGCAGGGGCAGTGTGTGTGTGTGTGTGTGTGATGGGTAGGTTAGAAAGTTAAGAAAAGAATTAGAAAGTTAAGTAGAATTAGTTAGCTAGCTAGTCTTTGCGTGTGTGCGTGTGTGTGTGTGTGTGTGTGGTGGACAGTTGCAGTAGGTAGGAAGTTATGTGGCAGCAGAATTAGCTAGCAGAATTAGCTAGCTAGCTAGTCTTCCTTGGGTCCGTGTGTGTGTGTGTGTGTGTGTGTGTGTGTGTGTGTGTGTGTGTGTGTGTGTGTGTGTGTGTGTGTGTGTGTGTGTGTGTGTGTGTGTGTGTGTGTGTGTGTGTGTGTGTGTGTGTGTGTGTGTGTGTCCAGCTCTCTTATGAGCTTTATATAAGACAGAAACCTGTCAGACAAACATCTCTCAGACTCGATCGAGGAGAAGCTGCTCTTCTGACTCCAGCTACAGTCGCACAGGTAAGTGTGTTTATAATATTGAGTGTTTTTTTTGTATTGCACACATATATACTAATACATAGAAATATAATATTTAAGTCAGAAGAAGATATTGAATATAAAATACAGGGCTAAGGAGATATTAATCTTGACTAAATGCTGTGTTTATAAAATATTGGATAACAAACTTGCTCAGAAAGTTTCTATAATATTCCTTAGAACAATATAAGATTTACATTTACATTTAGTCATTTAGCAGACGCTTTTATCCATAAGATATGATGGTGTTTGTGGTTTGCTTTACATCCAGTCATTAATCTTCAGTTAATTATTGAGCAGACTCCACTCAGACTATATTATATTGCTCATAAGTGTATTAAGTGTACATGTGTAAAACACATCAGAAAGCTTATATACAAACCCGATTCCAAAAAAGTTGGGACACTGTACAAATTGTGAATAAAAACAGAATGCAATGATGTGGAAGTTTCACATTTCAATATTTTATTCAGAATACAACATAGATGACATATCAAATGTTTAAACTGAGAAAATGTATCATTTTAATGGAAAAATAAGTTGATTTTAAATTTCATGGCATCGACGCATCTCAAAAAAGTTGGGCCAAGGCCATGTTTCCCACTGTGTGGCATCCGCTCTTCTTTTTATAACAGTCTGCAAACGTCTGGGGACTGAGGAGACAAGTTGCTCAAGTTTAGGAATGGGAATGTTGTCCCATTCTTGTCTAATACAGGCTTCGAGTTGCTCAACTGTCTTAGGTCTTCTTTGTCGCATCTTCCTCTTTATGATGTGCCAAATGTTTTCTATGGGTGAAAGATCTGGACTGCAGGCTGGCCATTCCAGTGCCCGGATCCTTCTTCTACGCAGCCATGATGTTGTAATTGATGCAGTATGTGGTCTGGCATTGTCATGTTGGAAAATGCAAGGTCTTCCCTGAAAGAGACGACGTCTGGATGGGAGCATATGTTGTTCTAGAACTTGGATAGACCTTTCAGCATTGATGGTGCCTTTCCAGATGTGTAAGCTGCCCATGCCACACACACTCATGCAACCCCATACCATCAGAGATGCAGGCTTCTGAACCGAGCGCTGATAACAACTTGGGTTGTCCTTGTCCTCTTTAGTCCGGATGACATGGCGTCCCAGTTTTCCAAAAAGAACTTCAAATTTTGATTTGTCTGACCACAGAACAGTTTTCCACTTTGCCACAGTCCATTTTAAATGAGCCTTGGCCCAGAGAAAACGCCTGCGCTTCTGGATCATGTTTAGATATGGCCTTGTGTATTTCAGCAGGACAATGCAAAACCACATACTGCAGCTATTACAACAGCATGGCTTCGCCGTAGAAGAGTCCGGTGCTGAACTGGCCTGATCTTTCACCTATAGAGAACATTTGGTGCATAATTAAACAAAAAATACACCAAAGACGACCACAAACTCTTCAGCAGCTGGAAAGCTGTATCAGGCAAGAATGGGACCAAATTCCAACACCAAAACTCCAGAAACTCATAACCTCGATGCCCAGACGTCTTCAAACTGTTTTGAAAAGAAGAGGGGATGCTACACATGCCCCGTCCCAACTTTATGAGACCTGTAGCAGGCATCCCGTTTGAAATGAGCTCATTTAGTGGATAAAAGTGTAAAATTTCTGAGTTTAAACATTTGTTTTCTATTTTCTATTGTGATTAACATATTGGCTCATGTGATTTGAAAGTCTTTTAGTTTTCATTTTATTCAAATTTAAAAAACGTTCCAACTTTTCCGGAATTCGGGTTGTGGATTAGATACATTGATTAACATATATTGATTAAAGAGCCACACAGGCACCAGTGGGTAATGGCATTACAAATGGAAATGTATTATTTTTCCAGCCACAAAATGACTCTAATTTGCCTCTTTGGATTGGAATTCTCTATTTTAAACCTTAATTACTTCACTAATTGTAATATACATTATACAAATATTTGGAGAAAAATATTTTAAGTGGTCATTAATGGACCATAATTATTGCACAAATAGTATTTAGTACCAAGAGATCTCAAAATATTCAATAAATATTATTGAACTAAAATATAGAACATTTATTTAATTGAAAAATTGTTAAGGTATATGGTCACATTTGAGTGTGAGCAATTAGTAAGGAATACCTGAGGGCTAAATACAAGAAAAACATTAACATTAATGTTAACATTGTTGCATCTCCATCACTCTCCAGTATAAAACGATCCTGTATGGTTGATGGAATAATCAATGCACACTATGCTGTACTGTTAACCAAAACTTGCTGCAAACACCTGTAAAGTGGAGCTGTTGTGTATCAAGCCATTCAAATGTATTGACACAGGGCTAGAAGTATTGAGAGCTCGTGAAGCACGTGATCGCGCACGCCCCCCCGAGATGAGAGAGCATATCGCAACTCCGTTTTTCTATGCTCATCCATGAATGAGCGTGGATTTTTAGCATATTTACTTAAATTTCTTAGGTAATATCTTTGGGTTGACCCATTTCAGAGGCGACTAAAATCAGAATTTGAATGGACTGTGAATAAATCTCTCTACAAACTTTACGCTGACTGACATATGCGCATGAATCAGTCACGCACAGAGAAATATTGTAAGTTACATTTTTAACAAGCAGAATAATAGAGCATCACAAATTCAATACACATTTTTAGCTATGCATTTTGACTATTAGAGACTAAAACATGGTCTTTAACATGAACCATTATTGGCTTTTACATGAAGTCAGTGTCACTTTACCACTGTGCACACCTGGCACAGCCCTTGTGACGTGTGGACACTGTGTGGAGGTGCTGTGCTCGTCCGCAGCGGTGCAGAGTAGCCTACCGTAGTAGCGCGCGCGTTTTTCCAGGCGCGCCTATGCCGCGGCAAAAACTCAACTTTTCAGAATGCCGCAAGCGCACCGCAGGTCATGTGACAAAAACCAACCAATCACCTTCGGCCTTTCCATATAACAAGCTCGGCCGAACAGCTGATCATAGCTGAACACTAGGGCAGATTTTTATTTCTCATCTCGCAAGCGCTTGTGGAAAAGGGACAGCAGCGCAGCAGCTAATTATATTAATTATAATAATACGAAAATAATTACGTGAATAATATACTTGTTATTATTATAATTAAAGCAGAATAATAATAATCAGCATGCATTCAATAAAGACATTTAGCCCTTTTTGGTGTTGTTTGGGGTGGTAAGGGACCTGGATAATGGATAGGGGGCGCTGGCCTAAAAACGGTTAAGAACGACTGTGCTAGATGATTAAACGCATTGAAACAAAAGCTCAGGATTATATCATCAGTTAGCGTTCATGTTTCCTCCCTCATATATAAAGCTGTTTTGGTAATCGGTGAGCTCGATCTATAGAAGGACTAGAATAACAGCATTCATTTGGTGTGGAGATTGAATGATTGTCTTATTATGTGTTGCAGGTTCAGACACGATGACAGGCATTATTCCCAAGAGAAAAGCAAAAGGCACAGACATCTGTGCAATGGCCGGATTCTATTGTATAATCCGTTCTGATCTCGGCTGCTTTATGGAGACAAGGGATATGCATAGTGGTTCAGACATCTCTATTTACAGTCTGCACCCTTCCTGCCAAAATGGAGACCATTACATTTGTGATTGGAGATCCATATTTTACATCATCAAGGGCAATTCCTACCGCACAGTCACCGACCTGGAGACAGACAGCGATGCTGTAGTTCTCAGCCTTCATCCCAACTGCCGGGGTGGAGACCACTACTTCTCAGCCTCTGACAATTTCTACATAATCTTCCAGGAAAAGGGCACTTACCGAGTAACAACAGACCTGACTCGAGACTCAGATGCTGAAGAACACAACCTGCCTCCCGACTGCAGAACTGGTCTCTATTTCTGGGGCAACGTAGACTGCAGCTACTTACTCAAGCCAGCCTCAGAGTGGGGTGTTGAGTGCGGCATTGCACTTTTCGGCAATGCTGGGGTACTTTTCGCCGATTTTATATTGCAATACCTTAATGGGGCAAGATGGCCGTGTGTCTTTTCTGTTCATCCTGATGTTGTTAACTTCCTTCCTGGTGGGCTGGCCTTAAATAGAGGCCCAGCCTTTGGCATTTGGGAGAATATTAAAACTATAACTAATGACAGTGATACACTAGTGAAATGGCAAAAGAAAATCAATAAAAAGGTTGGCTACAATAAGGAGAAGATGACCCAGATCACACACAACTGGAAGATAGGCGGGTCAGTCACATGTGAAACTGGAGATCTTGCCAAGTTAATTGCGAAGGTCCAGTTCACCTTTTCTGCAGAATATGGAGGTTCAAATGTCAGCACTGATAAAGAAAGCTGGAGCGAAGTGACTGAAGAGGAAGAACAACTCAGTGTTGAGCTGAAGCCAAACCAGTCTTTATATCTGTGGCAGTACAAACTGGGTCTTGGCAAGGAACCAGTGTTGTTCTGCCGTGATTTAAAGATTTCTAACAGTCCAAACCCTCCGACTGAAGTCCCGCTGGCACCCGCTCAACCATGAAAACATATCAGGATGGATTAACTCCAGCTTCAGTTAAATACCTCAATTGTAACTTCCCAAGCAATTATTTAGAGATCTGCAGGCATTGCTTAAAATGAGTATGAAATTGTTTAATATAGCAGAGATTTTTCAGTTACAGTTGATTTAACTACAAATTACAACACAATTCATTATGGTATTATTGAAACTTTGTGTTTGTGATTAATAGAAATGGATAGAATCCTACTTTAAATCTCATGCAATTTCTTCTTAAAATCTCACTAGAGATGTTCCGATTTCCCTTCCCGATACCGATTCCGATACCTGGGATCAGGGTATTGGCCGATACCGCGTACTGATCCGATACCTGGGTGTGTATCTGTATACAGAGCCGGATTAAATAAATGGACTACACTAGGCAGGCTGCATTTTTTGGGCCCCCCTCCATCGATGTTATTTATGAATTGAAATCTGAAACTTACCAAAGTTACTAATAAAAGTGAATTCACATTTTACATAGCCTAGTCTTTGGTTACAAATTGGTTGTGTTGTATATTAAACAGTCCATCAGACTATTTTTTGATATTCATTATTTATACGTCATTACATGGCTCTATTAAATGCTATTAAATTATCCTCATCCATTGGGAGTGTCATTGTTAAGGCAGTAGTACCAGTAAATAACCAATAGGTGTCAGTAAACTATGTAAACAGAGCAAATAAGTTTATCTTATTTGCTCTGTTTACATTTAATCAACACATTTAATTAAGATTTTCTGCAAAATGCAATAGCTTACAACATTTATAAATGTTGTAATTAAGAACAAGAAGGCAAACATGACCCCTTCACATTCATCAAGACCATTTAGAAACTGTCTCACAATAAATAATAATAAATATAAGGATGGAGGATTTAAACTATGGAAAACTAAAGGTATTCAGACTATTAAAGACTTGTATATGGATGGAATACTTCTTACATTTCAAGAATTGTGATAAACACCAGATTCCCACAATGCTTTTTTTTTTTAAATATTCACAGCTTAAAAGTTTTATGTCTTCCAGGTCTACAGATATTGTGTACATTCCCAAATTGTCATTAATTAAGGAAATAATTGAAAAAAGAGGTGAAAAGGGCCAATTGTCAAAATATTATAATTTAATAATGTCTAACTCTAAAGAGTCTGCTGTAGACAAATTAAACGCATGGAGGAAAGACATTCAAGAAGAAATAGAGGAATTTGAATGGACTGAAGCATGTTTAAAGGCGCAAAAACAAATCATAAACACGCGGCTTAAATTATTACAGTATAAATGGTTGACAAGGGTTTATATAACACCTGAAAAACTCAATCATATGTCTAGCAATATTCCTGATATATGTACAAAATGCCACACTTATAAAGGAACTCTAATTCATTGTCTATGGGAATGTTCTGATATACAGAAGTTCTGGAAGGATGTCATAAACTGTTTGTCAGAACGGTTTAATCTTAAAATACCACATTGTGCCAAACTTTGTGTACTGGGAATATATCCTACAGGTTTCTCACAAACAAAGAAACACACTAGACTATTGGACTTTGGATTGTTACATGCCAGAAGAGCCATTGCTGAACTGGAAGAGCATGGAAGCACCTTCTATAAAACAATGGATAAAAGAACTTTCAGAGGGCATTGGACTGGAAAGGCTGACTTATATCTCCAAGAGTAAAATAAAGGACTTTGTACAATTATGGGAGCCATACATGATTATTATATCATATGTAAAGTAGGGCCATGCCATTATTCTTTTATTGATTTATTTCTTTTTTTACATTTGTTTTTATCTTTTATTATCATTTTGAATTAGATTTTCTTGTAACTTAATGCTGAGTTCCGTGCGAAACGCGCCTTCCGCGCCGCGGGACCTCCAGACGCGCGTAAACGCGCCTTTCCATTGACTTAACATTGAAATCACTCGCGCCAAACGCTCTATTCGCGTTTGGTGTGAACGCAGCATAAAACTTGACACGGAAATGATGTTTTACTTATTTCCCGCCGCATCTTCCACCGCGTCTTCGGGCCGTGTCTCCGGGCCTGGCTCGGCCTCTGGCTCTGTTGACTCGAGCAGGTTCACAGCTGGCGGACGGCTGCCCGACAGAAACTTCAATAAAGACCCCCGCTGTCTCTTCTTTTGTTCCTCTTCATTTTTTTTCTTTTTACGTTTTGCAAAATAAATTGTAGATAGGACATTTGTAAATTTTCATTTTATTATAATTTTTTATTTTTTTGTCCCTCTGTCTGGGCCCCATCCCGCCAATCGGGCCCTAGGCACGTGCCTAGTTTGCCTTTGCGTTAATCCGGCTCAGTCTGTATATACTACTAGCCCTGTATGAATTGCTAAAATTATTATATGGTGTGCTTCAGACTCATCCTTTAATAAAACATGAACAAATGCATACAGCGAACGACTGTATTTATTACAGTATTTTTATTATCTGACATGCATTTGACAGTAATATTATTTATTTGTCTTAAGCGAAAAATAACTTAAATTGCAGCCACAAATCTAACACTGCAAACTGAAAAAGGTATTTTAGTTTTACAGTATAACTGTGTAAAAAAAACAAATAATATATTAATCAGAAAATAATGTCTTTATAACCATCTAGGCATAATTATTATTAGTAGAGATATTATTAGTATTAAATAGAGACGTAGCTGAAATCTACTCTAGGCTACAACAGGAGCCTAATATATTCTGTAAATTTCTTCACGTCAAACTGAACTTTTATTTTGACGGGTTGCTGTGAAGACCTTTGAGTGTCACGCGCTCACCCGCCATCCACACAGAGACACAGAATTTGCAGGAGTAATATCTAAATAGTATTTTGCAGTTTAATATTCACAGACACTAGTATATATTCAGCTACAGTCTGGAGCCCTGAGCTTAGATTAACACGGAAGCCACTGAATGCAGCTGCGGGAAATACTGAGTATACTCAGGAGTCTGTAACTTACTACCGGTACTACAGAAATACTGGTATCATCACATTTTTTACATTTCAGTACTGACTTGGTACCGAAGTACCGGTACTTGTGACATCCCTAGTCGCCATTTTACTGGCTGGTTGTTCCAGTCTGAAATACTGCTAAACAGCGGACATACTGCTAATGCGTTTTCATTTCTTCTTTGCTGCTCTAAACAGGGATTGCTTGCGGCAACACAGCACAACTTCCTGTGTTTGCAATGCATTTTGAGCATCGAAGAAGAACCATGCAGCAGTTAGGCAAAGCTAGTGGTCATAATAACTAGGTCTTGTTTAAGAAAATGGTATCGGATCGGTACATGGGTTCAAGTACTCGCCCATAACAATGCCAGAATTTGTTGTGGTATCTGTGATATTTCCGATACTAGTATTGGATTCGGAACAACTCTAAATCTCACACATGTAACCTTTCAATATGGTGCTAAATCAGGCTTTGGGAAAGTGTAACAAGAATATAATGGGTGCTCTGTCTATATTATCTATATATAGTCTATGCTATTGTTGGATTCACAAGTCATAAAAAGCACTGCATTCTGTACACTCTGTACCCATTATGCATTTGGCGCATACATGCAAATTAAAACCATTTTGTTTTTCACATATTTGACTTTATAGCATATACCATTTGGATTTGGCTTTTAATGTGCTAAATAAAGCTGGATACTGCTTTTAAAGTCTTGGGGTTTTCATTGTCATTCTGTTTCTTGAGAAACCAAAGACTCATGCTAAGATTTTATTTATGGACTTTTCATCTGCTTTTAACACCATGCAACCCAATATCCATATAAATGCATATAGAAATACACATCCACACTACTCTGCACATACTTCAAATCAGGGTATGGTTATACAGCCTAATCGCAGCAGGAATAAAAATATATTTCCTTCTTACACTGTGGAGGAATCAACATCCATAAATAAAGGGTGAGCAGTTTCACACAAAATGACAGAGTTTGGCTAGAATTCTCCTCTCCATCATGGTCAGGGGATCTCTGGATAATCCGTAATTCGTTTGGAGTTATAAAACGAAAATACCGTTTTTCTGTTTTTTGTTTCAAAACGAAAAACCAAAAAAACGTTTTTGGTGTCAGAATCACAAAACGAAAAACCAATTAAATACGGTCCGTTTTTCGTTTTGAACTTCAGTCAATTCGTTTTTCGTTTATAAACCAAAAACGGAAGTCACGTGGTCTATTCCTTTTTTGGAAGCGAAAGTAACCGGTAACACTTTCAAAATAGAAGTAACTATAGTTAACGAGGTGATTGTAGACTTACTATAACGTTTTTTAGTGCCACTAAAGTAGCACTGGGTGTGAGAGAAAAAACAAAAAAAACACTTAAGTTAACTGAAATAAAAATTAAAACTAATAAAATAATAACTCTGGCTGTTAGGGAGAATTAAACATTTGTAAGAACATTGGTGACCTGTAACTTCAGATTAAGACAAGTGAACTAATTTTATATGTAGCTTAGGATAGCAGGAAGCCTATTTATTTATAAGTTTCTATTATTTAATTCACATTTTAGTTTTGTAACATATGTCTTGCTATGTGGAAGCTCAACCAGCAGAGGTCACTCTACCCCCTTCTGCGCACCGACTCTTTCTGTGGGACAACAGGCAACAAGGGTTTGACCTTTTGACTTGTGTTTATATCAAAGAGAAGGCAAGCACTGCTACCAACAGAAGCTAATCACTGAGTTTGAAGGATGTGCAGAACTTCACGTGCCTTCCAGCTCCTCTTTCTATGGCACTATAGCTGTTAAAAACTCTCAGCTTCCACCATCTACTGTTACCCCTTCTGTGTCAAAACAAAACTCTTCCAAAACAAATCTATAAAGTTGTATACCTTTTATTTTCATTCGCATTTTTCTCCAGTGTAATATACTTATTATGTTAGTAAAGTAGATGAAATATTTTTTATGCAGCTTGTAGTTCTCATTAGTTATGTAGACCTACTTGTGTGTGAAACCTAGCCTTACTCAGTCAAAAATTATCTCTAGCCCTGGGACTTTCAGATCTTTTAGTGCTTTTTTGGGTTTAATTCTGTTTGATGAACCACCAGGGAAAGGCAGTGCTCTGTACTCTTGGTACTTGTGTAAAGTAAAATAAAAGTGAAGTTAAATTATTCAGTTTTGGTACTCTGGTACTACCCTAGTACTCGTGTCAGGGCCTCCCAGAGTTTCCCCAATACCTGGAGGATGTGAGCCTGTGCACTGTGTGCTGGGTTTAAGGACTGATGATAGTAGCAAGACTGGCCCCAGTCACCATCACTCTCTCTTCAAATAAATGCTGGACTGGCAGGACACCACTCCTTCCTCCGGCACCATAAAAGGGCCTTTGTTGTCACTTTCAGATATTTACATCATGGTTTATGGTAAGCCACATCTTTGAATTGTGGCACTACTTTTGTGGAATTGGATGATGTCAACTTATGTCTTTAAATACAAATGTACATCAAAATGTACAAAGGTACAGTGAAGCAGGGCTCTGCATTGCAACTCTTTCACTTGCATATATGCCCTTAAATGATTTACAAGCATATTGGGTCAGTGAAGACTAAAACCTACTGTAAATGTTATAGTCAAGTCATCTTCATTTATATAGCGCTTTTAACAATGTAGATTGTTTCAAAGCAGCTTTACAGAGATTTTTTGTGTCTGGACCACCACTGTACAACCATGTTCACATTGCATAGGCCTATAAATGAAAAACACATCTTTAGAGGAGGCTTCATTTAATGGGTGATTTTCACATGGTTTTTACTCGTTTTATTAACATAACAAAGTAAATATCATTTGAAGTAATACAATCGTCTTTAAAAATATTGGATGAAGACGTTATATTTCGAAAAAAACAAAATCTACAAGAGCTAACCCCTCTGTTGATTGTGTGTCTTAAATATACTGTAACAACAACAAAACAGGCAGTCCATGTTTGGGTGGTGTGACAGGATAGCACAGCAGCGATTCTCCGAAAGCCCTCTGTGATGCCTTGGTGATGTGAGAGGGTCGTGGGAAAGGGTGGCACAGCAGTGTCGAATCCTCATTGGCACAGTTATTCAGTCATGCTGTAAGAGATTTCCGGAGAGCAAAGAGATAAAGACATAAGACTATATTGGATACAACTAAAAACTAAAAAAATCTGTCAGACAGTTGAAAGATTTGCAGTTGAATTTCATGCCCCATATTTTTTGGGTTTCAAAAACAACAGTGTAGCTACAGGAATACCAGAGACTTGAAAAAGTCAAATAGAGACTTGAATATCTTTCAGCTTCCCTGAAGTCATAAATATGACAATCTTTTGGTTTCCCTGCAAATAATCCTAATAATACTTTTTTCATTAATACATTTTGTTTTATCCAAAACTACTTATTCCTACAATCACATGAAATATGGACAGATATTTACTCTGACACTGTACTACCAACATATTAATGTAAGTGGGAAGAAAGACAACTGTATAAGTCAATATAGGCTGGATCATGAAAAAGGAGATATAACATATTGTCACACAAATTGAAGTAAGAAAATCATGATCTAACCGTGACAAAAATCTAATTGTAGTCAGTCACTTTGTTTTTGCCATACTTAACCATTTTATAAAAGCAAATGCTCAGTTCAAGCAGGATTATGTGTCTATTATATCACAGTTAAGGAGGTTGTCAGCCCAACATGAACAGTGCCCCTTAAGTATGATATAATAAGTGTATACTGAAGCCTGAAGTGAGCTATTGCTTAGATATTAAGATGCCTGAATACCAGGACTCTAGCTGATCATGTTTCTATCAATAAGAGAACAATCAGTCTTTGTTTTTTAGTGAGCATCTTTATACCATTTGTTCGTTCAACCATCCGACTGCTGTTTCCTGTTTCTATGGTAATGTTTACTGTACTGTCTGCATGCAACAGTACAGTAAACTGTAATAAGTATATTACACTGGAGAAAAATGCGAATGAAAATAAAAGGTATACAACTTTATAGATTTGTTTTGGAAGAGTTTTGTTTTGACACAGAAGGGGTAACAGTAGATGGTGGAAGCTGAGAGTTTTTAACAGCTATAGTGCCATAGAAAGAGGAGCTGGAAGGCACGTGAAGTTCTGCACATCCTTCAAACTCAGTGATTAGCTTCTGTTGGTAGCAGTGCTTGCCTTCTCTTTGATATAAACACAAGTCAAAAGGTCAAACCCTTGTTGCCTGTTGTCCCACAGAAAGAGTCGGTGCGCAGAAGGGGGTAGAGTGACCTCTGCTGGTTGAGCTTCCACATAGCAAGACATATGTTACAAAACTAAAATGTGAATTAAATAATAGAAACTTATAAATAAATAGGCTTCCTGCTATCCTAAGCTACATATAAAATTAGTTCACTTGTCTTAATCTGAAGTTACAGGTCACCAATGTTCTTACAAATGTTTAATTCTCCCTAACAGCCAGAGTCATTATTTTATTAGTTTTAATTTTTATTTCAGTTAACTTAAGTGTTTTTTTTGGGGGTTTTTTTTCTCACACCCAGTCCTACTTTAGTGGCACTAAAAAACGTTATAGTAAGTCTACAATCACCTCGTTAACTATAGTTACTTCTATTTTGAAAGTGTTACCGGTTACTTTCGCTTCCAAAAAAGGAATAGACCACGTGACTTCCGTTTTTGGTTTATAAACGAAAAACGAATTGACTGAAGTTCAAAACGAAAAACGGACCGTTTTTAATTGGTTTTTCGTTTTTTGATTCTGACACCAAAAACGGTTATTTGGTTTTTCGTTTTGAAACAAAAAACAGAAAAACGGTATTTTCGTTTTATAACTCCAAACGAATTACGGATTATCCAGAGATCCCCTGACCCATCATCACCTCCGTCAAGTCAAGTCAACTTTATTTATATAGCGCTTTTTACAATGCAGATTGTTTCAAAGCAGCTTCACAGTGTTAAACAGGAAAATGACTTGACTACTGCAATGCGCTTCTGGCTGGACTCCCCTCTTGTGCGATCCAAACACTTCGAATGATCCAGAATGCAGCGGCACGTCTGGTCTTCAACGAGCCCAAAAGGACCCACGTCACACCACTCTTCATCTCTCTGCACTGGCGTCCACTCGCTGCTCGCATCAAGTTTAAGGCGCTGACGCTTGCCTACAGAGCCACCACGCGCTCAGCTCCTGCATACTTTGTATCGAAAGCCAAATGGGTCAGAATTCGCGTGCTTTTCACCGCCGTATTAATATTAAAGTAACGTTTTCATAACGCCGCCAGGCGTTAAATAAGCGGCGTCAGGCCGATAAGTTAACGTCACACGCCGCCACGCGTTTAAATAACGCCACTCGCCGAAAGGCGTTAAGTTAACGCCTCACGCCACTCAAAATGCAGATTTATGAGCTCATCTACATAGGCACACCTCTACTGGGTTTGAGGACTCTACGGCAGCATCCAGTTTGCAAGAGCGCGAAAATGGCGAGGAGAGAGTTTGTTTTGCGGTGTAAACACACCGTAAATGACTGCACTCGCCTTTTACTCTCTGACAATCCAGGGCATGATGTCTTTCAGTCATCATTAAATAGGTAAATATTTTGTTTATGTTGTAATTTGTAAAAATGAGATTTGCAATGCAATTCTATGAAAAAAAAGTAATGTTTCCAAACCTTGCACTGGTGCTTTACGCGTATACACAACAACACATTTCAGACTCTATTTATTTAATTACTATTTATTTTTTTTACTTTTCAGACTTCAAACCATGCTGAGGAGCCTGGAATGGGCAAGAGGGAGGCTTTTAAATGATCAGGCAGCTGATGAGATAATCCATGAAGTATCAGATTTTATTCATGAGATTCAAACTTCTCAACCGAGAGCACAGGAAGGTAAATGCCAATTAGACAAATTGATGTTCACGTTATTGACACATACAGTATTTTCTATTTAAAGTCATTTTGCATGTAATTCCGATAAGTATAATATATCACACCGACACCACTGTAGCAATTATGGACGCAGACATATAGATGAGTTAATCTTCCAATGATTCGATCAAATTAACATCCTTTTCAACAAAGCACAATTCAGCTCCAGATCTCCCGGAAATCGACCACGATCACGAGGGAGATGGGGGAGGCTCAATTTTGCCCGGAGCTACTAGTTGTGACTTCCTACCAACTGACTTCCTATAGGACTCATGACCAAACTCAGTTAAAAAGGACAAAGGATTCGTGGTTGTCACAAGACAAAGAAACAACCAGACCTCTGTCTTTGCAATGACCAGTAAATTAACTCCACGACACAGCTAAAACTCCAAGTAAGCTCACAGAAACAAAGCTTATGGAGTACATCAAATAACTGATTATTGGACTTTCACTCAAATAGCCTTCGACATAACTTGTTAGTGTGTTTACAACTAATACACGTTAGTTAGACTATTAGGCATGTATATTACTCACAATTCATGCAATTATGTAACTGTCACGGGGTGACAAAACAAACCTAACGGGACTAAGATCCTGGTGAATGCAGTTGTTCAGGATTTTCCAGTGAACATCCGGTCTATGCCCTGTGAATCTGTTGCCATGGCAGCGGGGCTGATTGCCTGAGTGACAGCAGGTGTGGGGCAATTATAGAGAACGCTGTGAGAGGGACACCTATTCAGATGGGGCTTTAAAAACAGAGAGAAAACAGACTGTTGGTGTGGATCTCCTCCCGTATGATGCTGTGTTTGTCAGCGGGTTGCTCTTTTTATTGAGGCTGGGCTGTGGAGTGGGGAAGATTGGAGCTGTGGAAGAGGAAGGAAGGAGTGAAGTATTTGTCAGCGAAGACTTGAGGAATATCGTCCGTAGTGAGAAAGACGCAAGTGATGAGTATTTGATCCGTTGTTTATATGCACTAACACTGAAGTGGTGTGGAGAGTTGGGAAAACGTTTGGCACGAGTGAACTATTACACCGAGTGAATTAATGATCTGTCTCCAACTTCTGTCCTCTCCTTGCCGAATGTGGTGATCGCTGCATCGTCCTTCTGCTTTCCCGGCGCAAAGTCAAGCCCTGATCGAGGACGAGATCCGATCTGGTGGGAGAAAAGACCGGTGGGTGAGTGCTGGCCCGAATGCACGGTGTGCGAGTGGAATTGCAGTGCCTGAAGTGAAGATTTACACGGTTTGCGCTGTGAAGTGAAATTTGTGTGTGGAGAAGTAATAGAAGTCTGCCGTGCACTCTCCTCCTACAGTCTTCCACCCGCTGTCTCTAACGAAGGGTCTTGATAAAGCAACCGCCCAACTTCCGGCTTGAAAAGACCCGGCCCTGTTAATGCTGAGTGCTCCATATATCATGTACTGTTGAAACTGTGCTGTGTCTGTTCTAGTGCTCAGCCGAAGTGAGCGTCCCGCTCAAAGTGTCCTCCCCGCCTGGTGGTCTCCACACGCCCTATTGGAAGCCTTTACCCTGTTCAGAAGAAGAAAAGGTATATCAGTTGCAAGCTTCATGTACTGTTGAACCGTTGAAACTGTGCTGTGTCTCTCCCAGTGTTCAGCCGACGTGAGCGCCCCGCTCTACGTGTCCTCTCCGCCTGGTGGTCTCCACACGCCCTTATTGGAAGCCTTGATCCCGTTCAAAGGAGAGAAGGTATATCGGTTGCAAAGCTTCACGTACTGTTGAACCGTTGAGACCTTGCTATACTGTTCCAGTGCTCAGCTGAAGTGGAGTGTTCCGCCTAAAGTGTCCTTCCCGCCTGGTGGTCTCCACACGCTCCTATTGGAAGCCTTGGCCCTGTTCGAAAGGAGAGAAGGTATATCCGTTGAAAAGTTTCACATACTGTTGAACCATTGAAACTGTGCTGTGTCTGTCCCAGTGTTCAGCTGACGTGAGCGCCCCGCTCAAAGTGTCCCCCCGCCTGGTGGTCCCCACACGCCCTATTTGGAAGCCTTTACCCTGCTCAGAAGAAGAAGAGAGTGGCTCGCTTGCCCCCACCTCTGAGTACCTCCCTCCAGAGTAACCCCAGTGACTCGCTTCGCCCTCGCATCGGCATACTTACCTGGTTCCAGTCTGAATGGGGTTCGTATGACCACGGCCTCCCCTCTTGAGTCCCGTAGAGGAGTACTTACCCTGTGACCTACCTGGACAGCGCGGGGATTCCCCCCTGAATCCCCTCCGAGCCTCCGGTCCGTCACGATCGTCCCTCCCGTCCCGGGCGGTCTGTAGACTCTTGAACTGTCCTGGAGGCAAGAAGAAGATTTTAATTAGGACTTATCCAATTCATTGACATTTTAATATAATAAATAAACTGTAATATTTTATTCCCTTGTCCGTCTGGTCCTTGACACGTTCCTCGAGGTGGTTCCCGGGGTTTTCAGGGGTGGGTGCAGTCTGGGTTGGCCCGCCCCGCCCTGTGACATAACTATTGAATGAGTGGATGAAAAAGCATTGTGTTTGGTACCGGTGTGTTCGTATGGGTATAATCCAACAGATGAGCTGAATGAAATCTTTATAGAATTGATCATGTCCTTATAGTAAGAAATTAGGTCTAAAGTTACTCTCTGCTTAAGAGCAGGAAACTAAATTCTACAGATAACCCAATTTGGTGGGAGGGGTGGAGACAGTCACCCCTGAAGCCTAATTGGCCAGAACCCATCCAGGGGATGGGCAAATGTTTGAGTTTAATCTCAGAACACGAACGAAAAGTTCTGTTCGCAGTTCTGTTCGCAGTTCTGTTCCCAGTTCTGTACAGTTCAGACCAGAAGCAGTGCAGAGTCCAGCTCAAGTTCGGTTCCAGTTCGGTTCGAGCTGGTTCGCGGCCTGTTCGCAGTTCAGAGATGAGCTAAGTCCTAGCAGTTTGACCAGAGAGAGTTCTGAACAGAGCTCCCAGGAGACGATCTGACGATCGTGACAGACCAACATCAGAGAAAATGGGTTAACAACGATTTCATTCAGGCCATCTGCTTTTCTCTCACTTTCCTTTCTTTTACTTAAAGTTTATTTTATTTCCGTTAAGTCTCGGGTTCTGTTAAGTTTCGCCGCAAAAGTCTCTCAACAACGAGTTTCTAACAGCGCGCTCCAACTTCAAACAACGCCCACAAGACTTTCATCCAGCCGCCAACACGCCACGTGATTGGCTTCCCCAGACGTCGACCAGACCTTCAGCGAATCAAAGATCCGGGAAAACCCCTGTTCAGCCAGAAAAAGGGAATCCCCCTTGTCAGACGACACGCGAAACACAAACGCAAGTAACGCCTTTTTGATTCCAAGCTGAACTGGTGCATTAGATCAAATGTAATAACCCTGCCTAAGAAACGATAGGAGGTTAAATTACTGATCAATGGTTTCTTCAGGTCATCTGTCATAAATGCATAGATTGCTTAGGATTTCATAATTTCTCTCTCTTAGAACTTTTTCTTTTCCTCACCTTCTTCCTTTCTGCAACGTGTGAATGTGCGTGTGTTTATGTTAGATATTAGTTTGATGTGTTAGATTAATCAATAAAGTTCCGTTTGTATTCAAAGATAACTGTTCTTGTGTTATGTGCTTATCAATTTAATGTCTTGAACTGCCGATCTAAGTTACCTGGCTGTTAAATAGTGTTTAACTATTGTTCGGATATTAATATCCGCTGCAGAGTTGATATTTACGGCCCGTTCAAATGAACGCTGGACGAGCCATTTGCTCGTCTGTAAAATAGACTCTCAAAATTCCCTATGAATTCATTAATTCATTCATTTGAGCTAAATATACATGTTTCCCTTTAACAGAGCCCCCTTTAAGCTCTTACATATCGGCGGACGAATAAGTTAAGGTGTAAACATTAATTCTGAATTATTTATAAATTATAGTGTCATTTGAGTCTCTTTAATTTTAATTCAGTTCCCCGTTGAGTTATTATTTTATCTGACTCATAGTCGCTACACAACTGAGTCACACTGAAACGCTCAAACTCAATTCCTGGTGGGCCACTGTCCTGCAGAATGTTCTGTAATCCTGAAAACCTTTGCTGTGTCTGAAATCACCCCCTTTATCCTTAAATAGTGCACTATTTTAGGGGACAGCCGTTTGTTTGACAACACTGAACTATAGGAAAATTAATATAGATGTCAAGCTGTTTCCAAATCAAGTTTTATAAAAGCTGTATATTATAATATTATAATTTTTTTTACAGAAAGTCCTGGATATCAACCTCCACTGAATCATAATGGATCCAGAGGTGCACCATCTTATGAAATTACTCCGGATCAACTGTCATTTCTGTTGTCTTTTGGCTTCACTGTAACACAGATTGCAGATATTCTACACACTTCTGTGTCCACAGTCAAGCGACGGTTAAGGTAAGTTGTATTACATAAAAAATATATCTATTGACTGCACACATTATGTCTGATCCACAGAGAATAAAATGTAATCAAATGCTGAATGCATCTTTTGATTTATTTTAGAACTTCTAAATGTTAAAATACTTGGATCTATCTTTTCAGGTGCTTCAATCTGTTGCAGTCTGCTTCATACTCGGATATATCTGATGCAGACTTGGATGAAAAGATTAGGGACCTAGTGGCTGGAAATGACCGACTTGGACCAGAGGCAGTTCGAGCACAACTAAGAGCAGAGGGAATTCTGGTTCAGAGGTGCAGAGTGAGGAGCAGTATTCGTCGCGTCAACCCAAGGGCTGCAGCTCTCAGAGCAATGTCTCAGCGACTACGTAGAAGGTCCTACCGTGTCGCAGGACCTAATGGAAACCATAAACTAATAAGGTATTTTTTTGTTGTGTTTTTAAATCTTAAACATTTCATTATGCCTAAACCTCTATATTATACTGTTCTAGTTTTTTGCCATACATAAAAAAACAGCAAGTCTACATTTATTTAAAGTTTAACCTTAAGAATTGAGCAATTAATTCATTTAAATCCATATGGTTGCTAAAACAGGTTCAGATTTCCTTAAATGCCCATTTATGGATGTAACAATGCTGATGTAGCACATCAGAAGCACATCCATGGTAGGATATTTTGTTGTTGTATAAAGCAGTTATGTTCAAACAAGTAATTATGTATATTTGTGTTGATGTAGATGGAGAATAGTAATTCATGGTGCCATTGATGGCTACAGTCGGCTCATCACCTTTCTCCGTGCTGCTAATAACAACCGCAGCAGCACTGTCATGGATTGTTTCTTGGATGCCATTTCCAAATATGGAGTCCCTTCCAGAGTCAGAACTGACCACGGTGGAGAGAACAATGCCGTGTGCCTGTTCATGAACTTGTTCAGAGGCACTGGCCGAGGTAGTGCTCTGAGAGGAAGGAGTACTCACAATCAGAGAATTGAAAGACTTTGGGTTGATCTGTGGCGTGGTGTCTCAAATGTGTACTATGATCTTTTCAATTTCCTTGAGAGTGAGGGCATTGTGGAGTTAGACAATGAAATGCACATGTGGGCTCTGCATCATGTCTACATCCCACGAATCAATCTAGACTTGACAAATTTTACACGCCAGTGGAACAATCATGGCCTGCGAACCGACAGACACCAGTCGCCCTTGCAAATCTTTGTCCGGGGATGCCTGGCACAACAGAGGCGGCCAAGTACTGCAGTGCAGGAGATACTTGCAACAAGACTATCAGACTTCAGTGGAGGAGAGACTAATCCAGCAGAACAAGTTGGTGGTGGTCGCTCTGCACCAGATGTACCTCATGTGCTTTGGCCTGAACGAGTAACTTTACCTCCAAACCAGTTCACTGTGAATGATGATGAGATGCGACAACTCACAGAACAAATTGATCCACTTGGAGGCCCCCGGGAAAATCTTGGAGTGAAAATCCTCAAAGATGTTCTGTCGTTTGTGGAAAACCTAAGACCTTAAATTGACATTTAAAGGATTTGTTCACTTCTAAATGAAAATTTCTTGATAATTTACTCACCCTCATTTCATCCACGATTACAAAAAAAAAAAAAACGTTTTAACCACGAATGCTCGAGTTGTTGTGATTCTTTATTCTTCACGTCACGACATGATGACATCATACTCCATGAAGAATGAAGAATCACAACACCAAGTTGAACATTTGTGGTTAAAGTATATACTTTTTTCCCCCTTGAAAATGACTGATGGTTTGGCTAGATAAGACCCTATTCCTTGATTGGGATTGTGCAGAGCCTCTTTATTTCTTTTCGACTGAAGAAAGAAAGACATGAACATTTTGGATGACATAGGGGTGAGTAAATTATCAGGAAATTTTCACTTTGAAGTGAACTAATCCTTTTATAAAGTTAAAACAGAGTCTGAACCTTGAAGTGTTGCTCATGTGCATGCATGTCATGTTTCTCCCCTCTACTTTTCTCAAACACATGTCTGTAATTTAAGCAATTTTAAGACTGGTTAAATTGTTCAAGCTCGGATAGAGCTAAACTCTACAGGAGAGTAGAAAATTGACAATTCCTGTTTTATTCCATGAAAAAAGTTTAATGGCAAAATTCTGTATAATAATTTTCATATGCAAATGTATTTTTGTTTTCTCAGTACAATAACATGTGTAATATAATCACAACAAATCACATAGTAGTGACATCAATAAATGTTTACAGTCAATTTCTTTCAGTGTAGTGTAGGCTAATCGGAACGTTTTCAGATCCAGATCATCAGAAAAATCACCCGACAGATCAGAAAGGAAGAAAAATTACAAAACATCAAAAAACAGTAGTAAAACTGTTAAATGTATACTAACATGCCCATAATACAATACATGCAGATTTATTATGCACATTCATTTCCTGATTTATTTTTTCTGGCACATTTTACCAATTTCAAAATCACATTAATCTTAATAACTAATATTCATTTTGTTTTTAATCATTTATAAGTGATATATAATTGTTCACAAAGACTGGAAATGAAAAAAAAAACTTATATTCAGGTGTGCGTAATAATTAGACACATTTTCTTTTACAAATAAAATCTCTTTTTTGGCTCATTTACTGTAAAAGAAAATGTACCTAATAATTACGCACACCTGAATATAAGGAGTTTTTTTTTATTTCCAGCCTTCATGAACAATTATATTTATATATAATATTTAGATATTATATAATAATTAATAAATAATAACTACTATTCATTTTGTATTTAATCATTTTAAGTGATATATATAATATCTATTTATATAAATATAAAAATATGATCTATTATAAATATCTATTATATATATATATAATATATATATATATCTCTATCTATCTATTTATATATATATATATAATATATATATCTCTATCTATCTATCTATTTATATTTATATATATATATATATATATATATATATATATATTATATAATCTCTATCTATCTATCTATCTATCTATATATAAAATAAATTATAGATTTTTTATATATATATATAATATCACTTAAAATGATTAAATACAAATATAGTATATAGAATAGTATAATTAATATTAATATTAATTAATATTTATTAATTAATTATTATTAGTAGTAGTATACTATTAAGATTATTGTGGTTTGGAATTGGTAAAATGTGCCTGGAAAAAATATGATCAGAAAATCAATGTGCGTAATAATTCTGCATGCAGTGTATACATCTAAAACATGACCATACTTAAAACAATACCTACATTAATCCAAAAGTAGGGGATTGCAAAATGCCACTTTCCATATTTTCCCTGAACAGTTCATAGCTCTGATGGATTGGCAGCCTCAAGACAATGCTGCAGGTATTGGCTTCGGGGAAAATTCTGATGGCCTCATTCTCTTGAGGGTGTAGGAACTCTAATTTGGGTTCCACTGGGAACCCTAGCCGCGGAATAGCAGTGGATCCTGACACAAATCCAAGTATCCTTTCCAATGTGAGTGGGTATGTAGTTCCCTCTAATAATAATTTTTAAAAAAAGAACAGGAAAAAGTAAATTACCATTTTGCAAAATATAGAATGCCCATGAGTTCTGTCAACGCTTACTGGACTTCATGTTGTTCACACACACACACACACACACACACACACACACACACACACACACACACACACACACACACACACACACACACACACACACACACACACACACACACACACACACACACACACACACACACACACACACACACACAAATCAACAATCATTATAGAGGTAGACCAGGAACAGACTAAAATTTTGATTGTTAATTACTAACAATCTTTCCCTTCACCTTGATGATGACATGAAAGTAGTAAATGATGACAGCATTAACATCTTTGGGTAAAATAAAAAAAACATTTTAATAATAGATTAGGATAGAACCGATTACAATAGACACAAATGAAAGATAGATGACAAAAAAATCTGTAGATTCTTATACTTACTGATCCAAGGAATCCCTCAGCCTGTTGTCTAGGAAGAACTTTGTGGCTGATTGCACCAAGTCGTCTCTGTCCTCTAAGGTATGGATGTGCCTTAGAGACCCCAGCATTGCCAGTTGGTCAGAAGCCTCCATTATATAGCACATTGGGCATCATTTAAATTCTGTGCTGACTGAATCTAAATTGAGAAGGAATTTAACACAAAATTAGCTTTCAATTAAAAAAAGTTTTTTTCAAAGGGATAGTTCATCCAAGAATGAAAATGAAATTTACTGGCCCACGAGCCACCCTATGTGTATATGACTTTCTTCTTTCAGACAAATACAATCTGAATTATATAAAAAAATATCTTGGCTCTTCCAAGCTTTAAAATGACAGTAAATGGGGCTCAAGTGTTTTGAAGCCCAAAAAAGCGTACCCATCCACCATAAAAGTAATCCACATGTTTTTTTTTTAGAGAAAAATATCTATATTTATAATTTTATAAACTAGCTTCCAGCAAAATGGCCACACACAAATTACGCAAGACGGGTTACAGTGGAAGAGTAAACTTTGACCCGACGCATTTATTGACGGACATGGAAACGCAGAGGATAGAGCGAAACAAAGCTTTTAAAGATAAAAATGTACGAGGAATTCGCTATAATAGAAGAGGAGCTTGAGTTTGTTTCTCAGCCCTATTTGTTTTAACCACAAGAGGCATTTAAGCTTACACTACGTCGGGTTAAAGTTTACTTGTTCGCCGTAAATCATCTTGCGTAGTATACGTATGGCCATTTCACTAGTTAGTTCAGTTCATAAAGTTTTAAATATGGGTATTTTTCTTACACAAATGCATTGTTGCAGAAGGCCTTCATTAACCCACCATATATAAATATTTTTTATGATGTATGGATGCTTTTTTGGGCTTCAAAACAGTGACAGTGCCCCATTCACTGCCATTGTAAAGCTTGGAAGAGCCAAGCTATTTTTTTTTTATATAACTCTGTGTTCGTCTGAAAGAATAAAGTCATATACACCTAGGATGACTTATGGGTGAGTAAATCATTTTCATTTTTGGGTGAACTATCACTTTAAGATGAACAATTCCTGAATTCAAAGATATTACAATTGTCGCCAAATTACCAATAACGTTAACAGTAACAAACAGCTAGCCTTAATTAAAATAAAGAAGACATACCTTGATCATCTTTTCTCTAAAGTCATAATCAACAATCTGTTGAATGTCTGGTACTGGGGGCTGAAGGTTGCAGACCTGACAGAACAGTCTCTGTGAAAAAAAATGTGGTTCCACACCACCATGTACCAGGCACACAGCTATCATCTGTCCAACTAGTGTGTACATACCATTGTACAATGCTGTAATACAAATGGGAAAAGCGTTACTATGTCTATAAACAGTGATTAGAAAGTGTGTGCTGCTAATGGGGTGTAACTCAATGTTTAATGTAAAACTTTAAGTTAAAACAGAAGTTAAAACGTAAAAAAAATAAACATTAGACATTAGGTTACCTCTCGAATTGCAGGCAAGAGTTTTCTGCCAGTCTTCTCCATCAAATATTTCGCATGAGTGAATTTCCCTCATCAGCAAAGTTAAAAATTCTCGCGTAGGACCACCCTCGTCAGCCGCCCCCTCACCAATTCCATCAGCGTCTCTGAACACAACGTCTAATTTTGCCTCAGGGTTAAATCGTTGACGTCGAAAAGCTCTAATACCACTTTCTAGGATGTTGCTTCTTGTGGTATTGATTTGGTTGGAAGAAGGTGCAAATGTAAAATCCACTTTGCTTAGCACTGTAGTTAATAATGATTTGAGGTCAACACTGAAAACAAGAAATAAAACAAAATGTAACTTCATCTTTTGTTAGCTATAAATACATGTCTAACAACAATATTAAAATCACTTACTCGTCATCATCTTCGTCCGAGATATATTTATCTGCTACTGGATCGAGTGAAGGGAAAGCCACTGGAGCTGCTGGAGAGAAGGCCACTGGAGCAGCTGGAGAGAAGGCCACTGGAGCTGCTGGAGAGGAGGCCACTAGAGCTGCTGGAGAGAAGGCCACTGGAGCTGCTGGAGAGAAGGCCACTGGAGCTGCTGGAGAGAAGGCCACTGGAGCTGCTGGAGAGAAGGCCACTGGAGCTGCTGGAGAGAAGGCCACTGGAGCTGCTGGAGAGGAGGCCACTGGAGCTGCTGGAGAGAAGGCCACTGGAGCTGCTGGAGAGAAGGCCACTGGAGCTGCTGGAGAGAAGGCCACTGGAGCTGCTGGAGAGAAGGCCACTGGAGCTGCTGGAGAGAAGGCCACTGGAGCTGCTGGAGAGAAGGCCACTGGAGCTGCTGGAGAGAAGGCCACTGGAGCTGCTGGAGAGAAGGCCACTGGAGCTGCTGGAGAGAAGGCCACTGGAGCTGCTGGAGAGAAGGCCACTGGAGCTGCTGGAGAGGAGGCCACTGGAGCTGCTGGAGAGAAGGCCACTGGAGCTGCTGGAGAGAAGGCCACTGGAGCTGCTGGAGAGAAGGCCACTGGAGCTGCTGGAGAGAAGGCCACTGGAGCTGCTGGAGAGGAGGCCACTGGAGCAGCTGGAGAGAAGGCCACTGGAGCTGCTGGAGAGAAGGCCACTGGAGCAGCTGGAGAGAAGGCCACTGGAGCTGCTGGAGAGAAGGCCACTGGAGCTGCTGGAGAGAAGGCCACTGGAGCAGCTGGAGAGAAGGCCACTGGAGCTGCTGGAGAGAAGGCCACTGGAGCTGCTGGAGAGGAGGCTGCTGGAGCTGCTGGAGAGAAGGCCGCTGGAGCTGCTGGAGAGAAGGCCACTGGAGCTGCTGGAGAGGAGGCCGCTGGAGCTGCTGGAGAGAAGGCCGCTGGAGCTGCCGGAGAGAAGGCCACTGGAACAGCTGGAGAGAAGGCCACTGGAGCTGCTGGAGAGGAGGCCACTGGAGCTGCTGGAGAGGAGGCCACTGGAGCTGCTGGAGAGAAGGCCACTGGAGCTGCTGGAGAGAAGGCCACTGGAGCTGCTGGAGAGAAGGCCACTGGAGCTGCTGGAGAGAAGGCCACTGGAGCTGCTGGAGAGAAGGCCACTGGAGCTGCTGGAGAGAAGGCCACTGGAGCTGCTGGAGAGAAGGCCACTGGAGCTGCTGGAGAGAAGGCCACTGGAGCTGCTGGAGAGGAGGCCACTGGAGCTGCTGGAGAGAAGGCCACTGGAGCAGCTGGAGAGAAGGCCACTGGAGCTGCTGGAGAGAAGGCCACTGGAGCTGCTGGAGAGGAGGCCGCTGGAGCTGCTGGAGAGAAGGCCGCTGGAGCTGCTGGAGAGAAGGCCACTGGAGCTGCTGGAGAGGAGGCGGCTGGAGCTGCTGGAGAGAAGGCCACTGGAGCTGCTGGAGAGAAGGCCACTGGAGCTGCTGGAGAGCTGCTGGAGAGAAGGCCACTGGAGCTGCTGGAGAGAAGGCCACTGGAGCTGCTGGAGAGGAGGCCACTGGAGCAGCTGGAGAGAAGGCCACTGGAGCTGCTGGAGAGAAGGCCACTGGAGCTGCTGGAGAGAAGGCCACTGGAGCTGCTGGAGAGAAGGCCACTGGAGCTGCTGGAGAGAAGGCCACTGGAGCTGCTGGAGAGAAGGCCACTGGAGCTGCTGGAGAGAAGGCCGCTGGAGCTGCTGGAGAGGTGGCCACTGGAGCTGCTGGAGAGAAGGCCACTGGAGCTGCTGGAGAGAAGGCCACTGGAGCTGCTGGAGAGAAGGCCACTGGAGCAGCTGGAGAGGAGGCCACTGGAGCTGCTGGAGAGAAGGCCACTGGAGCTGCTGGAGAGAAGGCCACTGGAGCTGCTGGAGAGGAGGCCACTGGAGCTGCTGGAGAGAAGGCCACTGGAGCTGCTGGAGAGAAGGCCACTGGAGCTGCTGGAGAGAAGGCCACTGGAGCTGCTGGAGAGGAGGCTGCTGGAGCTGCTGGAGAGGATGTTACTGGAACAGCTGAGGAGGAGGCCACTGGAGCAGCTGGAGAGAAGGCCACTGGAGCTGCTGGTCAGGTGTTGAACGCCTAACATCTACGAGAGGTATGTACTCTGCTTATGTTGTTCATGAAATTGTCATGTTGATTGTAAACAGTATATTAGCTGTGCTTGGCTATATTAAATTGACGGCATTGCATACTGTTGCCCAATAGATGCCATTGCCAGTCAGAGGCTTGTGGTACAGCGAGAGCAGAGTGAGGTTCAGTTTGCAGAAACTCTTAGAAGGCCACTGGAGCTGCTGGAGAGAAGGCCACTGGAGCTGCTGGAGAGGAGGCTGCTGGAGCTGCTGGAGAGGATGTTACTGGAACAGCTGAGGAGGAGGCCACTGGAGCAGCTGGAGAGAAGGCCACTGGAGCTGCTGGAGAGGAGGCCACTAGAGCTGCTGGAGAGAAGGCCACTGGAGCTGCTGGAGAGAAGGCCACTGGAGCTGCTGGAGAGGAGGCCACTGGAGCTGCTGGAGAGAAGGCCACTGGAGCTGCTGGAGAGAAGGCCACTGGAGCTGCTGGAGAGAAGGCCACTGGAGCTGCTGGAGAGAAGGCCACTGGAGCTGCTGGAGAGGAGGCTGCTGGAGCTGCTGGAGAGGATGTTACTGGAACAGCTGAGGAGGAGGCCACTGGAGCTGCTGGAGAGAAGGCCACTGGAGCTGCTGGAGAGAAGGCCACTGGAGCTGCTGGAGAGGATGTTACTGGAACAGCTGAGGAGGAGGCCACTGGAGCTGCTGGAGAGAAGGCCACTGGAGCTGCTGGAGAGAAGGCCACTGGAGCAGCTGGAGAGAAGGCCACTGGAGCTGCTGGAGAGAAGGCCACTGGAGCTGCTGGAGAGAAGGCCACTGGAGCTGCTGGAGAGAAGGCCACTGGAGCTGCTGGAGAGGAGGCTGCTGGAGCTGCTGGAGAGGATGTTACTGGAACAGCTGAGGAGGAGGCCACTGGAGCAGCTGGAGAGAAGGCCACTGGAGCTGCTGGAGAGAAGGCCACTGGAGCTGCTGGAGAGGAGGCCACTGGAGCTGCTGGAGAGAAGGCCACTGGAGCTGCTGGAGAGGAGGCCACTGGAGCTGCTGGAGAGAAGGCCACTGGAGCTGCTGGAGAGAAGGCCACTGGAGCTGCTGGAGAGGAGGCTGCTGGAGCTGCTGGAGAGGATGTTACTGGAACAGCTGAGGAGAAGGCCACTGGAGCAGCTGGAGAGAAGGCCACTGGAGCTGCTGGAGAGGAGGCCACTGGAGCTGCTGGAGAGAAGGCCACTGGAGCTGCTGGAGAGAAGGCCACTGGAGCTGCTGGAGAGAAGGCCACTGGAGCTGCTGGAGAGAAGGCCACTGGAGCTGCTGGAGAGAAGGCCACTGGAGCAGCTGGAGAGAAGGCCACTGGAGCTGCTGGAGAGAAGGCCACTGGAGCTGCTGGAGAGAAGGCCACTGGAGCTGCTGGAGAGAAGGCCACTGGAGCTGCTGGAGAGAAGGCCACTGGAGCTGCTGGAGAGAAGGCCACTGGAGCTGCTGGAGAGGAGGCTGCTGGAGCTGCTGGAGAGGATGTTACTGGAACAGCTGAGGAGAAGGCCACTGGAGCAGCTGGAGAGAAGGCCACTGGAGCTGCTGGAGAGAAGGCCACTGGAGCTGCTGGAGAGAAGGCCACTGGAGCTGCTGGAGAGAAGGCCACTGGAGCTGCTGGAGAGAAGGCCACTGGAGCTGCTGGAGAGGAGGCCACTGGAGCTGCTGGAGAGAAGGCCACTGGAGCTGCTGGAGAGGAGGCCACTGGAGCTGCTGGAGAGAAGGCCACTGGAGCTGCTGGAGAGGAGGCCACTGGAGCTGCTGGAGAGAAGGCCACTGGAGCTGCTGGAGAGAAGGCCACTGGAGCTGCTGGAGAGGTGGCCACTGATGCAAGTGCAGAAGTACTCTGTAAAATTTGAATGAAATTAACTAATTTAAACATAAATCAATAAAGGAAGCAATAAAATAATGAGATGCTGCCTACATATCTATTGAAGACTGTAATGAAACAAATCAAATACTGGAACACAATTTCTACATGCAGACACAATTTGAATTGCAGACACTTTGAATATTATTGTTATGTTAGATTACCTTTTCCTGGATATAAAGTGCTGATCTTCCAAGTTGTCTACTAGCAATTATTGCTGCTGGGGTTTTTGACTCCAGCCTCAAACGAGAAACCTGCCTCTGTGCATCAACCCTGCACAACTCAAACTCCCTCCCTTGAAGCTGAGGAAAATTACTTCTAAGAGTTTCTGCAAACTGAACCTCACTCTGCTCTCGCTGTACCACAAGCCTCTGACTGGCAATGGCATCTATTGGGCAACAGTATGCAATGCCGTCAATTTAATATAGCCAAGCACAGCTAATATACTGTTTACAATCAACATGACAATTTCATGAACAACATAAGCAGAGTACATACCTCTCGTAGATGTTAGGCGTTCAACACCTGACCGGAGAAGAGTTACTCTAAATGCACAAGTCACATTTCTCCACCGTGCCCTTCTGGGACGTGCAAAACCATGCAATGACTGTTCGTTTCGAAACACCTCAAACCTTTTCAGAGAACATTTACACATTAGGCTACTACAACATGTAAATAGGTTTGCTATTAACTAATTAATGATCTGAGATATTTACATTATAAATACAAAGATGTACTTCAATTAATACTTTAAGAGAAGTGGTATTTGGCTTTTAAAAGAAAGTGCCATTTTCATGTTTAGCCCAAACCTACTCAGATATACATAAACTAATACCTTTTGCATAGCACAAGGCTTAATTTTAAGAAAATAAAAAAATTTAATTAGCCCCATAAATAAATAAAACACCTAAATGACATTATGATAAACGAATAGTAAAATGTATGGAAAAAATATCTCTGTAATAGAACACAGCTGTTGTTTGAATTAGCCCCTCATTTGTCTTATAATAGTTTTAGAACTTTAAATCTATGCAACTGTAAATCCAATAAACTACAACCTAAAGGTATCGGACCAAATGCAAATTACAGAATATTATTCATTATTTAGCCATTTTTGTTTAATGTAAAACATTGAACCAATTTAAATCTATTAAACTACAACACTGTTTGGCCTAAATTTATCAAACCAACTGCAAATTAGTCAGAATATTATCCCTAAATTGAAATTGTCTTGTTGTTCATATTATTCCATTGTTGTTTTTAGTATATACTATATTAAATGTATTTAAATCACGTTTGTAGTTTAATGGATTTAAAAGGGTTAAATATTTGGGAAAAAATGGAAACCTGAAAACCAGGCTTTATGCAGTATAAGTAAAATATTCCTAATTTACAGATGGCTTGAAATATTACAGATGGTTTGATACCTTTGTGTCAGCTTTGTAGTAGTTTAATGGGTTTACCTAACCACACATAAGTATTACATTCATTTAAAGTTTTAAATTATTATCTATATGAGGTGTCAATTAAAAAAAAATCTGTGCGCTATAAGAGATATTTTATTATTAGTTTAAAGGACATATAAAGTGCTAGAGATATTTTCAGGACATTTCACTATTAGTTTGTTATTATAATGCAATGTTTTAAATTGTGTAGTTACATCGTTAATTTATCTATAGGGCTAATTAATAATTTCTTTAAATTAAACCTTGTGCTATGCAAAAGGCATTTGTTAATGTATAGGTTTTTCTGAGTTAGTTTGGGCTCTAAACACGAAATGGGCAAAAACTTTTACGGTCTATGATGTCAACCGTCAACATCAATGTTTACAGCATCCCTTACCTACCTGTCTACAAGACTTTGTTCTCCATGCTCTGGTGGTGGTAATTCAAGCAGGCTGTCAAGTTGGGCATTTATGCGATCTCTAATCGCAGTCAGACTTCTTCTAAAATGATTGGGTTGAACAGACATTTTTGTTGCTAAAGGGATAATAATGTTATAATTGAAAAAAGAGCGCCATACACTACATCCGGTGCTGCGCCGGAAGTCATAGCTAAATACGTAGCTAAACTTTTATTTTATTTTATTGAACAAAATTAATGTACATTTTCACTTCACATATAACATATTATATACACTGTTTACGTTGCAAATAAATCCTTGCCATTTTCGCGCTCTTGCAAACTGGATGCTCCGACTTGCCGTAGAGTCCTCAAACCCAGTAGAGGTGTGCCTATGTAGATGAGCTCATAAATCTGCATTTTGAGTGGCGTGAGGCGTTAACTTAACGCCTTTCGGCGAGTGGCGTTATTTAAATGCGTGGCGGCGTGTGACGTTAACTTAATGCCTGACGCCGCTTATTTAACGCCTGGCGGCGTTATGAAAACGTTGCTTTAATATTAATACGGCGGTGAAAAGCACGCGAATTCTGACCCATTTGGCTTTCGATAACTTTGACTCCATTCTACGACTCCACACCCCCACCAGAAGCCTTCGCTCAGCTGAGGAGAGACGGCTTGTGGTACCATCACAGACAGGCAAAAAATCCCTTTCCAGAACATTTTCATTCAACGTTCCCAGCTGGTGGAACGATCTTCCCACCGCCATCCGAAACGCAGAATTAGGGCTGTCACGCTATTAGATTTTTCACACCATGGTTATTGTGGCCAAAAAAAATTGCGATATCTATAGAAAACTTGGGGGGAAAAGTTATCAAATTAAATGTTACCTCGTTTATTTAGTTTTTCTTTTTTACCCAACAAACATAATTGGATACTGATAAACACAGGGTAATACTCTGTTACTGATAAATCTTCTTTGAAGCTCCCTATGAAATAACAAGAGGGAAAATACTGTCAAGTTCAACAGTATGATGAATAAATATTAACATAAATGTTATTGGCCATGACTAGATTGCAAATACAAATACAAGAATAGACATTATGTAAATATACATTAATTAATTAAAAGAAACTGAGATGTGCTGCACTGGTGGAAACAACAGTGAAACTGAAAGTAGCCTAAGTCTCAGATGCTCTTGCAGTGCTTAGGTTGCTCTTTCGCATATTGCGGCATTTGATCTTGAAATGAGCTGATGACAAATAAAATACAGCTAGAATATTTTGCTTTTGTTGACGTGAACTGAATTTGTATAGCCGGTGCGGGAATTGAAGATCGGATTTATATTCATTTTGTGGAGAGGTGTAAGGTAAGACACCCTGCATGTTTATTCTATTTTATTTTGTTTATTAGTTTAGATTGTATAGGCCGTTTCGTTCGCAAGCGCCGATGCAAGCTGGGAGCTGCATCTGCCTCAGCTTGTCAAAAATGCGTTTTTACTGTGGTGGTGATGGTAAACATTTAAACTAACATTGTGATATGCTTGAAGTGTTTTATATCTAGGGATTTTATTATAGGAAAGACAAGCCAAGAGTTGATTTGAGAGGATAAATTGATCAAACAAGTGGTTAACTCACTGTCGGCCGCTGGCTGCTTGGACATTACTTTAAAAAACAAAAACTTTAATTTAACAAACAAATATTGCTCCAAACTTTTTTTCTAAATTAACTTAATAAATAAACGAAACGAAATATAACTACTTTGACATTAAAAAACAAAGCTGAACAGTTTTTATGGCTGCAACAGTGTGTAATAGGGAGGGAGAAAAAAAACACGGGCTCCAGTCAGACTCAGGACACGGAGTGTCATGTTTTCAGGAGTCCTATTCATTTTCAATATTGTGGTTATAGCCAATACCGGTATATTGCCACTCCCTAAATTAACATGATGTCGATATTTCGTGCTTTGAATATCACGGTTATCGCCAATACCGGTATATTGCGACACCCATACGCAGAATCATTGACAACATTCAAAAGTCAACTAAAAACTCAGCTCTTCCGTGACCACTTAACCTCATAAATTTTTTTTACAAAAAAATCCTTTCCGCTTTCTCCTCCTTTTTTCCCTCCCTACTCTAGCCTGTGCTACACTGAGCAATGTACACGGTCTCAGTATTTCAGGCACTTGTTGCGCTTACTCGACTCTTCATGACCAATCGCTTTGTGTACTCCTAAGTTGTAAGTCGCTTTGGATAAAAGCGTCTGCTAAATGCATAAATGAAAAGGTAAAATAATGCAACAGAATTTGATTCGGCCGTACAGCCGCTCCGGAGAAAACGGTGATGTCATCAGCTCATTTCAATTATCATATAGTGACAATGTGGGCATTAGATCAGTAATTAAATCAGTAATTTCGTTTATATGGGTAACTTAGTTTAATAATAAGTTGTACTTGGATATTTAGTTGAAAAACTAAACTGTCCCCAACTGAGCACGCCAAGCCAGAGGCGACAGTGGCAAGGAAACCAAAACCCCATCAGGAGCATAATGGAGAAAAATAAACCTTGGGAGAAACCAGGCTCAGTCGGGGTGCCAGTTCTCCTCTGGCCAATTAAAAAACAGCGTATGATTATTATTCTGGCAACTTTACAGGACAGGGGTCATATATAATGTTACCTTTGAGTGCAGGTGAGGACACGTTCGAGCTGAATTCGGTGCAGTTGGAGTTGGAGTCGTTGGAGAAGCAGATTCGCGGCCTTCTAGACAGACAAGCTGTGCTGAGAGAGCGGCGATCAGCGCTTGAAACATCGCGCGCCGATGCTCTCAAGTCAGTGGATAGTAACATTTTGACTCCGACCTCGTCTACTCCGCGTGTTTCTCTGCACAGGACCAAAGAACCCAGGACGCGATCATCATCCCTGGTTTCGTTCACTCCGGCACCGACACAGCACCATGGACCCTGGGTTTTTCCACAGCGGAAGACGCGAGCCAGGACCAGAGCTAGGACCTCTCCGCCCCTCCCGGTCTTCGAGATCTCCACCCGGAACCGCTTCTCCCCTCTTTGCGCGACGGAACGCGACGCTGTGGTCATCGGTACTTCCATCGTCCGGCATGTCCACGCTACCTCAGGTAAAGGCAAGGTTATCACTCACTGCTTTCCTGGTGCTCGTGTTCTCGATGTCGCTGCGCAGGTTCCCGAGATCCTGAACGGTGACGAGCGCATCGGAGCTGTCGTGCTGCACGCGGGAACGAACGACACCAGGCTGCGGTAGACGGAGGTTCTGAAGAAGGACTACAGGAGCCTGATCGAGACGGTGCGCAGAACATCGCCTGAAGCAACGATCATCGTGTCTGGACCCCTTCCCACGTACCGACTAGGACATGAAAAGTTCAGTAGATTATTTGCTCTAAATGAATGGTTAATGTCATGGTGTAATGAACAGAAGCTGCTCTTTGTAAATAATTGGAATCTGTTTTGGGAGCGACCTAGGCTCTTCCGTCCTGATGGCCTTCACCCCAGCAGAATCGGAGCGGCTCTTCTGTCGGACAACATCTCCAGGGCGTTGCACACCACCAACATATGACTAGTAAGTCAAAGTCCAAATCACAGTATTTGCTGTCCTAACTTAATTGACATAAGTACCAATGTAGAACATTATATAGAAACTGTGTCTATTCCTCGTTTAGGGAGGTCAAACATTAAATCTATTGTAGGATCTAGGAAAAATCTAATTGTGATTAAACCAGAAAAACTAAATAATAGTGAACAAAAACAATTTTGTCCTAACTTAATTGACATAAGTACCAATGTAGAACATTATATAGAAACTGCGTCTATTCCTCGTTTAGTGAGGTCAAACATTAAATCTACTGTAGGATCTAGGAAAAATCTAATTGTGATTAAACCAGAAAATCTCAATATTAGTGAACAAAAACAATTTCTAAAACTAGGTCTTCTAAACATTAGATCGCTCACACCTAAGGCGGTTATTGTAAATGAAATGGTCACAGATAATAGTTTCGATGTACTTTGCCTTACTGAAACCTGGCTTAAGCCAAATGATTATTTCGGTCTTAATGAGTCTACTCCGCCAGGATACTGTTATAAGCATGAGCCCCGTCTGATTGGTCGTGGCGGCGGTGTTGCAACAATCTATAGAGATATTCTTAATGTTACCCAGAAAACAGGTCACAGGTTTAATTCGTTTGAAGTACTAGTGCTAAATGTTACGCTCTTAGATGTAAGAAAGAAATGCGTATTATCTCTAGCCTTGGCTACTGTATATAGACCTCCAGGGCCCTATGCTGATTTCCTAAAAGAGTTTGCAGACTTTCTCTCAGATCTATTGGTCAACGTCGATAAAGCATTAATTGTTGGAGATTTTAACATACACGTAGATAACACAAATGATGCGTTAGGGGCTGCGTTTACAGATCTATTAAATTCCTTTGGGGTCAAGCAAAACGTCACTGGTCCCACTCATCGTCTTAATCACACACTAGATTTAATTATATCACATGGAACCAACCCAACCGATATAGAGATTATACCGCAAAGTGATGATGTCACTGACCATTACATGGTAACTTGCATACTGCGTACTGCTGAAATCTGTCATGTTGCGCCACGTTATCGACCAGGCAGAACAATCCTTCCAACCACTATAGATAGATTCTCAAATAGCTTACCTGATCTGTCTCAGCTGCTCAGTGAACCCAAACAAACAGATGAACTAGAGGAAATGACTAGCAGTATGAGCACGATTTTCTCTAGTACATTAGAAATTGTTGCACCAATTAGATTAAAAAAGGTTAGAGAGAAAACTAAAGCACCATGGTACAACAGTGCTACACATGTTATCAAGAGAGAAACTCGTAACTTAGAGCGTAAATGGAAACAAACTAATTTAGAGGTCTTTAGAATCGCCTGGAAAGATAGTATGTCACATTATAAAAAGGCCCTAAAAGCAGCCAGGGCTGAGCATCTCCGCAAACTAATAGAAAATAACCAAAATAATCCAAGGTTTTTATTTAACACTGTGGCTAGACTAACAAATAAACAAGCATCGCCTGAGCAAAATATTCCGTTACAGTTTAGTAGTAATAATTTTATGGATTTCTTCACTGAGAAAATAGAAAGCACCAGAAACAAAATTGTAAATGTACAATCTTTAATGATGTCTTATGATTCAACCGCAATTATCGCCCCTCAAGAACTACTACACCGCTTTACAACTATAGGATAGGAAGAGCTAAATAAACTTATTATTGCATCTAAACCAACAACATGTTTATTAGATCCAATACCCACTAAACTACTGAAAGAGTTGTTACCTGTAGTGGAAGAGCCTCTTCTCAATATTATTAACTCGTCTTTATCTTTAGGTCATGTTCCAAGAATATTCAAGTTGGCAGTCATAAAACCTCTCATTAAGAAGCCACAATTAGACCATAATAACCTAGAAAATTACAGACCAATTTCAAATCTTCCATTCATGTCTAAAATACTAGAAAAAGTTGTGTCCGCTCAATTGTGCTCTTTCTTGCAAGAAAATTATATCTATGAAAAATTTCAATCAGGATTCAGGCCGCATCTTAGCACAGAAACCGCGCTCGTTAAAATCACAAATGATTTACTTCTAGCTTCTGACCAAGGCTGTATCTCAGTACTAGTTCTACTCGATGTTAGTGCTGCGTTCGATACAGGGACAGGCATTAAACTGGTTTAGATCGTATTTATCAGACCGCTACCATTTTGTCTGTCTAAATGGGGAAAAATCAAAGATAACGTCAGTAGACTATGGGGTGCCGCAAGGATCCGTGTTAGGCCCTCTGCTATTCTCAATATATATGCTGCCACTTGGTAATATTATAAGAAAACATGGAATTAATTTCCACTGTTATGCTGATGACACTCAATTATATATTTCATCATGACCAGATGAAAACGCTAAATTATCTAAACTGACAGCGTGTGTTGATGATATTAAATACTGGATGACGTGTAATTTTCTGCTATTAAATTCAGATAAAACAGAGGTTTTACTTATTGGTCCGAAAAACTGCCCACAAAACCTCTCACAATACAACTTTAACTTGGAAGGATGTCCTGTCACTTTATCCACTACAGTAAAAGACCTGTGTGTTATATTAGACCGCAACTTGTCTTTCGAAAATCATAGATTTTAATATGTTACAAGAACGGCATTTTTACACCTTAGAAACATTGCTAAGCTACGTAACATGCTATCTATTTCTGATGCAGAAAAGTTAGTTCATGCATTCATGACCTCGAGATTAGATTACTGTAATGCTTTATTAGCTGGTTGTCCTGCATCATCAATAAACAAGCTACAGTTAGTCCAAAACGCAGCTGCTAGAGTTCTTACTATGTCAAGAAAATATGATCATATAACACCAATTTTATCATCTCTACACTGGTTACCTATTAAGTTCCGTATCAATTACAACGTATTGCTACTGACCTATAAAGCCCTAAATGGTTTAGCTCCAGTGTATTTAACGGATCTTCTATCGCCCTACAATCCATCGCGCTCTTTAAGATCACTAAACTCGAGGCTTCTGGTCATTCCTAGGATATCTAAGTCCACTAAAGGAGGGAGGGCATTTTCACATTTAGCTCCTAAACTCTGGAATAGTCTTCCTGATATTGTTCGAGGTTCAGACTTGCTGTCCCAGTTTAAAATTAGATTAAAGACGCATCTCTTTAGCCAAGCATTCACATTATAATTACCTTTTATACTACAGTTAAATCGGATCAAAAGCATTAATATTCTGAACAGCAGCTATGCTAATTATTTCCCATCTGCTTTTCTGTTGTTATCTCGGGACACTAGTCCCGAGGTAACTAGTTCGTCAGCTCCAGTTTGTATCCAGCCTCTCATGGAGACTTCAGATGCCCCTGTGATGAGACGACTCGACGCCTGTGAAGAGACGACTCAACGCCAGCGTTGTTATGGCCTAAAATAATACATGATTGATTAACTTATTCTAACATTTTTCTTTAACATTCTCTTTCTAACATTTTTCAATGTACATTTATGAAATGCACTTTCTGTAAAGCTGCTTTGAAACAATGTGTATTGTGAAAAGCGCTATACAAATACATTTGAATTGAATTTAATTGAATTGTCATGTTCAAGAAACCAATTTGAAAAGATTGGAGCTTTGTGACGGTGCATTATCCTGCTGGAAGTAGCCATCAGAGGATGGGGACATGGTGGTCATAAAGGGATGGACATGGTCAGAAACAATGCTCAGGTAGGCCGTGGCATTTAAACCATGCCCAATTGGCACTAAGGGGCCTAAAGTGTGCCAAGAAAACATCCCCCACACCATTACACCACCACCACCAGCCTGCACAGTGGTAACAAGGCATGATGGATCCATGTTCTCATTCTGTTTACGCCAAATTCTGACTCAACCATCTGAATGTCTCAACAGAAATCCAGACTCATCAGACCAGGCAATATTTTTCCAGTCTTCAACTGTCCAACTTTGGTGAGCTTGTGCAAATTGTAGCCTCTTTTTCCTATTTGTAGTGGAGATGAGTGGTACCCGGTGGGGTCTTCTGCTGTTGTAGCCCATCCGCCTCAAGGTTGTGCGTGTTGTGGCTTCACAAATGCTTTGCTGCAGACCTCGGTTGTAACGAGTGGTTATTTCAGTCAAAGTTGCTCTTCTATCAGCTTGAATCAGTCGGCCCATTCTCCTCTGACCTCTAGCATCAACAAGGCATTTTCTCCCACAGGACTGCCGTATACTGGATGCTTTTCCCTTTTCACACCATTCTTTGTAAACCCTAGAAATGGTTGTGCGTGAAAATCCCAGTAACTGAGCAGATTGTGAAATACTCAGACCGGCCCGTCTGGCACCAACAACCATGCCACGCTCAAAATTGCTTAAATCCCCTTTCTTTCCCATTCCGACATTCAGTGTGGAGTTCAGGAGATTGACCAGGACCACACCCCTAAATGCATTGAAGCAACTGCCATGTGATTGGTTGATTAGATAATTGCATTAATGAGAAATTGAACAGGTGTTCCTAATAATCCTTTAGGTGAGTGTATATCCATATTAATAACAGTCTGAGTAAGTCTTCAACTGTAAACTCTCCTTATAACTCCTACAGTTGCAGTCTGTCAGTCGAATAATGCATGTGAATGAAAACAAAATCTATGAGAGTAAAAAAAACCATGCTCAGACAAATCCAAATTAAACCCTGCAGCTTGTGATGACACATTGACGCAAGACACAAAACGATCGGTTTGTGTGAGAAACCAAACAGCCTTAAGCCCATGATCACTTCTTTTGAGTGAGGTCCGTGCACGAACTGGCGTAGTTTACAGTAAACGTCCCAGGATTCACTGCACGTCTACACGTTACCTCTTTTCCACTTAAAGACATTAAAGTCGATGGTGCCGTGGGGTTTAATGCTAAAATTATGTTTTATTAAACATGGAGCAAGAACCCCTCTAAAGGAACCATACCGCCAAAGAAAAACTTGTGTTTCAATAAACTGAAGTAATTTGCTAAAGTGGTCCCATCTAAAATGTGCTTTTATCATAGATGGATGCACTTTTATGGGCTTCAATATCAGGTCCTCCATTCACTGCCATTATAAAGCTTGGAAAAGACCTGATATATTTTTTAATACGGACACACTTTATATTAGGTGGCCTTAACTACTATGTACTGAAATTTTAATTAATCATTTGATACAATGCACTTACATTTTTAAAAATACCTGCATGTAATTACATCTGTAATTCATTTCTGTAGTTACATTTGTAATTACACTTTTGACACTTCCCTTACCCATAACCCTACCCTTAAACTTACCCACAAACCACATCTGTCCCTAACCCTACCCTTAAACTTACCCACAAACCACATCTGTCCCTAACCCTACCCTTAAACTTACCCACAAACCACATCTGTCCCTAACCCTGCCCTTTTCCCATCTCAATATTAGCAAAAGTGTTTTGCAATACAATATGAACACAATAAGTATTTTGTACTTATTTTTTAATGTAAGTACATAGTAGTTAAGGCCACCTGATATAAAGTGGGGCCTTTAATACAACTCTGATTGTGTTCGCCTGAAAGAAGAATGTCATATACACCATGGCTTGAGGGTGAGTAAATCATGGTATCATTTTCATTTTTGGGTCAACTAACCCTTTAAGACAAAATAGACACTATATATAGACAATATTTATATAGACAATATATCCTCTTCCAGGCGGATACTTTACATCTTTAGTTGGCATCTTCATTATTGCCCTGATGGTGTAAATGGGAATTTTCAATACTTTAGCTATTTTCTTACAACCACTTTATATTTTGTGAAGCTCAACAATCTTTTGCTGCACATCAGAACTATATTCTTTGGTTTTACTAATTGTGATGAATGATTAAGGGAATTTGGCCTTTGTGTTTCCTCATAAACTCCTGTGGATCTCATCCTTTACATTACAAGCTATCATAATGTCATCTTATTTTTTTGCAATAAAAATATCAGCCTCTGCAACAAATTGCTTTTCTTTTCTGCTTTTCTTTTTCTTATTCTTCTTTTTGCTCAGTTCGGGCCTCTGAATAAAAATGTTTTTATAAAAGAAAATCTGCATCTTTTTAATACAATTATTGTGACTG